>NC_090647.1:474994530-475309530 GCF_040937935.1 Hyperolius riggenbachi
AGCGTATAATACGCTTTGTAATGGTATAAAAAGGCGTATTATACAGGCTGCCTCCTGCCCTGGTGGTCCCAGTGTCCGAGGGACCACCAGGGCAGGCTGCAGCCACCCTAGTCTGCATCCAAACACACTGATCTGCACCCCTGACCCCTGATCGCCCACAGCACCCCTCAGACCCCCCCCCCCCTGCGCACCCCCCAAACAACTGTTTGCACCCAATGACCCCCCTAATCACCCATCAATCACTCCCCTGTCACTATCTGTCAACGCTATTTTTTTTTAGGCCCTAAACTGCCCCCAGGGGACTCCTGACCACACCCCCACCCCTCAGATTCTCCCCAGACACCCCCCCCCCCCGTGTACTGTATGCATCTATCCCCCCTGTAATAACCCACTGATCACCTGTCAATCACCCGTCAATCACCCGTCAGTCACCCATCAATCAGCCCCTAATGGGCAATCTGATCACCCACACCATCCCATCAGATCGCCCGCAGCCCCGCTATCAGATCGCCAGCAGCCCCGCTGTCAGATCACCTCCCAAGTGCATTGTGTACATCTGTTCTCTACGCTAAACACCACTAATTACCCATCAATCACCCATCAATCACACCCTATAACCACCTGTCACTGTTACCCATCAGATTAGGCCCTAATCTGCCCCCTTGTGGGCACCCAATCAACCGCCCACATGCTCAGATTGCCCTCAGACCCCCCCCCCCCCCTTTATCAATTCGCCAGTGCATTATTTACATCTGTTCTTCCCTGTAATAACCCACTGATCACCTGTCAATCACCCATCAGTCACTCATCAATCACCCATCAATCAGCCCCTAATGGGCAATCTGATCACCCCACACCATCCCATCAGATCGCCCGCAGCCCCGCTATCAGATCACCTCCCAAGTGCATTGTTTTACATCTGTTCTCTACGCTAAACACCCACTAATTACCCATCAATCACACCTATAACCACCTGTCACTGTTACCCATCAGATTAGGCCCTAATCTGCCCCTTGTGGGCACCCAATCAACCGCCCACATGCTCAGATTGCCCTCAGACCCCCCCCCCCCCTTATCAATTCGCCAGTGCATTATTTACATCTGTTCTTCCCTGTAATAACCCACTGATCACCTGTCAATCACCCCTGTCATCACCTGTCACTGCCACCCATCAATCAGCCCCTAACCTGCCCCTTGCGGGCAATCTGATCACCCACACCATCAGATCGCCCGCAGACCCGCTGTCAGATCACCTCCCAAGTGCATTGTTTACATCTGTTCTCTCCTCTAAACACCCACTAATTACCCATCAATCACCCATCAATCACCCATCAATCACACCCTATCACCACATGTCACTGTTACCCATCAGATTAGACCCTAATCTGCCCCTTGCGGGCACCCAATCACCCGCCCACACGCTCAGAATGCCTTCAGACCACCCCTTATCAATTTGCCAGTGTATTATTTACATCTGTTCTTTACTGTAATAACCCACTGATCACCTGTCAATTACCTGTCAATCACCCCCTGTCACTGCCACCCATCAATCAGCCCCTAACTTGCGGGCAATCTGATCAACCACCCACACCATCAGATCGCCCGCAGACCCGCCGTCAGATCACCTCCCAAGTGCATTGTTTACATCTGCTCTCTCCTTTAAACTCCCACTAATTGCCCATCAATCACCCCATGTCACCACCTGTCACTGCTACCCATCAGATCCCTATCTGCCCCTAGGGCACCCAATCACCCGCCCACACCCTCAGAACGCCCTCAGACCCCAGCCCTGATCACCTCGCCAGTGCATTGCTTGCATCTATTCCCCCCTCTAATCACACCCTGAGACACCCATCAATCACCTCCTGTCATCCCCTAGCACACCTACCCATCAGATCAGGCCCTAATTTGCCCCCTGTTGGCTCCTGATCACTCGGCCAAACCCTCAGATCCCCCTTCCGATCACCACCCCAGTGCATTGATTGCATCTATTTTCCCCTCTAATCACCCCCTGAGACACCCATCAATCACCTCCTGTCACCCCCCTAGCACTCCTATCCATCAGATCAGGCCCAATACAACCTGTCATCTAAGAGGCCACCCCTGCTTATGACCGGTTCCACAAATTCGCCCCCTCATAGACCACTTGTCTTTAAAATTTGCAGATGCTTATACCCCTGAACAGTCATTTTGAGGCATTTGGTTTCCAGACTACTCCTCACGGTTTTGGGCCCCTAAAATGCCAGGGCAGTATAGGAACCCCACAAGTGACCCCATTTTAGAAAAAAAAGACGCCCCAAGGTATTCCGTTAGGTGTATGACGAGTTCATAGAAGATTTTATTTTTGTCAAAAGCTAGCGGAAAATTGATTTTTATTGTTTTTTTCACAAAGTGTTATTTTCCACTAACTTGTGACAAAAAATAAAATCTTTTATGAACTCACCATACACCTAACGGAATACCTTGGGGTGTCTTTTTTCTAAAATGGGGTCCCTTGTGGGGTTCCTATACTGCCCTGGCATTTTAGGGGCCCTAAACCGTGAGTAGTCTAGAAACCAAATGCCTCAAAAGGACCTGTAAATAGGACGTTGGGCCCCTTAGCAAAAAACTGTCACACGTGGTATCGCGGTACTCAGGAGAAGTAGTATAATGTGTTTTGGTGTGTATTTTTACACATACCCATGCTGGGTGGGAGAAATATCTCTGTAAATGACAATTTTTTGATTTTTTTTTACACACAATTGTCCATTTACAGAGATATTTCTCCCACCTAGCATGGGTATGTGTAAAAATACAACCCAAAACACATTATACTACTTCTCCTGAGTACGGCAATACCACATGTGTGACACTTTTTTGCAGCCTAGGTGCGCTAAGGGGCCCAACGTCCTATTCACAGGTCATTTTGAGGTATTTGGTTTCTAGACTAGTCATGGTTCAGGGCCCCTAAAATGCCAGGGCAGTGTAGGAACCCAACAAGTGACCCCATTTTAGAAAGAAGACACCCCAAGGTATTCCGTTAGTAGTATGGCGAGTTCATAGAAGTTTTAATTGTTTTGTCACAAGTTAGTGGAAAATGACACTTTGTGAAAAAAAAAATCAATTTCCGTTAACTTGTGACAAAAAATAAAATCTTCTATGAACTCACCATACTACTAACGGAATACCTTGGGGTGTCTTCTTTCTAAAATGGGGTCACTTGTGGGGTTCCTATACTGCCCTGGCATTTTAGGGGCCCTAAACCGTGAGGAGTAGTCTAGAAACCAAATGCAGCAAAATGACCTGTGAAATCCTAAAGGTACTCATAGGACGTTGGGCCCCTTAGCGCAGTTGGGGTGCAAAAAGTGCACACGTGGTATCGCCGTACTCAGGAGAAGTAGTATAATGTGTTTTGGGGTGTATTTTTACACATACCCATGCTGGGTGGGAGATAGATCTCTGTAAATAGACAATTGTGTGTAAAAAAATCAAAACATTGTCATTTACAGAGGTATTTCTCACCACTGGTGAAGTGCTCTTCTGATAGTACTCACCAGCTCCTCTGGTGAGGTCTAGCTAAACCATTCAATTATTGTTGCATAGTAGCCACCAGCTCCTCTGGTGAGGTTTAGTTAAACTATCCAGTTACTGTTGCACATAGTACCCACCAGCTCCTCTGGTGAGGTCTAGTCAAACTATTCAGTTACTGTTGCAGATAGTACCCACCAGCTCTCCTGGTGAGGTCTAGTCTAACTATCCAGTTACGGTTACAGATAGTACCCACCAGCTCCTCTGGTGAGGTCCAGTCAAACTATTCTTACTGTTGCACCAAACACTACTCATCTCTGTATTTCCGTCTTCTATACTTGCATTTTTGGTGATACTGCAGATCACCACATAATCAGGTATAGAGTCTGTATCATTGGTGATTCTGCAGATCACATAGTAATCAGACGTCTGTGTTGCTACACCACACGTTATACAATCGTTACAACATTATACTACTTCTCCTGAGTATGGTGGTACCACATGTGTGGCACTTTTTTGCACCCTAACTGCGCTAAGGGGCCCAAAGTCCAATGTGTACCTTTAGGATTTCACAGGTCATTTTGAGTCATTTGGTTTCAAGACTACTCCTCACGGTTTAGGGCCCCTAAAATGCCAGGGCAGTATAGGAACCTCACAAGTGACCCCATTTAAGAAAGAAGACACCCCGAGGTATTCCGTTAGGGGTATGGTGAGTTCATAGAAGATTTTATTTTTTGTCACAAGTTAGCGGAAAAATTGATTTTTATTTTTTTTTTCACAGTGTCAATTTCCGCTAACTTGTGACAGAAAATAAAATCTGCTATGAGCTCACCATACTCCTAATGGAATACCTTGGGGTGTCTTCTTTCTAAAATGGGGTCACTTGTGGGGCTCCTATACTGCCCTGGCATTTTTGGGGCCCTAAACCGTGAGGCGTAGTCTTTAAACCAAATGTCTCAAAACGACCTGTGAAATCCTAAAGGTACTCATTGGACTTTGGGCCCCTTAACGCAGATAGGGTGTCACTGTACTCAGGAGAAGTAGTATAATGTGTTTTGGGGTGTATTTTTACACATACCAATGCTGTGTGGGAGAAATCTCTCTGTAAATGAACAATTGTGTGTAAAAAAAATCAAAACATTGTCATTTACAGAGATATTTCTCCCACCCAGCATGGGTATGTGTAGAAATACACCCCAAAACACATTATACTACTTCTCCTGAGTACAGTGATACCACATGTGTGGCACTTTTTTGCACCCTATCTGCGTTAAGGGTCCCAAAGTCCAATGAGCACCTTTAGGCTTTACTGGGGTGCTTACAATTTAGCACCCCCCAAAATGCCAGGACAGTAAACACACCCCAGAAATGACCCCATTTTGGAAAGTAGACACTTCAAGGTATTCAGAGGGGGGCATGGTGAGTCCGTAGCAGATTTCATTTTTTTTTTTTTTTTGTCACAAGTTAGCAGAAATGGAAACACTGTCATTTTCCGCTAACTTACTCACCATGCCTCGCAGTGAATACTTTGGGATGACTTCTTTCCAAAATGGGGTCATTTGTGGGGTATTTATACTATCCTGGAATTTTAGCACCTCATAAAACATGACAGGTGCTCAGAAAAGTCAGAGATGCTTCAAAATGGGAAAATTCACTTTTTGCACCATAGTTTGTAAACGCTATAACTTTTACCCAAACAAATAAATATACACGGAATGTTTTTTTTTTTTTTATCAAAGACATGTAGCACAATAAATTTGGACAAAAATGTATACAGAAATTTTACTTTATTTGACAAATTTTATCACAGAAAGTTAAAAAAATTTTTTTTTTGACAAAATTCATGTCTTTTTTGATGAATATAATAAAAACTAAAAATCGCAGCAGCAATCAAATAGCACCAAAAAAAGCTGTATTAGTGACAAGAAAAGGAGGGAAATTCATTTAGATAGTAGGTTGTATGAGCGAGCAATAAACCGTTAAAGCTGCAGTGGTCTGAGTGGAAAAAAAGGCTCTGGTCCTTAAGGGGTAGAAAGACTGTGGTCCTCAAGTGGTTAACAGACTTCATCTGCAGATCTGAAAATCCATCCTGGTGGATCTGATCTGCAGATGATCTGCAGATGAATGTCTGTTAAACAAGGTGTGTATGAGGATCTGCAGATATCATAGACTATGAATGCATTTTGCAGGAACGGCTCTTTTGCAGGAACAGATCTTTTGCAGATATCGATCTTTTGAATGTGTACAGCATCTTTGTGTGCAGCATCTTGCAAAGATTTTTATCTGATGACGAGTTCAGCTCAATAGAGTAGATTGTGTAGAGTATGCTCTCATACTACATGGAAGGTGGTAAAATTGGTCGGTGATCTTGCCTTTTCCAAAGATTTATCTCAAGTGTGTATGTAGCCTTACGCCGCAGAGTGCCTCTCCCAGGACCGCCGTACGCCGTTGGTGTCAAGTCCTGGAGGGCGGAGATTAGCAGGGAACGCACGCGCATGCGCACGTGTTCCCTGCTCTTAAACAGAGCGGGGATCCTTGATCAGCCAGCCAGCCTAGAATGGAGCGTGTAGTGATTGGATCTACATTATCTTACTCATGGATCTACGTTATCTTACTCAAATTATATTGTGGTTGGATCTCGGGGGGGGGGGGGGGGGGGGGGGGACGGATGGGAGGGAGGAAAAAAATAAAATTAATTTTTAAAAAAAATTGATATCGCAGCAGCAATCAGATACCACCAACTGCAAGCTCTGTTGGTGGGAAGAGAAGGAGGCAATATTAATTTGGCTGCTAAGTTTTATGGCCGAGTAATAAGCTGTTAAAGCTGCAGAGTGCTGAATTGTAAAAAAAAAAAAAAATCACCTGGTCACTAGGGGGATGTAAACCTGTGGTCCTCAAGTGGTTAATTTCTATCAGCAGAGACAAAAGAGCACTCATATGGGGTACTGTGGGAGAACCCTATATGCAAATTTCAATCTAACCACTTTATCCCCACAGGTGCAGATATCTCTGCTCCTTTTTCCATCCTTTCACAACCAGGGACGGAGATATCCGCACCCCCCGCCGCTACCGCCGCGGTTCGCGCTCCCGCTCGGTAATGAAAAAAAAAATTGAATAAAAAAAACACACAAATAGTTACCTAAGGGACTGAACTCTTTAAATATTTATGTCAAGAGGGTATAACACTGTTACTTTATAAATTATGGGCTTGTAATTAGGGATGGCCTCAAAACTGAAAAAATGCACCTTTATTTCCAAATAAAATATTGGCGCCAATCATTGTGATAGGGGCATAATTTAAACGGTGTAATAAAGGGGACAAATGGGCAAATACATTTCATGGATTTTAATTACAGTAGCATGCATTATTTAAAAACTATAATGGCCGAAAACTGAAGAATAGTGATTTTTTCCCACATTTTCTCCTATTTTCCAATTAAAACACATTTAGAATAAAATAATTCGTGGCATAATGTCCCACCTAAAGAAAGCCTAATTGGTGGCGAAAAAAACAAGATATAGTTCATTTCATTGTGATAAATAATGACAAAGTTATAGACGAATGAATGGAAGGAGCGATGAAAGGTGAAAATTGCTCTGGTGCTACAGGGGTAAAACCCCTCAGTTGTGAAGTGGTTAAAGTGTGACGACCTGCTGGGGCTTAGTAAAGGGCCATTCACCTTGTAGTGTAAAATAGTCTGTGCTATGCTGTATCTAAAAACTAAAGAGACATAAAAACACTGGTGTCCTTGGCTCAGAGAGTTTTTTTTTTTTTTTTGCCTGCCCATGTCCTGGGTGGTACTTGAACCGCTAACCTTGCGATTAGCAGGCAGACATTTACTCTCTGCACCATTTCATCCACCTGACATCATCAGCAGCTAAACTGCCTTATGGCTGTTGAAAGCGACAGTTTAAATTTTCCAACTGCTGTCACTCTCATAGCTTTGAATTTCTACTCAGTGGGATAATTAAAAAATGATGCCATTCATGAAAGTATTAATGTCAGAGTCCAAATACTTTGTATAGTAAATCGGCTGCGGATTCGTTCGAGTTTCCATGCGGATTTTCACGCGGAATCGCTCGCGGTTTGCGCTATGCGATTTTAACCATGTCAATGCCGGTAAGCATTGACATGGGTTTTTATGTGACGACACACGCGAAAATGCATGGAAAACCACAAGACAAAAACGCTTGCGGTTTTCCTATTAAATTACATTACCGGCGATTCGCGTGCGGATGTGCGGCATGCGAATTCTGACGGGTCTGCCGTACAGATTTTTCTGCACAGCAAACCGCACAGAATTCCTGACAAGTGGAAACAGGCCCATCCACTTGTATTGGTTATGCGAATTTGCATGCAGCCAACGCATTCGAATTTGCGTTAGTGGAAACATGCCCTCAGGGTTAGCAAGTGGGTGGAGTCACCAATCAATCAAATTTCACTCTTTGCTTTTCAGTTGAGAAAGGAAAACTGCAGCCATTTTTACACTTTGAACTCCTGGCTTCCCAAACTTTAAAGTGTTGGTCACTGGGTGACTGGGGCTAATAGATTGGGGAAAAAAGGTGGGCCAATAAAACAGCCAATCAGATTTTAGTCATTGACTTCAATGAGAAAACATATACTGCTGCCGTTATCACGTTTGAAATGCCAAGCTTTCTAAAATTTGCACAATTACTCACTGGATGACTGTGGTCAAAATTTAGCTATACACAGTAGGTTTTCATTAACTCCTGTGCGACTGCCTAATGGTGTGTACACACTTGAAAGATAAATGAAAGATATCAGACCAATTTTACCCCCTTCCATGTAGTAAGCGAGCCATACTCTACACAGTCTATTCTATTGAGCTCAACTCCCCATCAGAAAAAAATCTTTGCAAGATGCTGCACACAAAGATGCTGTACACATTCAAAAGATCAGTATCTGCAAAAGATCAGTCTCTGCAAAATGCATTCATAGTCTATGATATCTGCAGATCCTCATACACACCTTGTTTAACCACTTGCCGACCGCCCACAGCCGATGGGCGGCGCCAAAATGGACGCCGAAAGAACCGCAATACGCCCATGGGCGTTGCGTCCTTTCAGCATGCCTGGGGAGCGATCACGCTTCCCCCGGCAACTGGCCCCGCCCACCCGCGACGACAACCCGCCGGCCGTTCGGAAGCGCCGGCGGGTTGTTAACCCCACGATTGCCACATGCAAAGCGTATAATACGCTTTGTAATGTATAAAAAGCGTATTATACAGGCTGCCTCCTGCCCTGGTGGTCCCAGTGTCCGAGGGACCACCAGGGCAGGCTGCAGCCACCCTAGTCTGCATCCAAACACACTGATCTGCACCCCCTGCCCCCTGATCGCCCACAGCACCCCTCAGAACCCCCCCCCCTGCGCACCCCCCAAACAACTGTTTGCACCCAATCACCCCCCTAATCACCCATCAATCACTCCCTGTCACTATCTGTCAACGCTATTTTTTTTTTTAGGCCCTAAACTGCCCCCAGGGGACTCCTGACCACACCCCCACCCCTCAGATTCTCCCCAGACACCCCCCCCCCGTGTACTGTATGCATCTATCCCCCCTGTAATAACCCACTGATCACCTGTCAATCACCCGTCAATCACCCATCAAGCAGCCCCTAATGGGCAATCTGATCACCCACACCATCCCATCAGATCGCCCGCAGCCCCGCTATCAGATCGCCAGCAGCCCCGCTGTCAGATCACCTCCCAAGTGCATTGTTTACATCTGTTCTCTACGCTAAACACCCACTAATTACCCATCAATCACCCAGCAATCACACCCTATAACCACCTGTCACTGTTACCCATCAGATTAGGCCCTAATCTGCCCCTTGTGGGCACCCAATCAACCGCCCACATGCTCAGATTGCCCTCAGACCCCCCCCTTATCAATTCGCCAGTGCATTATTTACATCTGTTCTTCCCTGTAATAACCCACTGATCACCTGTCAATCACCCCGTCATCACCTGTCACTGCCACCCATCAATCAGCCCCTAACCTGCCCCTTGCGGGCAGTCTGATCACCCACACCATCAGATCACCTCCCAAGTGTATTGTTTACATCTGTTCTCTCCTCTAAACACCCACTAATTACCCATCAATCACCCATCAATCACACCCTATCACCACATGTCACTGTTACCCATCAAATTAGACCCTAATCTGCCCCTTGCGGGCACCCAATCACCCGCCCACACGCTCAGAATGCCTTCAGACCACCCCTTATCAATTTGCCAGTGTATTATTTACATCTGTTCTTTACTGTAATAACCCACTGATCACCTGTCAATTACCTGTCAATCACCCCCTGTCACTGCCACCCATCAATCAGCCCCTAACTTGCGGGCAATCTGATCAACCACCCACACCATCAGATCGCCCGCAGACCCGCCGTCAGATCACCTCCCAAGTGCATTGTTTACATCTGCTCTCTCCTTTAAACTCCCACTAATTGCCCATCAATCACCCCATGTCACCATGTCACCACCTGTCACTGCTACCCATCAGATCCCTATCTGCCCCTAGGGCACCCAATCACCCGCCCACACCCTCAGAACGCCCTCAGACCCCAGCCCTGATCACCTCGCCAGTGCATTGCTTGCATCTATTCCCCCCTCTAATCACACCCTGAGACACCCATCAATCACCTCCTGTCATCCCCTAGCACACCTACCCATCAGATCAGGCCCTAATTTGCTCCGTGTTGGCTCCTGATCACTCGGCCAAACCCTCAGATCCCCCTTCCGATCACCTCCCCAGTGCATTGATTGCATCTATTTTCCCCTCTAATCACCCCCTGAGACACCCATCAATCACCTCCTGTCACCCCCCTAGCACTCCTATCCATCAGATCAGGCCCAATACAACCTGTCATCTAAGAGGCCACCCTGCTTATGACCGGTTCCATAAAATTCGCCCCCTCATAGACCACTTGTCATCAAAATTTGCAGATGCTTATACCCCTGAACAGTCATTTTGAGGCATTTGGTTTCCAGACTACTCCTCACGGTTTTGGGCCCCTAAAATGCCAGGGCAGTATAGGAACCCCACAAGTGACCCCATTTTAGAAAAAAAGACGCCCCAAGGTATTCCGTTAGGTGTATGACGAGTTCATAGAAGATTTTATTTTTTGTCAAAAGCTAGCGGAAATTGATTTTTATTGTTTTTTTCACAAAGTGTCATTTTCCACTAACTTGTGACAAAAAATAAAATCTTTTATGAACTCACCATACACCTAACGGAATACCTTGGGGTGTCTTTTTTCTAAAATGGGGTCCCTTGTGGGGTTCCTATACTGCCCTGGCATTTTAGGGGCCCTAAACCGTGAGTAGTCTAGAAACCAAATGCCTCAAAAGGACCTGTAAATAGGACGTTGGGCCCCTTAGCAAAAAACTGTCACACGTGGTATCGCGGTACTCAGGAGAAGTAGTATAATGTGTTTTGGTGTGTATTTTTACACATACCCATGCTGGGTGGGAGAAATATCTCTGTAAATGACAATTTTTTGATTTTTTTTTTACACACAATTGTCCATTTACAGAGATATTTCTCCCACCTAGCATGGGTATGTGTAAAAATACAACCCAAAACACATTATACTACTTCTCCTGAGTACGGCAATACCACATGTGTGACACTTTTTTGCAGCCTAGGTGCGCTAAGGGGCCCAACGTCCTATTCACAGGTCATTTTGAGGCATTTGGTTTCTAGACTAGTCACAGTTCAGGGCCCCTAAAATGCCAGGGCAGTGTAGGAACCCAACAAGTGACCCCATTTTAGAAAGAAGACACCCCAAGGTATTCCGTTAGTAGTATGGCGAGTTCATAGAAGTTTTAATTGTTTTGTCACAAGTTAGTGGAAAATGACACTTTGTGAAAAAAAAAAATCAATTTCCGTTAACTTGTGACAAAAAATAAAATCTTCTATGAACTCACCATACTACTAACGGAATACCTTGGGGTGTCTTCTTTCTAAAATTGGGTCACTTGTGGGGTTCCTATACTGCCCTGGTATTTTAGGGGCCCTAAACCGTGAGGAGTAGTCTAGAAACCAAATGCAGCAAAATGACCTGTGAAATCCTAAAGGTACTCATAGGACGTTGGGCCCCTTAGCGCAGTTGGGGTGCAAAAAAGTGCCACACGTGGTATCGCCGTACTCAGGAGAAGTAGTATAATGTGTTTTGGGGTGTATTTTTACACATACCCATGCTGGGTGGGAGATAGATCTCTGTAAATAGACAATTGTGTGTAAAAAAATCAAAACATTGTCATTTACAGAGGTATTTCTCACCACTGGTGAAGTGCTCTTCTGATAGTACTCACCAGCTCCTCTGGTGAGGTCTAGCTAAACCATTCAATTATTGTTGCATAGTACCCACCAGCTCCTCTGGTGAGGTTTAGTTAAACTATCCAGTTACTGTTGCACATAGTACCCACCAGCTCCTCTGGTGAGGTCTAGTCAAACTATTCAGTTACTGTTGCAGATAGTACCCACCAGCTCTCCTGGTGAGGTCTAGTCTAACTATCCAGTTACGGTTACAGATAGTACCCACCAGCTCCTCTGGTGAGGTCCAGTCAAACTATTCTTACTGTTGCACCAAACACTACTCATCTCTGTATTTCCGTCTTCTATACTTGCATTTTTGGTGATACTGCAGATCACCACATAATCAGGTATAGAGTCTGTATCATTGGTGATTCTGCAGATCACATAGAAATCAGACGTCTGTGTTGCTACACCACACGTTATACAATCGTTACAACATTATACTACTTCTCCTGAGTATGGCGGTACCACATGTGTGGCACTTTTTTGCACCCCAACTGCGCTAAGGGGCCCAAAGTCCAATGTGTACCTTTAGGATTTCACAGGTCATTTTGAGTCATTTGGTTTCAAGACTACTCCTCATGGTTTAGGGCCCCTAAAATGCCAGGGCAGTATAGGAACCTCACAAGTGACCCCATTTAAGAAAGAAGACACCCCAAGGTATTCCGTTAGGGATATGGTGAGTTCATAGAAGATTTTATTTTTTGTCACAAGTTAGCGGAAAAATTGATTTTTATTTTTTTTTCACAGTGTCAATTTCCGCTAACTTGTGACAGAAAATAAAATCTGCTATAAGCTCACCATACTCCTAATGGAATACCTTGGGGTGTCTTCTTTCTAAAATGGGGTCACTTGTGGGGCTCCTATACTGCCCTGGCATTTTTGGGGCCCTAAACCGTGAGGCGTAGTCTTTAAACCAAATGTCTCAAAACGACCTGTGAAATCCTAAAGGTACTCATTGGACTTTGGGCCCCTTAGCGCAGATAGGGTGCAAAAAAGTGCCACACATGTGGTATCGCTGTACTCAGGAGAAGTAGTATAATGTGTTTTGGGGTGTATTTTTACACATACCCATGCTGGGTGGGAGAAATCTCTCTGTAAATGAACAATTGTGTGTAAAAAAAAATCAAAACATTGTCATTTACAGAGATATTTCTCCCACCCAGCATGGGTATGTGTAGAAATACACCCCAAAACACATTATACTACTTCTCCTGAGTACGGCAATACAACATGTGTGGCACTTTTTTGCAGCCTAACTGTGCTAAGGGTCCCAAAGTCCAATGAGCACCTTTAGGCTTTACTGGGGTGCTTACAATTTAGCACCCCCAAAATGCCAGGACAGTAAACACACCCCAGAAATGACCCCATTTTGGAAAGTAGACACTTCAAGGTATTCAGAGGGGGGCATGGTGAGTCCGTAGCAGATTTCATTTTTTTTTTTTTTTGTCACAAGTTAGCAGAAATGGAAACACTGTCATTTTCCGCTAACTTACTCACCATGCCTCGCAGTGAATACTTTGGGATGACTTCTTTCCAAAATGGGGTCATTTGTGGGGTATTTATACTATCCTGGAATTTTAGCACCTCATAAAACATGACAGGTGCTCAGAAAAGTCAGAGATGCTTCAAAATGGGAAAATTCACTTTTTGCACCATAGTTTGTAAACGCTATAACTTTTACCCAAACAAATAAATATACACGGAATGTTTTTTTTTATCAAAGACACGTAGCACAATAAATTTGGACAAAAATGTATACAGAAATTTTACTTTATTTGACAAATTTTATCACAGAAAGTTAAAAAAAACCATTTTTTTGACAAAATTCATGTCTTTTTTGATGAATATAATAAAAACTAAAAATCGCAGCAGCAATCAAATAGCACCAAAAAAAAAGCTGTATTAGTGACAAGAAAAGGAGGGAAAATTCATTTAGATAGTAGGTTGTATGAGCGAGCAATAAACCGTTAAAGCTGCAGTGGTCTGAGTGGAAAAAAAGGCTCTGGTCCTTAAGGGGTAGAAAGACTGTGGTCCTCAAGTGGTTAACAGACTTCATCTGCAGATCTGAAAATCCATCCTGGTGGATCTGATTTGCAGATATCGATCTTTTGAATGTGTACAGCATCTTTGTGTGCAGCATCTTGCAAAGATTTTTATCTGATGGCGAGTTCAGCTCAATAGAGTAGATTGTGTAGAGTATGCTCTCATACTACATGGAAGGCGGTAAAATTGGTCGGTGATCTTGCCTTTTCCAAAGATTTATCTCAAGTGTGTATGTAGCCTTACGCCGCAGAGTGCCTCTCCCAGGACCGCCGTACGCCGTTGGTGTCAAGTCCTGGAGGGCGGAGATTAGCAGGGAACGCACGGGCGCATGCGCACGTGTTCCCTGCTCTTAAACAGAGCGGGGATCCTTGATCAGCCAGCCAGCCTAGAATGGAGCGTGTAGTGATTGGATCTACGTTATCTTACTCATGGATCTACGTTATCTTACTCAAATTATATTGTGGTTGGATCTCGCGGGGGAGGGGGGGGGGGGTTGACGGACGGGACGGATGGGAGGGAGGAAAAAAAATAAAATTAATTTTTTTAAAAAATTGATATCGCAGCAGCAATCAGATACCACCAACTGCAAGCTCTGTTGGTGGGAAGAGAAGAAGGCAATATTAATTTGGCTGCTAAGTTTTATGGCCGAGTAATAAGCTGTTAAAGCTGCGGAGTGCTGAATTGTAAAAAAAAAATAAAAAATCACCTGGTCACTAGGGGGATGTAAACCTGTGGTCCTCAAGTGGTTAATTTCCATCAGCAGAGACAAAAGAGCACTCATATGGGGTACTGTGGGAGAACCCTATATGCAAATTTCAATCTAACCTCTTTATCTCTGCTCCTTTTTCCATCCTTTCACAACCAGGGACGGAGATATCCGCACCCCCCGCCGCTACCGCCGCGGTTCGCGCTCCCGCTTGGTAATAAAAAAAAAATTTGAATAAAAAAAAAAAAAAAAAGTTACCTAAGGGACTGAACTCTTTAAATATTTATGTCAAGAGGGTATAACACTGTTACTTTATAAATTATGGGCTTGTAATTAGGGATGGCCTCAAAACTCAAAAAATGCACCTTTATTTCCAAATAAAATATTGGCGCCAATCATTGTGATAGGGACATAATTTAAACGGTGTAATAAAGGGGACAAATGGGCAAATACATTTCATGGATTTTAATTACAGTAGCATGCATTATTTAAAAACTATAATGGCCGAAAACTGAAAAATAGTGATTTTTTCCCACATTTTTTCCTATTTTCCCATTAAAACACATTTAGAATAAAATAATTCGTGGCATAATGTCCCACCTAAAGAAAGCCTAATTGGTGGCGAAAAAAACAAGATATAGTTCATTTCATTGCGATAAATAATGACAAAGTTATAGACGAATGAATGGAAGGAGCGATGAAAGGTGAAAATTGCTCTGGTGCTACAGGGGTAAAACCCCTTAGTTGTGAAGTGGTTAAAGTGTGACGACCTGCTGGGGCTCAGTAAAGGGCCATTCACCTTGTAGTGTAAAATAGTCTGTGCTATGCTGTATCTAAAAACTAAAGAGACATAAAAACACTGGTGTCCTTGGCTCAGAGAGTTTTTTTTTTTTTTTTTTTTTTTTTTGCCTGCCCATGTCCTGGGTGGTACTTGAACCGCTAACCTTGCGATTAGCAGGCAGACATTTACTATCTGCACCATTTCATCCACCTGACATCATCAGCAGCTAAACTGCCTTATGGCTGTTGAAAGTGACAGTTTAAATTTTCCGACTGCTGTCACTCTCATAGCTTTGAATTTCTACTCAGTGGGATAATTAAAAAATGATGCCATTCATGAAAGTATTAATGTCAGAGTCCAAATACTTTGTATAGTTATTCGGCTGCGGATTCGTTCGCGTTTCCATGCGGATTTTCACGCGGAATCGCTCGCGGTTTGCGCTATGCGATTTTAACCATGTCAATGCCGGTAAGCATTGACATGGGTTGTTATGTGACGACGCACGCGAAAATGCATGGAAAACCGCAAGACAAACGCTTGCGGTTTTCCTATTAAATTACATTACCGGCGATTCGCATGCGGATGTGCGGCATGCGAATTCTGACGGGCCTGCCGTACAGATTTTTCTGCACAGCAAACCGCACAGAATTTTTGACAAGTGGAAACAGGCCCATCCACTTGTATTGGTTATGCGAATTTGCATACAGCCAACGCATGCGAATTTGCGTTAGTGGAAACATGCCCTCAGGGTTAGCAAGTGGGTGGAGCCACCAATCAATAAAATTTCACTCTGCTTTTCAGTTGAGAAAGGAAAACTGCAGCCATTTTTACACTTTGAACTCCTGGCTTCCCAAACTTTAAAGTGTTGGTCACTGGGTGACTGGGGCTAATAGATTGGGAAAAAAAAAAGGTGGGCCAATAAAACAGCCAATCAGATTTTAGTCATTGACTTCAATGAGAAAACATATACTGCTGCCGTTATCACGTTTGAAATGCCAAGCTTTCTAAACTTTGCACAATTACTCACTGGATGACTGTGGTCAAAATTTAGCTATACACAGTAGGTTTTCATTAACTCCTGTGCGACTGCCTAATGGTGTGTACACACTTGAAAGATAAATGAAAGATATCAGACCAATTTTACCCCCTTCCATGTAGTATGCGAGCCATACTCTACACAGTCTATTCTATTGAGCTGAACTCCCCATCAGAAAAAAATCTTTGCAAGATGCTGCACACAAAAAAGCTGTACACATTCAAAAGATCAGTATCTGCAAAAGATCAGTCTCTGCAAAATGCATTCATAGTCTATGATATCTGCAGATCCTCATACACACCTTGTTTAACCACTTGCCGACCGCCCACAGCCAATGGGCGGCGCCAAAATGGACGCCGAAAGAACCGCAATACGCCCATGGGCGTTGCGTCCTTTCAGCATGCCTGGGGAGCGATCACGCTTCCCCCGGCAACTGGCTCCGCCCACCCGCGACGACAACCCGCCGGCCGTTCGGGGGCGCCGGCGGGTTGTTAACCCCACGATCGCCGCATGCAAAGCGTATAATATGCTTTGTAATGTATAAAAAGCGTATTATACAGGCTGCCTCCTGCCCTGGTGGTCCCAGTGTCCGAGGGACCACCAGGGCAGGCTGCAGCCACCCTAGTCTGCATCCAAACACACTGATCTGCCCCCCCCCCCCCTGCCCGCCCACAGCACCCCTCAGACCTTCCCTCCCCCCTGCCCACCCCCCAAACCACTGTTTGCACCCAATCACCCCCCTAATCACCCTTCAATCACTCCCTGTCACTATCTGTCAACGCTTTTTTTTTTAGGCCCTAAACTGCCCCCTGGGGACTCCTGACCACCTTCCACCCCTCAGATTCTCCCCAGACCCCCCCCCCCCCCCTCCCGTGTACTGTATGCATCTATCCCCCCTGTAATAACCCACTGATCACCCGTCAATCACCCATCAATCACCCCCTGTCACTGCCACCCATCAATCAGCCCCTAACCTGCCCCTAACGGGCAATCTGATCACCCACACCATTCCCATCAGATCACCCGCAGACCCGCTGTTAGATCACCTCCCAAGTGCATTGTTTACATCTGTTCTCTACTCTTAACACCCACTAATTACCCATCAATCACCCATCAATCACACCCTATCACCACCTGTCACTGTTACCCATCAGATTAGGCCCTAATCTGCAGCTTGCGGGCACCCAATCAACCGCCCACACGCTCAGATTGCCCTCAGACCCCGCCTTATCAATTCGCCAGTGCATTATTTACTTATTATAGAAAGTTACCGGGGCTGATTGTGGCTGAATGGCAGAATGGGGGAGGACGGTGAGGGACTCACTCTTGCTTATGGGGCTGGAGGAATCACCGGTTAACTATCAACTCTTTCTATAATTTGGTCTTTGGTTTACTTTAAGAGACATGGACGATTACAGACATTCAGCCAAAACAATGAAAGTCTGTCAGATAAAAAGGACAGCTCTGAAGTTTACAATGTTAAAACAAACATGGCAGCTGCCATATATCTGCCTCAAAGGTTTACAGCTATATTCCAGCCTAGCTCTTATATGGATTGAGGCAGGAGAAAAAATTAATTTCTTAGCATGTGCTTCAAAGAATGACTCAGCCATTATGAAGCCTCATAAATGGGTGCTTGATCTTGTTGCATTGATGAAGGCGTATTCTATTTACTACTCATCTAGTGCTTTCACGCTTACTTTGAAACATCAGAGACATACCGTAAGTCAGTGGAATTTTTTTTTTTTTTAGTAATTATAAATCTGAATAGTGACTTTACTGGTCATTAGAAAACTGTGCAGCTCAACCTGCTTTATGTTACTATGCATTTACGTACTGCCAACATTCATCTGGAGTATTTTCACAGACTGATATAACTAACTGTCCCAATATAATGTAGAAGCTCACAGTTTAATCCCTACCCTAATTGAAAGCTTCTTTCTCTTGGAAGAGAGGGGATGGTGAGAACCAATTAGCTTGTCGGTAAGTTTTTTGGGATGTGGGAAGAACGTGGAATGCTTGGAGGAAACCTGCACATACCAGAAGATACCAAAGAGGTAAAGTCCTGAAATATTTTGAACCAGAGACTTTAGCCAGGCAAAAGTGCTATCTAGAGGAAGTCCTTCTAGATAGCATGGAAATTGTATGCAGGTTATACAGGGCCAATCAGATGTGCTTTATGACCATCCGGATTGGAATCTCAATTCCAAGCCGCATAGATTGTTCATGCAAGCCAGAACTATTTGCATCTTACTGACCAGCTCTAGAGATGAATGGAGGTCAGTAATGCATGCTTGATGAAGCTGCTGGATGATGAAATCAGTTTGGCTCCCTGCACACTGCATGCGATTCAGATTCCGTCTTTTAATCGGTTTTTACATCCGATTCCAAATTTTAATCTTTACTGCATGCTGCATTTTTTGATCCGTTTTTCTGTTGACTGTATTCAGGGAAAATCGGAACTGAAAATCGGAATCGGAAACAATCGCAAAACGGATTTGCAGTGTGCAGGGAGCCTTTCTCTGATAAATTTACCTGCATGTTCCGATATAATTGCACTCAGAATGGAAGTGTGAAAATAAGGGTTTCAAAGCCCATTGAATGAGGGAGCTGTGGAAAGTGCTGGCTGAGGAGGCATCAGTATGAAGATACCAAGCCTCTCATAATCCACTCTGCATGCATGAGCAGCAAGCTAACACTAACAAGCAACCATCAGCCAGCTTCCCCTATATATTTTGTGCACAGACCATTGTCTTCGTACACCAATCTCATATTCCTTACTTTAATAGAGGACGATTAAAAAAACAAACCTGGTGCAAAATCCTACGTGTCGATTCTAGAGAGCTTATGGTGAGCTTTGTTGCCATAAGTCGCAGGTACAAGAGAACACAACACATAATAACATGTTACAGCTATTGCTGGTTATTGCATCACGAGGATGTTGCCTGTATTCTGACAGCTAATAAGATGCATATAAACAGCAGAGCCAATGTAACAGTCTAACCATTCACAGGAAAATTCAACATAGTTAAAATGTACTATGGGGAAGGGCAGCCAGACTTTGTGGGATAAAGGCTCACTGTAGTGGTGCAAGCATGTACAGCTATCAGTTTTGCCTAATAGGAGCATAAATTAGCCATCCTACTTCAGGGTGATCTGACCACTGAGCCCTACACTGCCCAGCACCCAGCCTTGATGAAATGAAAGGTAGACTACGAGTCAGAGCTTCAAATGAGCAAGACCTTTCACTGCTGTGGCTTTTTCTAGTAGTAGTGTGCTTCTGTGGCGGGGAACAAGAGCCCTCCAACATTATGAACGGCAGAGATGCAAAGCTTCACCCCTGATGTACCTTCTAATAGACAGGGAATTACACTTCCTGTTTACAACTGACTACACTGAGTGGAAAGTACTAAGCTAAAATAACCAGATATCTCTATAATGACTAGAGATGGTCAATGAGATGCAACTTAATGCCAGTTGATGCAGGAATATGCAAATTCATGCAGCTTGAGAAAACCAATCAAATCTTGCCAAGGTGGCAGACAAGGATTAAGATGGAATGGGGCCTGAGGCAAGGTAGTAGCTTTGGCTCCCAATAATAGTCTTTCTGGTAGGCTGAGGAGGAAAAAGGGACAAAGCTGGTGGCAGCTGGGCCCCTTGGCACCTGCTTAGGTTTCCTTGTGGATGATCCGGCTCTGCAAGGTGGAATACATACAACTGGTCCATGTTAAAGCTGAATAAATGTGCATACAGAATTTGCAAAATCCTACAACTTGGCTTTGCATTTTATTGTCCATCCCCAATAATAATATTATAGGTGGGAGGTCCAACTCCTACTTGCTGAATAAGTGCTGTGGGTTATGAAGGACAACAATAGATACATTGCCATAAGCAACTAATAATGCAAAAACATCCGTAGCATTTACACACTGTCCTGAGATACCCCCAAAATACCAAATATGAAACGTTTTCTCTCCTGTACAAAAAACGTATTGTAAGTAGCACACTAATGCTCCAAGTAAATTAAAGCAAACCTGTGAGAAAGTAAAAAAAAAAAAAAAAAAAAAGTTAGACACTATAAAGGTGCTCATTAACGGCACAATTTTTCATCAGATGGTATCTTTCGATGCAATTTTTATGAACGAATTGTACAGCAAACAGCGCAATGTGTGGCAGAAAAAAATCAATGTAAAACGATTCTAAAGTCGCTTGGACCAGAGAATGTAATCGATCTGAATGTTGGATTTTACCATTGAATTGGAAGAGAGAAAATGCCCCAATCAACCTGTTTGAGAACAATCGATAGTTACCTTCCGATAACTTATGATTGTAAAAATTGCGTAGAGCGATTGCATCTGATGAAAAAAAATTGTATCGTTAATGGGCACCTCTGCACTCATGACTGATTCTCCGGGTTTTGAAGAGTCCAACTGGCAAAATAGTGTGCAACTGAGTAGGGAAGCTGGCTGACATCTTTGTATACATCCTTTACAGGAAGTGCTTTTGTAAAGACTAAAGGAAATACTGAGAACCCCCATGATAAGGTGGGTTAGTCCAAAACCAGTCACATGTGTAAAATTTTTACTACCTACTGTAAGTGATGGCGACATAGGAAAACATTCATTTATAGAGCATTTAAAAAAAAAAAAAAAAGAGACAGAGCATACACTACCTTAAGTACACAGTTGCTGTTCACAAGTAGATTCCCTGGTTTAATGTCTCGATGTAAAATGCCAGCTGAATGTAAATACTTCAGGCCTGAATGTGGAATAAACGAGAGAAAGAAAAAAACGTAAGATTGTTTAATAATTACTCAAGTACCTCTGCAAGAGAGGTGACATATGTCTGTTGGTAATACGCTCAGAGCTAAATCTGGAAAAAAAAATGATGATGTAAACATTGTGTTAATGCAGCCTGTCAAAATATTTATAAATTAAAATGAGTTCAATATAAAAGTCTCCAGATATGATAAACTATAGCAGCACTAGCAAGACTTCACTCAAGTCATTGAGAAATGATTATGTAAAGGACCACCCAAACTGTGGCGTGCCACACACACCAAACTCCCAAATGCAAACTAACATATGTTAAATACAGTATTGATGATATTTAACCAGTTCAGCCTTCAGTCGTTTTTCATCTTATGCATCCGAGCAATTTTCACCTCCCATTCATTCGCCAATAACTTTATCACTACTTATCACAATGAATTGATCTATATCTTGTTTTTTCTGCCACCAATTAGGCTTTCTTTGGGTGGTACGTTTTGTCTAAGAATTATTTTTTTCTAAATGCATTTTAATGGGAATTTTAAGAAAAATTTGAAAAAAATGCATTATTTCTCAGTTTTCAGCTAGTATAGCTTTAAAATAATACATGCCTCCATAATTAAAACCCACGTATTTTATTTGCCCATATGTCCCGGTTATTACACCATTTAAATTATGTTCCTATCACAATGTATGGCGCCAATATTTTATTTGGAAATTAAGGTGCATTTTTTCAGTTTTGCGTCCACTATTTACAAGCTTATAATTTTAAAAAATAATAGTAATATACCCTCTTGATATGCATAATAAAAAAAAGTCCAGACCCTTCAGTAACTATTTATGTTTTTTTTTTAATTGTAATTTTTTTTAATTAAAAAATGTATTTAGGTATTTTTTGGGAGTGTGGGAGGTAAACAGTTAATTTTAAATGTAATTGTTTGTGGGTTTATTACAAAAATATGTAGATGTAGTTTTACTATTTGGCCACAAGATGGCCTCAGTCAATTTTTCTTTTCTTCCTGTAAGCGAGAGTGAAGGGTGGACATGAAGGGAGGACGTGAAACATTTTTACTTTAGTAAGATTGTGGCTTCTAATAGAAGCCGTCTGTCTTTCTAACGGGGACTTCGATCAATGAATGGGAACTGCGTTTAGCAGATACATCCAAAAGGCTAAAGTAGCTAAAGTAGTTAAAGTAGTAGTATACTTATTCTTTTTGTGTGTTTACAAGAATGGGCCCCTGATAAATAAAGCAATACATTTATATTACTGATTTTAGTCTCATTTTCAAATAATGACACCAATTTCAGTACATGCAGTCCACACCAGCTGTGTATAGTTCATTGACCTTGCTTTGGCTTACAAAAACTCCTCAAATTACACAAGTCAATACTCAGGGCATATGATGTTTTCATAGGCACAGTGACGTAGCTAAGGAGCCAGGGGCACCACTGAGGTTTCGATTGGGCCCCAAGGTCTTTATTCATACAGAGCCCTGAATCCTACTAAGGATCTTCAGTGTTAGAGAAGGGAAACTATTTGTTAATTAAATCACTATTCAATGCACAAACTGAGATGATTATTACCAGCAATGCACCAATGAAAAGGATGGATGAAGGAGAGCTCCCTAGTGGGTCCATCTGGTCCTATAGTCCTGGTGCAATCACAACCTCTGCATCCCCTATTACTATGCCACTGTATATGCAGATAGGATTGTGTGACACATGGAAAATGCGCCTGATTATTTGAGTGCAGGAAGAAGCCTGAAAAATGCCTCTCCTTACACTAGGTAATCTCGGGGGATATAAAAAAAAATATTCCACTACTGATTATCTAATTGTTCTCTTGGCCGCGTATTTTGGGGTCCGGCTATTGCCGTCACCCGAATGATGAGGGTTTATTTGTAATTCGGGTTCCGTCTATTGCCAGTGTTCTATGGATTGGAGTACTCACTGCTGCTTGAAGACTAGTTCCCCTTATAAAACTCTACTACCCTAAGCAGAGCAATGCAAATTTCCAGCCCAAAGCCTAGTGAGCGGATGAGGTTCCTGGAGTGAAATGTCCACTAAGTGGAAACAGAGGTAGAATAAAATGTTGTCCGAGCAAAACAAGGACCGACCCTGCAGCCCAGTGAGCGAGGAGAGTGGGAAAGGGGACAATGATTTCAGGTACCAAAAATGTATGGGTAGCAGTTTTCAATAGACTAGTATCTATATATATTTTAATAGGTAGTAAAAAAAATCTATAGGTAGCTGAATTTGCATAGAACACCAGTGCCCAAATTACACAGTGAGCGCTACCCTCTATAAAGTGTCCAAATCCAGCAAAGTGCAGATGCCAAAATGAACCTACTCGCATGTGACAGGCAATAACCCGCAGGTACTTTTTATTTAAGCATGAAACCGGTTCTTTACAGCAATACTTGGTGCAGCGAACATAAATATTCAACGATGACCTATAATTCTGCACAAACTAAACCAAATGGTTTTGAAATCTATTTGACATCTGATTTGTAGTCAACACCTCTCCTAATATTTTAGAAGAAAATGAAAGAACCTTTGGTCCTTTTATGAACAAAAAGTGAGACGGCTCAAAGGCGAAATAATGAGATAGTGTGAAAGTTGGATGGGACTATTCAGCTGGGAAAATATCCTAAGAAATTCAGGGTTTCCTTTCATTAGGGGACAAACTTTTCATTCAGAGTCTTAAAAAAGGGACTTTGTCAAAAGGACATATTTTAAATGCTGAAATTTATGACCAATAAGAAGTTCTAAGGAGAAGTAAAGCTCCTTTATTCAGGTCAAAAGACTGAAAAGTTAAAGCAAACCTAAAGTAAACTTTCCATCACTTGATGTAATCTCTGCCATGTTCTGAATACCTAAATTACACTGTTTTACTTTTGCACATGGCCAGAACTGCAGAATGTACTGTTTTGAGTGACAGACATTGTGCTTTATATAAGTTCTGAAAATTACATCACTTGCATTGGGTACCGACTCTAAACCCGGGGATTCTCAAACTGGGTGCCTCGGCATGCATCTCCATCCTGTGTGCACTGCCATCAGGTAATGCAACAGCACATTGATATACAAATTGGCTACATTACCCTCCAGTTAAGTCCTGGCAGCCATGGTTGCACAGTTGGACATCAGAGGAATAGGGGTGGAGGGATGCAGGAATGTGGAGTTGGTAAAAAAAAATTATCAGACTCCGAATCCTTTATGAAACCCCGACTCAAAGTACCCAAAATTGCTCCGACTCCTTAGTCTAATTTTTACAAAGGCTTTGGATTTGGTTCAAAAGTCATCCAACTCCTCAGTTTATTGAAACCACTGACTCAGACTTCAGGTACCCAAAATTGCTCCGACTCCACAGCCCTGTAAGGATAAATCAGTGCACTTTGTCCTGGACAGCTAAGGAATGGTTTGTCCATCTAATGGGGGTCACTTACAATCTGGAGTGGGTGCCGAGGTGATGCTGCATAATTAAAGGGGGTGTTTCTAACTGCAGTCCCCATGTGCTCTGTCTACAAGATTGACTCTTTATTCTTGTTACATTAATTCTGGGGGAATGCTTCATAATAGGAGGTCAATGACTATTTGGATGAGATAATGCGGCCTAATGTGGGGGTCAATACTGGGGAGAGGGATGGCGATTGTCAGCCATTGACTACTTGAAGGGGGGATGCTGCCTAATAAGCATCACTAGCAACCTGAAAGGGGGGGGGGGGGTGCTGCTGCCTAATAAGGGTCAAGGAGTGCCATGAAAATATTTCAAAGCCATTCACTCCAAAAAAGTTTGAGAACCAATGCTCTTAACAGTTCATTACTGCTTCAAGATAAAAAGTTACAGATTACTCAGCAAGCTCATGGTGAACCAGAATTCATAATACCTTCTGTTTCTAGGAAGGCAAAATTCTGCTTTGCAGATAAAAAGGTGACAGAAGGGAAAGGGCTGGTTCGCAAGGCCATTTCCCTATTCCAGCACTAAGCACAGTGTCCTTGCGTCTCTTCACTCAAGCCTGTTAGCATGCATTAAAGTGTCTACATAGGCTCCCAGTGTCACATGACATGCATATGGAGCCGGAGGGACGTTCATGCATGCTAAAAATGCTAGACTCACTGGGGCAAATTTATCAAAGCAGTTACATCATTTTTTTCCTTCCTGTTTTCTACCTATTTAATCACAGTTGTAAGACACTTTTGCACTTTTTTTTATATAAATTACTAGAACTGCTCTACTGGTAGAGCAGGGCAAAACCAGTGCAAAACGGTCATAAAAATAAGAAGCAGTTAATACTGCTTCTGAAATGCATGCGAAGTTACTACACTGTGGGATTGCCCAACCAGCTTGTGCTGCTGCATGTGGTATTTTATTCCCTTCATATGTGAATGGAAGTTCTCTTTTACAGCTGTCCGTCACATCTCTTTATTGCAAAGCCCACACAGCAGCTATACTGAGAGATAGGAGAGCCACATTCATTTATGAAACTGGAGTATATGGGCTGATTGACATCAATCTGTCTATCCTACCCTAAGAAGTGCTCTAACTGCTACTATTTCCCAGGGCTGTGGAGTTAGAGTCAAGGAGTCGGAGCAATTTTTGAGTGTTGAGTCGAATGTTTCGGAAAGTGAGGAGTCAGATGATTTTAGTACCCTCTCCATAGCCCTGCAACAGCTGTGGAGTTGGACTGGAGTAGTCGGGGCAATTTTGGGTACCTGAAGTCGGAGTTGGTGGTTTCGTAAACTGAGGAGCTGAAGTTGGAGTCGGATGATTTTTGTACAGACTCCACAGCCCTGAATGTTACTATTAAAAGTTTTGTTCACTATTGCGAGTCCCCTTTATCAGTGTTAAAGCTGCCACAGTATATCTTACCTCACCCAGACAATTCTCTCACTGTTTGCACAATTCTGAGAATCCTACCCATCTCCTGTTTCAGAAGGAAATTGCAGCTTCTACACTATTGATAAATCTGTCCCACTATATTCCCATGTTCCAACTGTCATCGATATCACATGACCAGAGAAGAGACCGTTGGCTAATGGGAGAAGCTTAGTGAGTGACAAAATGTCAGGCACAATGTACAACTTAAAAGAGAAACCGTGACCAAGAATTGAACTTCATCCCAATCAGTAGCCGAAACCCCCTTTCCCATGAGAAATCTATTCTTTTTCACAAAAGGATCATCAGGGGGCTCTGTATGGCTGATAATGTGGTGAACCCCTCCCACAAGGGTTTCATAAACTGAGGAGTCAGAGCTGGAGGCAGATGATTTCCGTACCGACTACACAGCTCTGTTTAAATCACAGTTGTACTTTAAGGTGTCTGAGGACTAAGTTGTGTAGAGGTTTAAATGTTAGTACACTGCAAGCAGAGTTTAATCCATGTTGGCCACCTCTATACATTTTTAGCAAAGTTTTGGCTTCCCCCTAATTTTATGCATAGACAAACACAGCTAATCAATAATAAACTCTAGATGGGAAGGTCACTGAAATCACGTGAACAGCATCAGGTTTGAAATGAAGTAAACAAGACTCCTCTACATTACATACCAAATTATTCATCCAGGAAGATAAAAATATGTGGGCAGTCTGTACACCAAAGAGTAAACCAAACTAACAGCTGCAAAGTGGTGTCATTTGAATTTCCTAGCAATTTATATAATTCACTAACTTGACTCATTTTCCTACATGAACTATGTTTCTATATTGAGCGTATGCCCGAACTGTCAGCTTTCCATTAAGATGTAGCAGATGGACCCAAATCAGTTCGCTATAATATAAAAATACCCAATTTATTAGGCCACTGCATTGGCCCCACTCCTCCCTGACTGGCACATTTCTTTCTGTGACAGTTTCTCTGGCAGCAGATGAGAATTTTCAGCTCAATGTTGGGTGCAGAGTGACATTTCTCAACAGCCAATAAAATGAATTCAACAACTCAAATAGCTGTGCTTGAATTTTGCACTGTGATAAAAAAAACACAAGAGCGGAGAAACCAATTCTACGAACATACTGTACATTCATGATAGTATCTCCTAAAATCCCTCCAACACACCTTAATGGGACCAATTGCTAATTTCCTTGATTCTAATAGCTATAGGAGCTGCCATGTCCCCCCCCCCTCTTCTATTTGCCCATCCTTTATCCAGGAAGGTGTGAAGAAAAGATAGCATCTGTGACCACTCTAAAGTCTTTGAGGCACAGCGTAGTATCCCCCCCCCCTCCTATGATAGCTTCTGCTAATGTGTGCAATAGAATAATTACATCAGTCCTTATATGCCTGAAATTTCTGTGGCCTGGCAAGCCATGCAAGTTGTTTAAAAAGCCTATGCTAAACTTTTAAATGTAAAAAGAAGAGGCCAAATTGAAGGTTTTTTTTTTTAACCAGCCACGTAATTGACATGCATTTTAATGCGCTATTGAGATGCCCTGGGTGCTACAAATAGTGCTTGTTTCACTTTAATGTAATGCAATACACAAAAAAAGTGGATTACTAGTCAGAGGCATATCTAGAGGGATGACGGGCATAGCACTTGCTATGGGCGCTGTCTGCAGTTATACAGGAATCCCATTTTTCATGTTATCAAATCTTCTGGAGCTGGCCATGCCTGTAGGTTGATTGTCACCTCCTAATATGCTAAACCCATCAATTCCTATCTGATTGGATTTATCGGATGGTGAGTAATGCCTTCCCTTCACAGCAACCTCAGTCTCAATGGATTTCAGCAGTAATCTATGAAACATTGATTGAAATGCAAGTGTTGTACTACTTAGTGCAGTGTAACGCTGTGGGACTTAAATTTCCAAAATGTTCAATGAGACTTCTGACCAATAAACTACTTAGAACCAATCAAAAGACAATCAATCTGATATGCTGGGGCAACAGATGACCAGCAGATTTGATCAAAGTAACTGAATTGGATGGGCATTGAATAAAAAAAAAAAATCTTTAAAGGATACCCGAGGTGACATGTGACATGATGAGATAGATGTGTATGTACATTGCCTAGAACACAAATAACTATGCTGTGTTCCATTTTTTTATTTCTCCGCCTGAAAGTGCATCAGGTACATCAGGTATGCAAGTGGCAGCTCCTGTCTGGGTCAGACTACAGTGTGACCTTCACTGATAAGAAATTACAACTATAAAACACTTTCCTAGCAGAAAATTGCTTCTGAGAGCAGGAAAGAGATAAAACGGGTCAATGGTTCATATATTTTAGCTCTGGCATACTTTAATGAATGTGTCATTGAGCAAAAACAAAACAGTAAAAACGTATATTTACTGAATTGTTCAGACTGCAGGGAGTTCCTGACTTGTGAACACGTGACAATACAAACCTCCAACCGCAATACTAGGGACTCCCTGTACTGTGCCCGTGCAGAGGAGGACAAGGGGACAAATTGAGGACACAGGGAGACACAAAGGGGTAGGGCTGAACGATTTTAGGTAAAGATTGAATTGCACGATTTTTGCCAGAAATTGAGATTTCGATTTGCTTCACGATTTTTTTTTTTTCAAATCAAGCTTTAGCACAAAAAAAATTCACAATGTGCAGATTCAGTATAGGTAGGTAGCCAGCCAGCCAGGGATAGGTTCCCACAGTATAGGAAGTTAGGTGTAGGGGCATCACTATTGGTAGTCAAACATAGGTGCTTCCACGACCAGTGTATGAAGGGAAGCGGCGGGGGGCGGAGCCTAGTGGTAGCAGGTTCTGTGCGATGTCGCTGGCCTGGCACGGTAGGTTAACAACTTTGATGCGACAGTGAGTGGAGCTGAAGTGCAGACATAGAATGTGTGCAGGGGGCGACGGAGCCTGCTGTGATGTCACACACTAAGCTGAACACTGTGCGGACTGCGGAGCCTGTAAGTCTCCCGTGTGAGGGCGGCGGAGGGGGGGGGGGGGGGCGGATCCATATAGAGTAGCCTCGCAGCTTCCTTCAGCCAATCGCTGGCTCTACTTTGTATTACGGCGGCGGTAGGCGGCGCCATATTGAGCAGCGCAGCTTCAGCCAATCACTGGATCCTGTACTCGTATGACAGCGACGGTAGGCAGAGCTGCACAGCAGGCGCCAGGGAAAACCGCAGCTAGTGACGATCACTAGATCGTCTTGACTGGTATCGCGGTTTCGATTTAAAAACGCGAAACCGTTCAGCCTTACAAAGGGGCATAGAGGAGGACACAAGGACAGAGACAGACAAATGGGGACACAAGGGGGACAGTGGAGGACACAGGGAGACACAAGAGGTACAATTGGGCATGAGGTACAAAGGGGACATAATCAGCAAGATGCCCCTTCCCCATGGATGCACATTTTTTTCTCCTAGGTGCGTCTTATAGTCCGAAAAATATGGTAAACCTAAAATAAAATTGTGGAATATCTTAAAAAGTAATTTTTAGGAGAAGGGGGATAGATAACATTGTTTATTTCATTAGTTTATTTTCACCTGGGGTGTCCTTTAAGTGTATGGCCATCTTGAGAGCACAGAGATATTCTCACATCCATGGACTACATTTCTCAGCATACAATGCAGCGGGCACATGACTTTGCCAGGAAGTTAAAAAGTGGCAGCTGCAGAGATGACAGATCGCATACAGATTTCGGGGCCAGAAGCATAGCACCCAGTAAGTAAGTAACGAAGCTCCCCCACCTGTCAGCACACATATGAACCTCCCTTAATGGAAGGTTAATTTTAAAAAATAAATGAGGCGGAGTGGGCCAGTAAAGTTTTTGTGCGTTATTCTGCCTATATACTGGTTATACAAGATAATCCTATGTTCTGATTGGATGTGCTCATCTGGCATCCTGGCTTCTTTTTCCTTCCAACCCAGTTATATGTCGTGAGATGGAGATGGAGCTGTCCTGATCTGCTGAGGTAAGGAGTTCCATAATGTAGGAGCGGCATGACAGAAGGCTTTGTGGCCTAAAGTTTCCAGGTGGACTCTGGGTATGACTAGATTATTAGAACCTGCGGATCTGAGATTGCAGGGATTGCTATGCAGCTGCAACATTTTTTTCGTGTATCCAGGGCCCAGATTATGCAGCAGTGTTCTCCCCAGGCTCTTTTAATCAGGTGCTCCACCCAGCTAGTTTTGGTGAGCACCCGACTGTCATCAGCTCACCTCCTTTTATTCTGTAAGCAGCGTTGCACACAGAAGCCCCACCCCTATCTCGCTGCACCCGGCTACTATTTCACGCCACCCGGCTGGACAATATTTCTGGGGAGAACCCTGTTCTGCAGTGATTTAAATGTCAGTAGGCCGATGAGCTCTCTCAAGCTCTCTAAAGAGCACCTGCATCACAACGGTGCATCACCGAGAGGACATCCCCAGATGGACTTTATCACCAGGGAATGGGCAAAAGTGAGAATAGTATTTTAGGAAATCCGAACACAGCACTAACTCTTGGACATGAAACTTTTGGTAAATACAAAGAAAAATGTAAGTAGTTTCATATGGTAACCTTTTTTTTTCTGTTCTAGAAAATGTTTAATGAATCTTGCTGAGTAACGTCTGCAATCCCAAAAGTGAGTTCTGCAGAATCCAAGAAACAAAAAGGTTATAAAGCTACTTTCATTTTTTTATTTTTTATTTATACCTTGGCCTGGATAAATGAAAATTCACACACAAAAAAATAAAAAATCAGCTCATAAATTGCCAGCCACAGTTTAGGCCTTCTTTATTATTAATGTGTCTACCTGGAATTACATAAAAAGACATAAGGAACAGACAGCCAAAATACATAGAACTGTGCTTGGTTCTCTTAATGTGAATCTGAAATAAGACATATGAAGGCTGCCAAATTTATTTCCTTGTAAAGAATGCCAGTTGCCTGGCATCCTGCTGATCTCTTTGGCTGCAGTAATGTCTGAAACAACCATGTGGCTAATTTAGTCAGAGCACCTGATCTGCATTGCTTGTGCAGAATCTATGGCTTAAAGTATTAAAGAAAGCCTGTAACAGAAAAAAAGTGCTCCTGGTGGGTACTTACCTCAGGAGGGGGAAGCCTCTGGATCCTATCGAGGCTCCCCCCCCCCCGTCCTCCTCCATACTAAGGTGGTCTTGCTGGGGCCCTCCGAACGGCAGCTATGTAAATATTTACCTTCCCGGCTCCAGCGCAGGCGCAGTAGCAGCTCTTGGCTCGGGATCAGGCAGAAATAGCCGATCCCAGTCTTCTCTACTGCGCAGGCGACTTAGCTGAACCAATTGTGATCAGCTACTTCTGCCTTGTTCATCAGGGATCTGATACTGCGCCTGTGCTGGAGCCGGGGAAGGTAAAAATTGCAGGCGCTACTGTGCTTGCGCCATAGCTTGACCAATTGTTGGCTGTGGCTTCGGAGGGGCCCAGCGAGACCACCGTGGGATGGAGGGCAACGGGGAAAGCCTGGAAAGGATCCAAAGGCCTTTCTGCATACAAAATGTTGACTCAAGTTGCCCGTTTACATTGCTGGGCTGGTGTGTGTGTGTGTGTGTGTGTGTGTGTGTGTGTGTGTGTGTGTGTGTGTGTGTGTGTGTGTGTCTGTGCGCGCGTTCTAGGTGTGTGTGTGTGCGTGTGTGTGTGTTCTAGGTGTGTGTGTGTGTGTGTGTGTGTGTGTGTGTGTGTGTGTGTGTGTGTGTGTGTGTGTGTGTGTGTGTGTGTGTGTGTGTGTGTGTGTGTGTGTATACAGAGGGATGACAGAGCAGTGTGTACTAAGAAATTGGACATCGCCGGCCAAGTTAATCCGCCAGTCGGACCGCTTGGGGAGAGGTGGTCAGGGGCTGCTGTACACGATCCGCTGAGGCTGTGTATTTATATGCAGAATGATTTACCACTTGCCAAGTTCCTTAAAAGGCTGTTTAATTGTACCTGGGAGAATGCTTGTTGTTTTAAAGAGCAAAGATAAACCTCACCAATAACTTATTTGATTTGGGTTTTCTCTGTATATTCACATTGCGGTTTAACCATAGTTTATTTTTTTTTTTAAAGTATTCTCACTTTGCATCATTTTTTACAAGGTATTAAAAACTTGTGCACATCTAAGTACCTATATTCACACATTTTATATTCAATAAAAAAGTAAAACCATACTTTAGAATGCAACATAAATTGATCATATGCAATCTAGTTAAATAAACCTTTACCTTTTACTGTTGACTATTGCAGGAGCAAATGCCACTGAATAAATCACAGCAAATTGGGGGGGGGGGGGGGGGGGAAGAAGACAAAATTAAAAACTTACCTCTTAAAATCTGATACAAAAAAACTTTAACATGATCCGAACTGAGAGGTTGAGGAGAGACGATGATCTTATGGAGGTCACTCTGCATTAACTCGGTGACAACATATCTGAGGAATCAGTCAAGGAACACATGGAGCTGAAATAAAATGGAGCTCACTGACAGAACAAAGCACAATGTACTGCAGAAGTAAATAGAGAAAAACAAATGGTAAATAAGAAGTCACACTTCGATTTAATATGGGACTGCAACAGGGAATTGTGTTTTTTTACGTTAAAGGGTCCCCGAGGTGATATGTGACATGATGAGATAAACGTGTATGTACAGTGCAAAACGTTAATAACCAGGCTGTTTTACTTCTTTTATTTTGCTGCCTGAAAGAGTTAATTTCTAGGCATGCAAGTGACAGCTTCTGTCTTGTCAGTAGCTTGTCAGAATAAAGTAAACATCACTGATCAGCTAATTACAGCCATAAAAGTTTTCCTGGCAGAATATAACTTATGAGGGCGGGGAGAAAATACATGAACTATTGACCTTTTTCTAACTCTGGGCCGCTTAATAGGCTGTCACTGATTTTGTAAATGTTTAAATATAAAAGAAAACCATGGGATAATCAAAAAAGTCATTTTTAGGAAAAGGAGGATAAATATAATGGTTTATCTCATCAGTTTATGTTCTCCTCGGGTTCACTTTAAGCATGTTAGAATCCTCATGTCAGCATTTTCTGACGTGTTTGGGTCCTTTAGCTACAGTTTCTGTGGAGGCAGCAGTGCAACTTTACTGGACAGCTGGCTGTCCAGACTCCTTTCCGTCCCAATAACCTCATGAGGTAGTCTAAGAGAGGACAGGAATAGATCCCCAAAGGGCTCCCACACCCACTCTGTTGGTAAGCGCTTACCTATTAATGGTCAGCACAGCAACTACAGTATCATAATAATCGGCAGTAGCAGCACAGCTGGCCACAGAGTTCATCTCTAAGCAGCAGAGGATGTACTAAGAGTGGTTCTGACAAAAGGAGCACTTACTTTCCTATAGGCTGCAAAGGTTTGTGAATAGAACAGTCATGTGACGCAGGAACTAAGGAGAATCACTGTGAAACAGCTGCATGATATTTTGACCTTCCCCAGCAATGGAAAATCTGGAGAGTGAACTAGTGTTTTAAAAGTAAACATACTTAAAGTCCATGTAAAACATGAAAATTAACAAAATAAATCCTAGTGATAATCTATGTGGCACTTCCTCTTCAGTGCATCCCATGAGTGAAGCCTTGCCTCTACTCGGATGCACTCTGGTGCTGCAGTCCAGGCTGCACTACAGCAGGGAAGAGAAGGACTCATCCTCCAGACTTACTAGGGGGTGTTGGCATGTAGGGCAGTACTACACAGGTACTGAGCACCTTCACAACAGATAGAAGACCATTTAGGTTGAAGTATTTGGTGGTATGGCCAGCACTGGATTTATGCTGGAAACACACGATGCAACTTCCCGTCCCATCGACAGGAATCAGACGATTATTTCCGACAAGTCCAAACGGTTTCTGATCAATAAAGGGAACGATTTTTCTAAGTTATCAGAAAATAGTTTCTATCATCAATCGGGAGCAATTTAAACATGTATACACGATACACATTCCATTTAGATTACCCGTCAATCAGATGGGAAGTTGAATCAGGTGTTTCCAGCATTAGATGCCAGGAGAATAAATGCAGATAAATGGTACTGCATAAACTCCACCCCTCAAAACATACCTCACCGCCTAAGTCCCACCCCTCACCACAGACACAGTAACATACTACTGATGCAGCCACAGAAGTGGTCAGCCAAAAGCAGCTGGATGGATAGAGGGGTTACAGATCTTAGTGATGCTAGGACTAGAGTGGGGAGTGGTGGGCTGTCTGCATCTACAGCACCGTAATTTCCGTCTTGCCTGGTTAAATAAATGGTACAGAAGAAAAGGATTGAAATAAAATGGGTCCCTAGGCAAGATAGCACTTTTTGCCCAGCACGGATGGTCACCTGGCTTTTTTAGTTGAATTTGGTGGAGGCTAGCATCGACTAGGCCGCTAGACTCTCTCTAGGCCCTAGGATTGCCTAGAATTGTCTTGTGGATGATCCAGCTCTCCGGTACAGGACAAGGTTGCACATAAATCTAGTAAAATATGAATGTAATTACAGGTCACCTCTGCCCTCCCTGCTTGAACCACAGTACCTGGTATACTTTTAGCATAAAGACCTATGGTTCTAAAGTTGACAGTATAATATACATAATGTATAATAACATAGAAAAGTATACAAACTGAATAAAATACATATGGCTGAAGAGAAAAAGAAATAGAGTGCAAGTTTAAGACACGACGTTCTCTAGCTGCAAGAAAAATTACTGATAATGCGAGTTGCAAAACAGAGAATAAAACAGAATGGAAGAAAAGGAACACATTATTGCAGCCGAAAAAGCCATTATTTTTCAGCCCTGCCTCACTCCGGCTGTAATTAGGTCCTATCAGAACCCAACAGCCTAAAACCTTTTTTCCTTAGGAGAAATACATATACACACACAATGTATTTGGTTTAGTAGGTCAGATGTGAGTCATGCACAAGGAAATAAGTGTTCAGCTGAGTTGCTTGGTGAAGAAAAGACATTGTTCCACGGCTTTAGAAATACGACCAAGCCTCTTCACAACTTATTTCTTCCACTGCTGACTAATTCTATCTTCCTATTATATGCCCAAACAACGCCGGCTAGAAAATCCAAAAGATGTAGCACTGTGTAATCTGATTAAGGCAAGATTTCCATTTAACCACTCTGACAAGCATCCCAAATCTCTGTCTATTGCAGAATGTCTCTTGTACTCTTCCATTTGTTGCCAGGCCAACCAAAGCAGCCGAAATTAAATGAAGGGCTAAAATGACACCTGCACCACTCCAGGTCTGATGCGCATTAAGTGGCGCTCACTTGAAAGAGACTCGGAGGTGCCATTAACTTGAAAAGAAGCTGATTATTGTCTCTGGGATATTTAATGATGGCATCAGAATAGCTCTGAGTGACGAGCTTGTTTGATGTCCCCGCTTCCTCTAGATGTGACAACTCTCCAACAGATGGTGCCCAAGTGAGTAAAAGCTTCCGCCCAAGCCCGCAAACACGAAGAACAGACAGGAAAGCTGGCATGAGTCTCCGAGCAGATTTCATTCACATGTACGGACAGCTAGAGTGAAAGGTTGTGGGTAAAAATAAAATGATCTTCACTCACAATTACAAAACAGATTGAGAACATTTCTAAAGCTACGTACAGATATGGGATGTGTGGCGACAGACAACTGATGATCATCTAGGGTGACCATTCCTCCACCCCAATCAGAGTCCAGATGATAGCCAAGCAGTCTATTCTGTTCTGAGGGAGGGAATAGGGAAGAATGAGCAGGTGGTGTCTCGCTGTATTCAATGCTCAGATTCACTTCCTACAAACTAACTGCCATGTGACATGCACATTACAAAAAAACTATTTTCACCTAGCATGCTAAAACAAACTTTTCCTTCACTTGATCTTATATTTACATAAATACAGTTGCACAATTTTACTTTGTGCACGTGGCCATCTCACCTTCCTGGACAGAGCTACAGAATGTATCGTCTATGTACCATAGGGACAGTGACAATTAATTCTAAAAAGGGCAGAGAATTTTTCCTGTTCCGGTGCCAAGTGAGGTCCTTCCTTACTCCTCACTGCAGCAGTGCTCTTTGCTGCTACATCTCTCTATATGGCTGTAGATGAGTCACCAGACGTGCAGTAACCATTGAGGGCCATACAGAAGTCTGACGGCGGGAGTTAAAGTGGTCTGAAAGTCAACATTTCTACTTTGCTCTAAAAGATTCCTCACAGCTTTAAAGATACTATCACAGAAAAAAAAATTAGCAGAAGATCGCTGAAATGGTTAAACAAAGCACTTTGTCCTGCTATTCAGATTCACATCTGCATCCACACTGGAGATAACAGTATCTTTGTTTACATTCCAATGTTGATACATTTGTCTGTAACAAGTAAAACACACTTTCTGAGAAGCTGCCTCTGCTTCAGACACACACAGAGCTCACAACAACTCATTAGAAGATGTTAATATATAATAAAAAGCAGTTGGACTAAAATGTAATGACCGCTTTCAGGACAAGAAAAACTTCACTTTGGAAACTTGTAATTTGTAGACAGACAATATTACTTGTGCACAAAAGCTAATATGATAACTGTATGAAAAATAAAAAGTAGAAAAACATTTTTATTGAATGTTATGTCAGAGTTTCAAAACACTTTAAGAGGAAATATAACCCAAACTGGCACAGGAGTAGGTAAAAACTCACTGCTCCGCTGCGATACTCTGCGTACTGGAGGAAGTCGAACCCCACTTAATAGCGGAAGGCTATTGAGTGGGGTCCAGCCCTAATCTGTAGGCATTGCTCTCTTGGTAGTTTTCCAATGCAGCCAACCACAACCGAGCAAAGCTTAAATTACCCCTTTTGGTAAACTTGAAATTTGTAGGAGCAGCTTATTATTCAGTCTTCACTGACTGGCAGCAAACTTGGACTCTCCCATATCCCAGTCTCTGTAAAGAATAATGTAGTATGAGGTTCTTTTCACACTAACAGTGTTTGTGGTGGACTACTTGAGGATGAGGAAGAAAGGGATAGGCCGATAAGGCTGAAAAAGCTGCCAATTGAACCTTTAAAGGGAAGGTTCAGGGAGTGGGAAAAAAAATTAAAAATCCATATCCACTTACCTGGGGCTTCCTCCAGCTCGTGGAAGGCAGGAGGTGCCCTCGCCGCCGCTCCGGAGGCTCCCGGTCGTCTCCGGTGGCCGACCTGACCTGGCCTGGCTGCCAGGTCGGGCTCTTCTGCGCTCCAATCTGCGTTCCACGCGGGCGTGCTGACGTCATCGGACGTCCTCCGGGCTGTACAGCGTGGAACACAGAAGAGCCCGACCTGGCAGCCGGCCTGGCCAGGTCGGCCACCGGGAGTGGCGGCGAGGACACCTCCTGCCTGCCACGGGCTGGAGGAAGCCCCAGGTAAGTGGATATGGATTTTTATTTTTTTTCCCACTCCCTGAACCTTCCCTTTAATGTTACATTATGCTCAGTCAAAACACTGCACTGAATTCAGAGACTTAAGTTGCTTTATTTTTGGTGCCCTAAAGGTCCCGCCTGGATGGCAGATGCCAAAGCTCCTCTCTTACCGACAACCTGAGAAACTAGTACTAACTCCTTCTCGGCCATACCCGGGCAATCAGAATCATCAGATTCTCCAATCCTCCCCATTTCCTGAGAACTGCTGGAATCAACTGCAGAGGAAACGCAAATAGAAGCGGATAATTCCATTCCTGTTCCAAAGCATTTACTCCCACCGCTTTGTGCTGCAGATTTAGGGAGCAGAATCTTGAAGCCTGAGCATTCGCCTCTGCTACTGATGGCGTTCCACATGTTTTGGCAACTATATAAAACACTTCTTTGTTTAGACCCCAATCTGACAACAGACTGTATTTCTGCTAACTTGTCCACTAGGTATGGAAATGCTTAGGAGAACTCATGGAGAAGCATGTAATCAGTTTGATCAGCTGATTTGTAAGGTTCTGAGTTGTTGTGATGACTTCCTGGTACATCACATGTCTTGACCAGCAAATCAGAGCCTTATAAATTATTAGCTGTTCACATGAGTTCTCCTAACCATTGCTATCCTTATTGTCCGCTTCTATATTCAGAGTCCCTTTTAAAGTGAACCTAAACTGAGAAGGATATGGATTTTTCCTTTAATACCAGTTGCCCAACCCTTCTGCTGATCCTGTGTCTCTAATACTTTTAAGCCACAGCCCCTGAACAAGCATGCAAATCAGGTGCTCTGACTGAAGTCAGACTGGATTAGCAGCATGATTGTTTCAGATGTGTGATTCAGCCACTACTGCAGTCAATGAGATCAGCAGGAGTGCCAGGCAACTGGTAGTGTTTAAAAGGAAAAAAAACATATCCCTCTCAGTTTAGGTGCACTTTAAGTATTGCTTAGTATCGTAGAAAATAAAAATCAATCAGTGCTGCTGTAATGAAAAGTGATATTCACCTCCGGAGTCTCATCCCACGAAGCCGCCCCGAAGACCCCGCATCACTACATTTCCGCTACTTGGCCCCCCCTCCCCTCTCTCCTCCGAGAAAAACCGCCAAGCTATTTACTGCAGCGCTGACTGATTTTTATTTTCTGCATGGAGGTCCTCTTTATAGAGACTCTGAAGTCTCTAAAAAAATAGGTCTTTATTTCATAAATGTGTTTAATACGTTATCCCTAACTAAACCGCCGCACCCCCGCCGCAGTACGCAATCTAAATCCCCCCTACCTTTCCCCCGCAAAATCTACGACCTTCTTGGTCGTGGATTTTGCTGCCCTCTAGTCTTCTTTGGGAGGCAGGGCTATGAGCTGCAGCCCTGCCTCACACGCGTCTGTCAGCGGCAGAGCTCCGCCTCTCCCTCTCCCCTCTCAGTGAAGAAAGACAGAGGGGTGGGGGAGAGGCGGAGATCCGCCGCTGACAGACGCGTTAGGCAGGGCTGCAGCTCATAGCCCTGCCTCACACGGAAGCGCTGCCCGGATTGACCCCCGGGGAGTTTGGGGGGATTTAGATAGCGTACTGCGGTGGGGATGCGGCTGTTTAGTTAGGGATAACATAATAAACATATTTATGAAATAAAAATACTTTTTTTTTAGAGACTTCAGAGTCTCTTTAGACGAGATTGGTTTCTGACCAAACAAAGATCTCCTTTGCCTCCAACTGAAGCTATTGAGATCTGGTACCTTCCTGCTTGTTGAAGAATTTATAGGGAATGTGGGAAAAAGTTCACATCAAATTCCTACTGTGGCACTTCTGTCTGCATACTTAAACAACCTGCCTGTGACAGCAATAAAATAGCTGCATTTAAATTGCATGAAAATTAATCACAGAAAAATTAACCATAGTGCAAAGTATGTCGTTTTATTTACCCCCTGAAATATGTAAAAGGCCACACTTCCTCCACTTTCTGGCATGTGCTGTCCCAGATTTCCTATCGTCTCTTGGGGCTACTTACAAGAACGTTCCTAAGTAGCATAGGTGACTAATCGCTTCATTTCCATGAAACACAATTCAGACATGCTGCAAGCCAGTCACATCATACACACTCATGAATTTAAGTGGTATTTATGTAAATCATAGGCAAACGCAAGGGGGGGGGGGATTACAGCTGCCCAGAATCCCCCCGCAGACCAGGGTCAGTGCAGTGTCTGGGGACAGGCACAAGTTGAGACACCAGAATATCTGCAAGTATCCTGCAGCTCACAGCACTGCCCCCTCTCTTTCCCTGCTACAGTTGACTTTGGATGTAGCAGCAGCATGTGCACAGAGCATGGAGCAGCAGAGAGCAGGGAGCAGCAGCGTGTGTACAGAGCATGGAGCAGCAGCGTGTGTACAGAGCATGGAGCAGCAGCGTGTGTACAGAGCATGGAGCAGCAGCGTGTGTACAGAGCATGGAGCAGCAGCGTGTGTACAGAGCATGGCGCAGCAGCGTGCGTACAGAGCATGGAGCAGCAGCGTGCGTACAGAGCATGGAGCAGCAGCGTGCGTACAGAGCATGGAGCAGCAGCGTGCGTACAGAGCATGGAGCAGCAGCGTGCGTACAGAGCATGGAGCAGCAGCGTGCGTACAGAGCATGGAGCAGCAGCGTGCGTACAGAGCATGGAGCAGCAGCGTGCGTACAGAGCATGGAGCAGCAGCGTGCGTACAGAGCATGGAGCAGCAGCGTGCGTACAGAGCATGGAGCAGCAGCGTGCGTACAGAGCATGGAGCAGCAGCGTGTGTACAGAGCATGGAGCAGCAGCGTGTGTACAGAGCATGGAGCAGCAGCGTGTGTACAGAGCATGGAGCAGCAGCGTGTGTACAGAGCATGGAGCAGCAGCGTGTGTACAGAGCATGGAGCAGCAGCGTGTGTACAGAGCATGGAGCAGCAGCGTGTGTACAGAGCATGGAGCAGCAGCGTGTGTACAGAGCATGGAGCAGCAGCGTGTGTACAGAGCATGGAGCAGCAGCGTGTATACAGAGCATGGAGCAGCAGCGTGTATACAGAGCATGGAGCAGCAGCGTGTGTACAGAGCATGGAGCAGCAGCGTGTGTACAGAGCATGGAGCAGCAGTGTGTGTGTGTACAGGGCATTGAGCAGCTCTGGGGAACTTGAGCACAGCTCCTGCTGGGTGAATGTTTCACTTTCCCCTTCATTAGCAATGTCGGCTGTCATTATCTGTATCCAAACTGCTCCTGATCGATCCCATTGTCGATCGGGAGCAGATCGGACATTTAGAAAATAATTGTCAGATCCTGTCAGTCGGATGGGAAATTGCATTATGTGTACCCAGCATGATGTCCTACCATATTATTATACTGTATTGTGATTGGCTAAGGGAGACGTTTCAGGAATCCTGGGTTTGCCCCTGGTAAATATACAATTGGCTCACAGTAACAGACATTATATAGTAGAGCTGTGCATGAAAGGTATTCACAGGCTTGGTCACTGTAAAAGCCATCATCTAACATACACATATAAATATGTACAGCAGGGTTAAAGAGTGATGTCACTGAATATCCCCAAAATACCAGGAAGATCAGGACTGCCTTTACCCAAACATCAAGACAGAATTAAATCACTAGTGTGAATTATCACATAGCGGTAAAATTTTCCACTTTACCCAGTGTAATATTTCCTATGGGCACGAGAAGATAGTCACAGCTGTACCGAGTTACACTACTATATTTGCACGGCTCCTGCAGTCAAAACCGGCAAAACTTGTCAAGAGAAAATAGCTGTCAGGTTGTTTAATATTATGCATTTACTGTATATAGTGCTCACATCTTTCGCAGCACTTTACTGAGTCTATAGTCAAGTCACTAACTGTCCCCAGAGAAGTTCAAATCTAATCCCTACCATAATCTAAAGGTGGCCGCACACCATATCATTTTTAAATGTCTGTTCAAGAATAGCAATCAATTTTTCTGACTAATTGTACATTGGTCAGATTTTTGAAATGTTACCACACGTTAAATTTTTCCTCAATTTTAAAAAACATGATTGGAAACTCTGAGAAAATTACTTGGGAGTATACATTTATTGACAATCTACCACATGCCATTCAATTTTCAGAAAAATTGATCAGAAAACCACCATTCCTGATCAACTTTTATTGAATAAAAACAGGAAATCCGATTTCTTGCCTGGATAAAAAAAAAAAAAAAAAGCTAGTCTGAATTGCTGTAAAATCGGATCATTTTATTGTATTGTGTGTGGCCACCTTTAGTTCACACTGCAAAATTCAAATGCAATCACTAAGGGCTCTTTCACACTAGAGCCCTTTTCCTGCGTTTTAACGCAAAGTCCAAACGTTGCGTTAACCAAGGTAAAATGAAAGTCCATAGACTTTCATTTTACCTTTCACACCCGATGCTGCGTTGCGGTTCAACGCACCCGGGAGCGTTGAACCACCGGTTCCCCATCAGGTGAATAATAGCTACCGCCGCTGATTGCGTCGCACCGCAACATCTCTACAACACACCGCAGGCCATTCAACGCGTGCAGGAGAATGGCTCCTGTACACGTTGTCTAATGTGAAAGAGCCCTCAGTGCTGAGCGATCTCAAGGTACAAGCAGCAAGATTTTGATTTTCTAAAATTTGAAACGCTGCTGTGAGAACCCCCTCATAGGATGACATCAGGGGCGTAGCAATAGGGGTTGCAGAGGTTGCAACTGCATCAGGGCCCTTGGGCCAGAGGGGCTCCCAAGGGCCCTCCCTCAACTGCAGTATTAGCTCTCTATTGGTCTTGTGCTCATAATAATCACTTCTATAGAGGCTTTGAATAGTGGTAATCATTAATAAACTGTTCCCCATCTTTCCCCTGGGGCTGGGGCTGCCATTGGCAGGTTTTGGTGCGCCTTTTCAATTGTTATGTATAGCGTGCTTGGGGGGCCCCACTGTAAAACTTGCATCAGGGCCCACAGCTCCTTAGCTACGCCACTGGATGACACTGCACTAACATTTTGCCGATCACTTTGTCCTCTGGAACCAATAGTGCTGAACAAAATAATTACAAGAGACTAGTGTGCAAAACAAAGGTGGAGTACAACATAAGTATTGCAATTACTACAGACAAACAGAGGTTACGAAAAACAAAATCAGGAAGACATCCTGTCCTTGCAAGCTTACAGTCTAAAGGATAAGCAAAGGTTCACACTGGATGGATCAAAAACTGCTCTGTGTAAAAACCCATCATTGAATCAGGTCAGTTTTTATTGGGCATCAGTTTTTGATCAGTGACCCTCCAATTCGACAGGTTCCTCAATTCGGAAAAATTGCTCCCTCCCCAAACTCGTGATCCTTTTGGATCTGTTCCAACAGAGAAATAAGAATGGACCCGGTCGATTAACATATGATCTGCTCACATCCGTTAGATCAGTTCCATTACGGTCTACTAACCGGAATGCTTTTGATGCCAATGTGAACTGGACCTTAAGGGCAGGAAAGCCTTGGTGAGGTGCTGAGCAAGCTGTACATATCGATTGTTAGCCAGTTCCCCATTCTGTGGGAGCAATTGGTTAACTTACGTTTGTAATGTATATTGCAATAGATATTCTCCCTTGGCACAAGGACTGGCGATATTGACTTACAAAAGCAATAAAGACCACATAAAACTACACATCCTATATATACTGTGCAAAAACCTGTTTGTAGCGATACCTAAAAGAGGAGACATTTTAATTGTCTTGTCTTTCTATCACTTTGCATACACTGCAAGCTATTTATGGGGAGGAATACTGGAATCTATAAACTCCACTGAGCAGTAAATGTACACGTATTACTACCGCTCAGCACATAATGGACTATTTCAGCTTACGTTCTGCTAACAGATATTGAGCGAACAGAGAAGCATTTCAAAATGGTATTTCATGTCATCAGTATCTTAAAACTACCCAGGTATACATTTCATATTGCAGTCTGCCATAACTTAATATGAAAAACAGGTTTACCATTGAGAGTGGATACTGTACAGATAAAAAAAAACACTATTAGAAAGAACACTCAAGTTAAACAAAAAGTACCATGACATCCTTTCAAACAAAATACTACACTCCAGGCATGGCTAGACGAAGCACAATATATTTAAAAAGCCATATTAAAGAAAACATTTGATTTTAGTTTCGGAGCAGGACTGTATTTTTTATTGTAATCTTGTGCCCCCATCTTTCGTAACCCCATTACTTCCTGACTTAAAGGACAACTAATAGTGAGAGGTATGTGGAGGCTGCCATATTTATTCCTTTTTAAAGAGTACCCGAGCCAAAGCTCGGGTACACTTCAGATACTTCCCTAAAGAGATGGAAGCCTCACGACCCTACTGAGGCTTCCTTCCCTGCTGTGTTGTCCCCCATCGCTGAGCGCAATTCCCCAAAAGATTAGCGGCAATGCATTGTCGGTAATCCTTACAGGTCGTGCACTTCTTCCTGACGCAGAGCTGCGCAATAGCTGACCCCGCCTGTGCATACGCAGTAAGCTGTACTGCACATGCACGGGCAGGCTCACGCAGCTACTGAGTGGCCTTGCATGAGGAAGAAGAGCTGCATGGCCCTGACGTGGCCAGTTGCCTGGCTATCCTGCTGATCTTCTGCCTGTAATACTTTTAGCCATAGACCTTGAACAAGCATATGCAGATCAGTTATTTTTGACATTGTCAGATCAGACAAGATTAGCTGCATGCTTGTTTCTGGTGTTATTCAGACTCTACTGCAGTCAAATAGATCAGCAGGGCTGCCAGGCAACTGGTATTGTTCAACAGAAAATAAATTCGGCAGCCTCCATATTCTTCTGACTTCAGTTGTCCTTTAATGGCATACCTCCTAACTGTCCCGGGTTGGGAGGTATGGACCTGTCTGACTGACTATTGCAAAGTAAAAAATGTTCTGCAATGGTTGTGACAAATATGAAAATGGTTTTAAAAATTACAGTGTCCCCAATTCACCTTCTTCAACAATGAAAAAATGAGAGGGTGAACTTTACTGACCCGGCCTTAAGATTCAAAGGCTCAGATAGATAGATATATATATATATATATATATATATATATATATATATATATATATATATATAGATAGATAGATATATAGATAGATAGAGATTAAGCATTCCACTCTTTGTATTAATTCAGACGAAGATACACTCACCTAAAGGATTATTAGGAACACCATATTAATATGGTGTTTGACCCCCTTTCGCCTTCAGAACTGCCTTAATTCTATGTGGCATTGATTCAGCAGGTGCTGAAAGCATTCTTTAGAAATGTTGGCCCATATTGATAGGATAGCATCTTGCAGTTAATGGAGATTTCTAGGAGGCACATCCAGGGCACGAAGCTCCCGTTCCATCACATCCCAAAGATGCTCTATTGGGTTGAGATCTGGTGACTGTGGGGGCCATTTTAGTACAGTGAACTCATTGTCATTTTCAAGCAACCTATTTGAAATGATTCGAGCTTTGTGACATGGTGCATTATCCTGCTGGAAGTAGCCATCAGAGGATGGGTACATGGTGGTCATGAAGGGATGGACATGGTCAGAAACAATGCTCAGGTAGCCCGTGGCATTTAAACGATGTCCAATTGGCACTAAGGGGCCTAAAGTGTGCCAAGAAAACATCCCCCACACCATTACACCACCACCGCCAGCCTGCACAGTGGTAACATGGGATGATGGATCCATGTTCTCATTCTGTTTACGCCAAATTCTGACTATCGAGACTCATCAGACCAGGCAACATTTTTCCAGTCTAACTGTCCAATTTAGGTGAGCTTGTGCAAATTGTAGCCTCTTTTTCATATTTGTAGTGGAGAGGAGTGGTACCCGGTGGGGTCTTCTGCTGTTGTAGCCCATCCGCCTCAAGGTTGTGCATGTTGTGACTTCACAAATGCTTTGCTGCATACCTCGGTTGTAACGAGTGGTTATTTCAGTCAACGTTTCTCTTCTATCTGCTTGAATCGGCCCATTCTCCTCTGACCTCTAGCATCAACAAGGCATTTTCGCCCACAGGACTGCCGCATACTAGATGTTTTTCCCTTTTCACACCATTCTTTGTAAACCCTAAAAACGGTTGTGCATGAAAATCCCAGTAACTGAGCAGATTGTGAAATATTCAGACCGGCCCATCTGGCACCAACAACCATGCCATGCTCAAAATTGCTTAAATCACTTTTCTTTCCCATTCTGACATTCAGTTTGGAGTTCAGGAGATTGTCTTGACCAGGACCACACCCCTAAACGCATTGAAGCAACTGCCATGTGATTGATTAGATAACTGCATTAATGAGAAATTGAACAGGTGTTCCTAATAATCCTTTAGGTGAGTGTACATTCAAAGGCTCTACTACAGGTTTTCAGTGTCTACAGTGCATACTGACCAAAAATGTATGTTATCAGTCAAGGAACCACCACTACACTGTCTCCAGTATCCAACTAGATACCTTGTCTGTGTCTGTAATGGTGTAGCTACAGAGCCATGGGTGCCAGTGCAAATTTTACATTAGTCCAGCCCATCCCTTTCCACTCCCCCAGCACTGTATGCATAATAAAATACAGACCACCAAAACCAGCTTTCCAAAGACAGCCACTGTGTGAGGGGTGTGAGCAGAGGAAAACAAATGGTTTGTCGATTGTCATCAATACACAAATCCTATATAGGGTTGACTATATTCAGTACAGCACCAATAAACTGCTAATGGAGGTGGTCCCCATGTGGTCTCTTCAACTCCATGGGCCCTGGTCAGGGCCAGTTCTAGACTTTTGCTACTGATAGAGTGCAGTAATTTACCCAATGACAGTGCTGTGGTCCCCCCAGCTAGACCATAGGCACCAGTTAGCAAAAGGAGAAGTGGGTGGCTGTAATTGGCTGGTCTGGTGCCAGCACCCTCGTCTGATTGGTCGTGTGCCAAAGCTTCCCTTCTGACTGGCCATAGTGATCTCTTGCCCGTGATGGGGTTTTACCGTAGCTTGCCTTCAATAAGAGGCACATATCAACACCTCCCCTGCTTATGATGTCACATGGATGGGCGGGCAGGTGCCACTGGCTGAACGAGGACGAGGATTCAGCGATAAATGGATAAGGAGGGTAGTGTGTGTGCCAGGCAAGAGCAGAGAGGAAGCAGATCCAGGTGGCCCAAACTGTACAAACACCACCCCCTAGATTTTGTCACCTGAATCACGTGATTCTGGTGGCTTTATAGTAGGAGTAGCCCTGGTGGATTTTCAATTTCTGCATCCCTTATAGCTACGCCACTGCATGTCTGTAAATAATGAACCATTGCAAATCTAAGATCTCTCAACTGACTGCACCAAGCATTGCTTTTTAGTAGGAAGGCTTTTCGGTCTTTTAGCCCCTTATACTGTACATTCCTAGTGGTTTGGGTCACCCCGAACTGCTAGGTAACTGTCTGACTGCAAAAGAACATAACTATGTAAAAGCTGCATATGCATCACAAGCTGACAAGTCTATACTAACACAAATGGTGAAACGAAACACAAACATTTTGGAGGCGGAAGCTTCATCCTAGAAGCTGCAAGCATATGGCTTTAGTGTGCTCTTTTAGCAGGGACTCCATGTTGCTGACCAGGCATGTGACTGCACAGTTTGTATGCTGAATAGTGGCGCTGCAATTAGGTCAGAAGCACACTAGAAGCCTGCAGCTTCTGCTGGAAGGGAAGAATGCCTCCACTAACATTTATTCAACTTGTTCAGCTCTCTATTGTATACCAAAACTATTTAACATTAACTCATGCTATTTGGAGCTCGTACATTGATTTTACTGCTCGGTTCCATTAGAAAAGAGAAGTTCTGTTTCAATACCTCTTAACATTAACACTCCATTAAATCTGTGGCACAGTAATAAACACAGAAAGGCTTGCAGCGGATAAAGAGCTGCAAGCACTGAAAGCAAAGCAATGGCACTAATGAAGGATATTGTGCTGAATGTTTCCCCGCTCTTTAATCCTTCTTAGGACACACATTTCATAAACTCGCCACCAGCCTCGCCATGTGCTAGCAGATTTTCAGGCAAATCACAAAACCCTCTACTTATAAATTTGGATTCCACAAGCAGAGATCAATGATTTGTAGATTTACTTCTAACGGTGGCAACCAACGATTCAATTTGTCGCACAATCAATTACGAAAGAATATTGGTATGAACGATCGGATATGATTGTTTGGGATCGCTAATGGTGGCAACCAATGATCCAATCTTTTCCATCCAATCTTACCATTTCTATGTAGTATAATAGACTGGCTAAATTATCCAATCAATAGATTAACTCAATTTACCCTTCTACTACATAGATATGGTAAAATACGATGAAAAAAGATTGGATCATTAGTGACCACCGAAACGCTGGGAACACACAATACTTTTTGTGCAGTTGAATCTCCATGCGATCTATTAACCATTCGATTCTCTGCTCAAGTCTCATCTTCTGCTCTTTCTCTCATATTTTTTTCCATTAATTTCTATGAGAAATCGAGCAGAAAAGAATAGAGTGGCGAATCGGACATGACGGCATTTTATCTATCGAAGGCATCTATTGGAACGATTCTGCCACAAAAACGAAACATGTGCTCCCAGCATTAGACAAAAATCTAACCAATTCGATTAATGAAATCAATAGTCAATGTGATCGGATTGGTTAGGAGATTTTTGTCCATCACTGGTCCCAACTCCCAAACAATAATTTCCGATCATTCATACGAATAATCATTCATCAACGTTTGTTCTGCAAATTGTATGGTTAGTTGCCAACTTAAGGAAATAAAGAAATCAATTTGGGCTACTTTTCTCCTTTTGTGGCTATCAGAAGGACTAAATATCATTGTCTAGTATAAGTGGTATAGCTAGAGATCATGGGGCCCCATAGCAAAACTTTCATGGGGTATTAAGATGTAGGCTCTCTTAAGCAAGGCCACCTGCCCCATGGATATGAGTGACTTGTGCAATTGGCAATCTCATGCAATCAACACTGCACATAGATCATGGACACCAAGACTAAGTCAGTGGGTGGAGAAACACAAGAAAGTTAATGGTGAATACATTAAGTACCACCTGGGCCCCCTCTGCTCCAGTGCCCCATAGCAGCTGCTATGGCTATTGCTACGCCCCTGTCTAGTATTACTAAACATTCTGTCATTCTGATATCACCACAGTCACTCATGCTGTAGCAGCAGAATAAAATCATTGTACAAAAAAATAAAATAAAATGCTCAGAGGTGCTTCTTTTCAGGGATGCCACCTCTATCCCCCCCCCCCCCCCCCACCCTGGGACCAGGCGTTGCATCGCAATAGGTGCCCGATGTATTCATTGGCTGTGCTTTGAGTCGCTACAATCTGCGCTGCAATCGAATCTCATCTTGGATGTGTGCAGCCATGACGTCACATGTATGTTGTACACATGCCCGCATTGCAACCATCCCCACCTCCTATTTCCAGGCCAATAATCATTCCTATAGAAATACAGAGTTGGCTTTAGTTTCGCACAACAGCAGAGGTGGTACTTGTATGTGACAAGTCAGAAAGGGGCAAGTTGTATGGACATTTACACAAAATTGAATCGTTAAAGCAAACAAATCAAACTGTGTACCCACTTCAGTTAATACATAGCTTACTCAGTTAATACATAGCTTAACTAAAATAAGATTGTCTCCCACCTCTCACCTAGCCCTCACCTGTCTAGCTTTAACACTGTGCAATACTGTGATACAGCAGAGTATACTATCCACTGTATTTCTTTCCTCACATATATAAGATCGTTCGCTTCATGCCAGTTTTACGGCACCAATGGTCATTATGGTAGGGGCTACAACACTGGCTCACTGATCCTTTACCAACAGGGAGTTGACGAAACGATGTATGGGCAGATCGACAAAGATGGATCTCTCTCTGATCGAATCTGATAAGAGGGATCTGTTGCCTGCCCATACACCACAGGCCGATTCCCAAACAAATTCAGCCTGAAATATCTTGGGAATCGTCCCTGCGACGCCTCATTCCCCAACCCCCCCCCCCCCCGTGCTGTCCCCCCAATGCAAAATGTACCTCCTCTTCCCAGTACAGTATACTTTACCTGTCTGTATCCACCACTGGCTTCAGGCTCTGGCCGCATTCCGCATACATGCGCCCCACAAGGTTCCGGCGTATACATGGGCAAGTGTGTGACATCACACATGCACCCACGTTACACCGGCAACCACATAGGGCGCATGTATGTGGACTGCCGACAGAGCCCTGAGCCAGCGGCGGACACAGACAAGTCTTTACCCAGGGGGCGCACATTTTACATTCGGGGACAGCGCAGGGTGTTCCGTCGCGTTCCTCTCTCGTCCTGACATCGCACACGCCGTTACTGCCGCGCACCCGATTGAGCATGCCGGCCCTACATCTTGCAGCATGCACAATACACGAGACCAATTTCAGCCCAAAATGGGTCAATCGGGCATGCTCTTGGCGGAACAGATTTTTATCAGATTATAATATCTAATCGGATGGACGAACGGCCGCCAAGTGGCCTTATGTATAACCACCTTTAATTTATTTCATTAATGTTTTACAAAATAAAACCATTGGCTATCTAACAAAATCATTTTTAGGAGTAGGAGGATAGATACAATTGTTTATCTCATCAGTTTATTTTCACCTCAGGTTCAATTTAATACCACATACTTTAAGCAACAGCTGCATAGGAAAAAAAGAAAAATATAGTGTATAATATATTCTATGATCGTACGAATGTACCTTTCAAATGTATGTTTACACATTATACATTTTTCATGATTGTGCTCCTTTGAGACAGCCCTACTATTATCTTAGAGCATTGATATAAATAACTTTTAGCAGCTGGATTTTATCAGCTTTACAGACTAGCCTGAAGGATAACGCTGTAGAAAAGGTCACGGAAGTGATAGCCAGCCACCAGCGGATGTGGCTGTGGAAGCCTACAGAATACATAATTAGACTTGGTAATTGATTTTTAATGCTTAACTGGTCAAAGAAACCAAAGACATGTTAACAGATTAAAGAGCTGTACGAAAGCTGCCTGAAATGGTGATAGTTTTGGCTGACAGTTTTAGAAAGGATTGCTGTACTCACACTGCTCGGCTTCTGCAAAGCAATCAGTTATTTCTGACAGAAAGAAGCGGAGTGGGCAGAGCCAGAGGCGCCCCGCCGCAGAACCGGCAAAACAAAAGACAGAAGCGGCTGCGCCATTAATCAGGAGAGGTTTGTAGTCAGGCTAGACTTTAACCAGAGAAAACTGTGTATAAACGCCTCGCTTGACAAATACCTATCATCTGTATGTTTTACTGAACACTATGGGGAAGAGGTGGCATAGCGCAATACAAACAGACCACAAGGAGTTTACATTATTCACTAAAATCAAAGCAAACACAAACTACCAAGAGCATTCTCAAAAAAGTAATTTTGTGTCAATGACACTACTAGTTAAAGCAAACCTGACTTTTTTTTTTCTTTTTTTCATATTTAAAAGTATATTTTAGTCACTCAAATTTTGGTCTGCAGTCAGGGCCGGATTTACCATAAGGCACGTGCCTACAGGCACCTGATGATGGAAAAGCGGCTCACTCCCCTCACTTATTGCCTCCTTCCCTATGCAAAGTCCTGATGGGAGTGTAAATGAAATGTTACTCACCCTACCCTCTGCATTCCACTGACAAGAACTCCCTTCAGTCGAGGGCACCACTAGCTACTCAATACTGAGGGTACCTCTGGCTACCTTATGCTAAGGGACATCTGTAGCTACCTATGAGGGGCATGGGAACTAAGGGAGAAGTGTCAGCTGGACCAGCCAGCACACTTGCGGTGCAGTTTGGTGGGGGTTTGTAGGTTCATGGAGGGTGAAGTCTAGGATGCCAGGACATCTGTGCCTATAGGCTCCAGTGATGTAAATCCGGGCCTGTCTGCAGTATTTCCGTGGCTGAACGAGGCCCCCCTGAACCCAGGTTCCCCTTCTTTCCTTTTCGAGCTACATGATCGGAGAGGTAGAGCTGTTCTCTGTAGCTCTGCCACTCTTACACTTCAATTGCGCCCATCTCTCCCCCCTTAATTTTAATATCGTTTAGCTGCATGGGCAACCAGCCCACCCAAGCTCCGTGCACAGTTCCCTCCTTGGAGCAGGGTGGCGTGCTGGAGCGTGCAGTATGCGCATGTAATGGTCAGCTGACTGGAGCAGTGACCCAGAAGTACTTAGAGGTCACAGCCCGTTACTCAGGAAGTACGGGAATTTTTTAAGAAAAAAAAACTGAAGGAGAGGCGGTGGAGTGGCAGTAAGCAGACCAATATGCTGGGTGTAATTTGAGCTATCAAGCAATGTATTTTTTATTTATTTAATTCCATTTTGGCTTCAGGTTTGCTTTAAATGTTTACAGAACACTTCGCGCTTAGGCCTCTTGCACACTGCAAGCAATTCCGATTCAGATTCCGCTTTTTAATCGTTTTTTACATCCGATTCAGATTCCGATTTGCAGTGTGCAGGGAGCAAACTGCAAATCAGAATCTGAATCGGATGTAAAAACTGATTAAAAAGCGGAATCTGAATCAGAATCGCTTGCAGTGTGCAAGAGGCCTTAAAGACTAAACATTGTACAGATCCTCTTCTGGGACCATTTCCTCTCGAGTTCCTGTAGTAAAATACCGGTATAATTTACAGATATTGTACTATTGTAGTTTGAACACCATAACAAATATTGGTAAATTCAACAAGCTAAATATCCAGTCTTTTTGCGTGTACGTGTTGAGAGCAAAAGAGCAGCTTTTACATATTTGAGAGCTTAAAATACAGTATTGATCGACTGGTACTGTGATGGAATTTGTGATTTTTGGCCCCATTTTTTCATGTCAGTTTTTATGCAGTGTAAAATGTTACTTTGTACCTATACTGATGCGTGCCAATTCCTGCTTGAATTGTGTGCTTCTAAAATGTTCTCTATCTTCCCACTTGTAAATTGTACCAATAGGTTCTCTGCCACCTCTGTAGCATTCCCCCTTATCTGCAGAGTCGATCCCTGAGCTCTTAGCACACAAAGAGTACAGTCTAGTGAGGATTAATTATGTAGCATAAACAATACAACTTTTTTATACAAGCCAGTATAAAAAACAAAAATCAGAAATACAAATAAATGTTGCATTATTGATCAGAGCCTTATTTTTGTAAAACATGTTAATCAGACATAAGTAGAAATACTCAGATACCCAATATTACTTTAAGTATCTACATATTGCTGTATATTCGTATGTAGGCCCGCCTTTGCGATGCTGTTTAGCCTAGGCAACGTCATGAAGACTTCTCTCGGTGCCCTCTGGGAGACCAGGTGTTATTTCTGTTCACTCTGGAACACACTAATAGTATTCCGCAGTGATGCCCTTTGCCAGCGGTACAGGTGTTGCCACCTGTGAAAAATTTAAGATGTACAGGCTTGGACTACATTTGTAAATATAGCAGTGGTGTATCAAAACACTTTAGACACCAGAAGCTCTCTTCAGTGTTGAAAATAAATGAAGTGGATTACTGTGTATATTTAGAATAGCCACCTTGCCAAGTCTAGACTTGGAATCCAGAGGGTTAACTCCTGCATTAAACAACTGAAGTGAGAGGGCTATGGAGGTTGTTGTATTTCTTTTTAAACAATACCAGTTGCCTGGCTATTCTGGTGATCTTCTGCCTCTAATCCTTTTAGCCATAGACCCTGAACAAGCATGGAGCAGATCAGGGGTTTCTGACATTTTTGTCAAATCTGACAAGATTAGCTTCAGCCAAATAGACCAGCAGGGCTGCCAGGTAACTGGTATAGTTTATAAGAAAATAAAATATAGCAGCCTCCATATACTTCTCGCATCAGGATCCCCTTAAATACTAGCATGTCAACAAATACAAAATTACCTGCGCACATTCTATCCTTATGTGCTGTTAGACCAAATCTCACACACAGTATGAAATTAGACCTGGTCCACACTAGGTCCGGAAACGTATCCGTGGCTGCGTTTTTCAAACCTGATGAAAAACGGAGTCCCGGATACTAATGTTGAAAATAGCAGCCAGCCTCACCCAAGTAAAAAACGAATCCGTCTGCGTTTGCGGGGACCCGTTTTCAAAACCTGAACGGAAGGTCCGGATCTGCTGCATTTTCACGCAACGGATCAGGACCACGGATACACGCAGGGGTAGTGAAAAGCAATGAGAAAACGCATCTCCAGCTCCACAGGCAAAAAACTGATGTGAAAACGGATAGCCTGAGCTTTATGATTGGCCCAAAAAAATCCTCCCACTCCTTCCTAATGATAGAGACGTTTTCTGTCAGGGAAAAACTGTACGGAAACTGATGCAAAACTGATGCAAAACTGTTTGCAGTACGGTGGTACTTCCCCTAATCTTCCCCTGATCCGGACTGCAGTGTCCGTCCTGCAACTGTGTCTAGTGTGGACCTAGCCTTACTCCCCATAGGCTCATTATGTAAAAGATAATTTTCTTACAGTCTAAACTCAAGCAAGAAAAAATAAAAACAAAACAGAATATAAGCCAATTAGATCGGCAGGGCTGCCAGGTAACTGGTATTGTTTAAAAGGAAATAAATAATGCTGCCTCCACATTCTTCTCAAATCAGTTGACCTTTAAAATGCAATATCAGCAATGCGGTGCTGCTTCAATATGGAAAACTACCTTTGGTGGGAAGAGAGGTTCTTGTAAAAAATAATATGCTTTGGTGGACAATTAAATGACACACCCTCCTGCTAATTATGAAATGAGCACATTAAATTGCAAAAAGCATTTATTATATTTTACAGGACTATAAAAAAAAACCCTAGGAGAGCCGTAACGAATGGACAACTTCCAAAGGAACTGGGTGGTTTAGGCTTGGCCAGCATGAGAAATGACTTGGCATGTGTTCCCTGAATTGTCAGAAACTGGATCAACTGTACTAGTGCGTTTTTAATCTGAATCTTGAGGGAGGTTTAGTAGGTCTATTATTCATTCCTAAATAGGATTTTACATTCTGAAGTAACAAGTACCAGTCTTATTACAAATACTCCATTTTATGTCTATGTCCAGCAGTTCTGGAGTTGTGGTTAGCTTACAGGGACAACAAAGGATGATTTGATTATTCAGCAGTGATGCATCGTGGGAGTCATCATATGCTCACTCCAACCAGAATTATCGCAAATACCTTCTGTTTTAAGAAGGCAAACTTGTTTTGCTTAACATTTTAGTAAGAGGGCTTTTTGGTCCTTTGTTGCCCCTTACACGCCTAGGAGTTCTGGTTCACCATGAGCTTGCTCTAACTGAGTGTTTCAAGTCCTACTCCATAATGCCACATTAATCCATGCCATACACTGATGAGGATCAACCAATCCGAAACAGTTTGTATGCATGTTGGACACATTTCATTCCAGCGGTTCTGGAGGTGTGGTTAGCTTACAGGGACAAGAAAGGATGATTTGCATATTAAGCAGTGATGCATCGTGGGAGACATATGCTAACACCAACCTGAATTATCGCCAATTCCCTCTATTTTAAGAAAGCAAACGCTTATGGCTATGCTCAAATATGGTCATATAAAAAGGAAATTAAAGGAAAATTATTACTGCCCTCGGTCAATTTCAAATTAGGGAACAAGCCATTTTTTCACACTTCCATTATGACTTTGGTTAACTTGAAACACCTTGCGCAATTTTTAGTCTATCCAAACACACAAAGGCGGCTTTTACACTACAAATCACTCATTCATTACATAAGGTGTCCGCTGTCTAAGTGCGTAAGAAAGCTGCAGTAAAAATCTACTATGGCTATCATTCACAAAAGTGCTGTCGGTATGGAGAATCAGTGCGGGAAAACACAGCTGGCGGTGTCTTAGACTTCTGGCTGCTGATTCATAAAAAAGTATTCAGGTGCGGTAGCAGTGCGGAGATTCCCCGAACTAGGCTGGCGGTAGGCAGGCGGTAGGCTTGCGGAGACACGGAAGCTGCCGAGTTGATACATTTCTCCGTGTTCCGCTCTGCTGCAGCTGCCTGGGAGGTCTGTGATCTTTATGAATTACTATTTAATCACCGCACAAGGCAGAGATTTATCGCTGTGCTCGGTAAGGTCAGCTTTTGATGCGGAAGGAGCCTTTATGAATGCAGATTTTGCTACGTGTGCGGTAAAGTCAGCTGTTTTAAGCATTTCCGCATGCGGAAATGCTTTATGAATGATAGCCTGTGTGTCAGAAACTAGGGTTCATGGAAATGCAGTAGACTTTACTATGGGCGGTCCTGAAGTTGCTTTATTAACTTTCACAGAGACAGTAGAAGACATTAGTCTTGGATAGGTATAGATGACTCCAGATTCTGAAGGCAAAGACTTGGCTGAGCATTGAAGGTGGCCTAGTGGTTCTGAAAACCTAGTATTTTTCCAGATGTTTGCCAATGTTTTTGAAGTGGTGAACATCAGGCTCAATTTTGCATGCACTTCTGTTGAGATAATCACGTAAACACGCCTCATACATCATTGCCTCTAATTGAAGCCATTAACCACCAAATCACGTGTTTGCAACTAGCGGACACTGCATATCACTGCCTTCTGACCACGGTCAACCGCACCCCCCTACTTAACTACTGCAGTGAGAATGACCTCATTCAGCTGCATTGACTTCATACTTCTGATGTTACAGCTCAGCTGACAGCCCACAAAACCACAGGGTGAACAAAGTCTTATGTGAGATGTTAATAGCAGCTGATCTACAAACTGAAAAGAAAATACTGACATGCTGAGGAAAATGGTGATAAGTGAAGTCTGGAGCAAATCCCATTTTATACCTATAAACATAGGGAGGGTTGTATGAAATCCCCTCCTACAAACGTTTTGACCAAATGTGGAGAAGGGAACCAGAGAGGATCAAAGAAAGCTGTTATACATACCTGGGGCTTCCTCCAGCCCCATACGCACCCACGCCGCCGTCCTCTGCTGCCTGGATCCGCTGGTACCGGGTCCCGTCATTGCCGTGAGTCGGCCGGCGGACACGCCGATCCTCCGCATCACACAGAGCTCCCTCTATACAAGTACGCATGAGGCTGCCTACTGCGCAGCCGCATGCGTACGTGTATGGAGAGAGCCCCTGTGATGTGGACAATTGGCCGCGTCCGCCGGAAATGTGACGGGCCCGGTACTGGCGGTTCTAGGAAGCGGAGGATGGTGGCGTGGGAGCGATCCAGGCTTATGGGGCTGAAAGAAGCCCGAGGTATGTATAAAAGCCTTTCTCTATTTCCAGGCTCCATTCCTCTCTGGATCCGTTTAAGCAGATTAATATAACTGTATTTGGGATTGTCTAGTAAGTAATCGCTACTGGAACAAGGGAATTGCGTTTATTAACCTGATGTGCAAGATGCACCTTGTTACATAGGAATTGGCATTAAATTTCTCTACATTGCATCAAGAGAAACTAAGAAATATCTGTGAAACTGCTCTGATAATAACATAAATCAGGCACCCGTTATAAAGCAAAAGGCACATGCAGGTTACCAGCTTCATATGAGCCAGAAGTAGTATGCACCTGCTTGTAAAGACACAGATTTACCAAGATCTATTGTGATTCACTTTTGGCTAAAGTTCCTTATTATTGTTCTAAGTACTAGATCTTTAAGAGTGCAACTGGTCTACTGCTAAGCCTGCAACTCCTCTTCTGTCATCTGGCTACTAGTGGTCAGAAAAGCAATAGTCAATCCATTCCAGTTCCCCAGATATATGGGACCTAACCGAATATATAATCATCCTAACATTTGTATTGTGCTTTTCTCCTGTTGGACCCAAAGCGCTCAAGAGCCACCCTGCAGCGTTAGGAAGTCTTGCCCAAGGACTTCTTACTTCATAGGTACCCTTGTCAGGATTCGAACCCTGGTCGCCCATGTCAAAGGCAGAGCCCTTCTTAACCAGTACTCTATCCAGCCACGATATGCTAGCCCTGTGTAGCTTGGAAATATTACCATATGTCAATTAGGAAAGAAGTTATTGGAAAGGCGGAGACGGCAAGAAGGAGCATTTTAGGATTTCATTAGTATGTGTAAGTGTGTAGGTGTACAACTTCCATTGAGCAACACAATTTAGAAAGCATTTCTTCTTAGAAAATAAACCAAAACCGGTTTCCAAAGGCAAAAGACAAAACTGTTCCCAGAGGACAATAGAACCTAGCCATCAGTCAGCAAATTAAGCGATGTAGTGTTAGACGCTTGATTACTGCAAGCATAGAACCTATTCAGCTAACAAAAGTCCAACTAGTTCAATCAGCAGGCTTTGCCTCCAACAACCCCCCCCCCCCCCAAAAAAAGCCCCACCCTACTTCAAAGAAAAATAATGAGATTTGTGCCTAACACAAACAAACCATAAGCCGCAATCACTATACAGGACACAGGTCAGTAAAGGCATCCTGACCAAAGGCAACCAAAGTGCCCCCCCCCCCCCATCAGTATTTTTTATTTATGGCCTCGATTACATCAAGACTGTTTCTGTGCGTTTTTCACAGCGCACTGCCCTGTGCGTTCAGCAAGGTATTGATTTTTCCATGTAATTAATGTAGCTGGTTCACATCTATGAGCAGCCCTGAGCAGCATTACAAAAACGTTGGGTTGCATGCATTTCTGTGCATTGAGCTGTAAAGCGCACATCAATGCAAGTGAATGAGTGCGCTTTTTTAGCGCATAGAATCACAAGTGTTTTTTACCCATAATTGGAAAAATAATACATTTCCATGGAAAAACAAAGCTTTATTGACAACTGCTACAATAAGCAAAACATGCTTTAAAGAAGCGCTGCGTACAGAAACACGCACTAAAGCGCACACAAGCGCATGCGGTTTTTCCCACGAGCTTTCACGCGTTTCTCAGCGCAGCAGATGTGAGCGAGGCCTTAATTACTTATTACTGTGCTATAGAAGATTATCTTAAAGTGGAGAAAAAGCTATAGTTGGCTCTGATCTTGTAATCCACTGAACATCTCATAGGCCTGGTGCACACCAAAAACCGCTAGCAGATCTGCAAAATGCTAGCAGATTTTGAAACGCTTTTTCTTTTTTCTGTAGCGTTTCAGCTAGCGTTTTGCGGTTTTGTGAAGCGTTTTTGGTGTAGTATATTTCATGTATTGTTACAGTAAAGCTGTTACTAAACAGCTACTGTAACAAAAAACGCCTGGCAAACCGCTCTGAAGTGCCGTTTTTCAGAGCGGTTTGCGTTTTTCCTATACTTAACATTGAGGCAGAAACGCATCCGCAATCCAAAACCTGCAGCAGCCCGTGAGTATGCGTTTCTGCAAAACGCCTCCCGCTCTGGTGTGCACCAGCCCATTGAAATACATTACCCAAGCGGATCCTCACCCGCAAGCGGATCACAAACCGCAGCCGAAACGCTCTGGTGTGCACTAGGCCTTAGTGTTGCATACAGCCACTTGCCCAATTAACTCGCAAACTTTAGAAATATTGCAAATAAATCTCTGAAGCGTCACTATGCCGGACTTTACAACGGTCACCAGTACAAAAGTGCTGACAGATCACGATACTGTGGAGCCTTTAGCTCTTTCACTACATTGAATTATGTGAGTAGAACTCTTTCTGTTTGCAGCCTAATGGTGTGTACACACTTGAAAGATAAATGAAAGATATCAGACCAATTTTACCCCCTTCCATGTAGTATGAGAGCCATACTCTACACAGTCTATTCTATTGAGCTGAACTCCCCATCAGATAAAAATCTTTGCAAGATGCTGCACAGAAAGATGCTGTACACATTTAAAAGATCAGTATCTGCAAATAGCCGTCCCTGCAAAATGCATTCATAGTCTATGATATCTGCAGATCCTCATACACACCTTGTTTAACAGACTTCATCTGCAGATCTGAAAATCCATCCTGGTGGATCTGATCTGCAGATGAATGTCTGTTAAACAAGGTGTGTATGAGGATCTGCAGATAGACTATGAATGCATTTTGCAGGAACAGATCTTTTGCAGATACTGATCTTTTGAATGCGTACAGCATCTTTGTGTGCAGCATCTTGCAAAGATTTTTATCTGATGGCTAGTTCAGCTCAATAGAGTAGACTGTGTAGAGTATGCTCTCATACTACATGGAAGGCGGTAAAATTGGTCTGTGATCTTGCCTTTTCCAAAAACTTTTATATCAAGTGTGTATGTAGCCTTACGCCGCAGAGTGCCTCTCCTAGGACTGCCGAACGCCGATTGGTGTCAAGTCCTGGTGGGCGGAGATAAGCAGGGAACGCACGCGCGCACGTGTTCCCTGCTCTTAAACAGAGCGGGGATCCTTGCTCAGCCAGCCAGCCAAGAATGGAGCGTGTAGTGATTGGATCTACATTATCTTACTCATGGATCTACGTTATCTTACTCAAATTATATTGTGGTTGGATCTCGGGGGGGGGGGGGGGGGGGGGCATATATGGCGGGCGGGAGGGAGAATTTTTTTTTTTTAAATGTATATCGCAGCAGCAATCAGATACCACCAACTGAAAGCTCTGTTGGTGGGAAGAGAAGGAGGCAATATTAATTTGGCTGCTAAGTTGTATGGCCGAGGAATAAGCTGTTAAAGTTGCAGAGTGCAGAATTGTAAAAAAAAAAAAATCACCTGGTCACTAGGGGGATGTAAACCTGAGGTCCTCAAGTGGTTAATTTCCACCAGCAGAGACAAAAGAGCACTCATATGGGGTACTGTGGGAGAACCCCATATGCAAATTTCAATCTAACCACTTTAGCCCCACAGGTGCAGATATCTCTGCTCCTTTTTCCATCCTTTCACAACCAGGGACGGAGATATCCGCACCCCACCGCAGCTACCGCCGCTGTCCGCGCTCCCGCTCGCTCGTGCACGCACTCCCGCACACCGCCGCCCGCACACCTGCAGATCAACGAATGGGAAAAAACTTTCCCGTTTGTTGATCTTAGTCCCCCCGCAATGATCAGCTGCTTCTATGAGAAGCATCACAATCATTGTGAGAAAAAAAAAAGTAAAAAAGTTTCCCAGCCTCATTGACCTTCCTGTAAGCGTCCTTCCGACGCTCACAGGACCATTCACAAAAAATTACTGTGGCCATCTTGTGGCCAAATAGTAAAACTACACCCAAAAGCATTTTTCATATATAACTACAGTGATGTGAAAAACTATTTGCCCCCTTCCTGATTTCTTATTCTTTTGCATGTTTGTCACACTTAAATGTTTCTGCTCATCAAAAACCGTTAACTATTAGTCAAAGATAACATAATTGAACACAAAATGCAGTTTTAATGATGGTTTTTATTATTTAGTGAGAAAGAAAAACTCCAAACCTACATGGCCCTGTGTGAAAAAGAAATTGCCCCCTGAACCTAATAACTGGTTGGACCACCCTTAGCAGCAATAACTGCAATCAAGCGTTTGCAATAACTTACGAGTCTTTTACAGCGCTCTGGAGGAATTTTGGCCCACTCATCTTTGCAGAATTGTTGTAATTCAGTTTTATTTGAGGGTTTTCTAGAAAAATGTTTCTGCTCATTAAAAAAAAAGTTAACTATTAGTCAAAGATAACATAATTGAACACAAAATGCAGTTTTAAATGATGGTTTTTATTATTTAGTGAGAAAAAAAAACTCCAAATCTACATGGCCCTGTGTGAAAAAGTGATTGCCCCCCTTGTTTAAAAATAACTTAACTGTGGTTTATCACACCTGAGTTCACTTTCTGTAGTCACCCCCAGGCCTGATTACTGCCACACCTGTTTCAATCAAGAAATCAATTAAATAGGGGCTATCTGACACAGAGAAGTAGACCAAAAGCACCTCAAAAGCTAGACATCATGCCAAGATCCAAAGAAATTCAGGAACAAATGAGAACAAAAGCAATTGAGATCTATTAGTCTGGTAAAGGTTATAAAGCCATTCCTAAAGCTTTGGGACTCCAGCGAACCACAGTGAGAGCCATTATCCACGAATGGGAAAAACATGGAACAGTGATGAACCTTCCCAGGAGTGGCCGGCCGACCAAAATTACCCCAAGAGCGCAGAGAAAACTCATCCAAAAGGCCACAAAAGACCCCAGGACAACATCGACCGACGAGACAAAAGTTGAACTTTTTGGAAGATGCTTGTCCCGTTACATGTGGCGTAGAAGTAACACAGCATTTCAGCAAAAGAACATCGTACCAACAGAAAAATATGGTGGTGGTAGTGTGATGGTCTGGGGTTGTTTTGCTGCTTCAGGACTTGGAAGGCTTGCTGTGATAGACGGAACCATGAATTTACTGTCTACCAAAAAATCCTGAAGGAGAATGTCCGGCCATCTGTTTGTCAAGTCAAGCTGAAGCGATCTTGGGTGCTGCAGCAGGACAATGACCCAAAACACACCAGCAAATCCACCTCTGAATGGCTGAAGAAAAACAAAATGAAGACTTTGGAGTGGCCTAGTCAAAGTCCTGACCTGAATCCTATTGAGCTGTTGTGGCATGACCTTAAAAAGGCGGTTCATGCTAGAAAACCCTCAAATAAAACTGAATTACAACAATTCTGCAAAGATGAGTGGGCCAAAATTCCTCCAGAGCGCTGTAAAAGACTTGTTGCAAGTTATCGCAAACGCTTGATTGCAGTTATTGCTGCTAAGGGTGGCCCAACCAGTTATTAGGTTCAGGGGGCAATTTCTTTTTCACACAGGGCCATGTAGGTTTGGAGTTTTTTTTCTCAATAAATAATAAAAACCATCATTTAAAACTGCATTTTGTGTTCAATTATGTTATCTTTGACTAATAGTTAACAGTTTTTGATGAGCAGAAACATTTAAGTGTGACAAACATGCAAAACATTAAGAAATCAGGAAGGGGGCAAATAGTTTTTCACATCACTGTATATAGTTTTACATTATAAATTAACTCATTACCTCCCACACTCCACATTTTTTGTTTTTTTTGGGGTAATAAAAAAAATTGGAATAAAAAAAACACACAAATAGTTACCTTAGGGACTGCACTCTTTAAATATTTATGTCAAGAGGGTATAACACTGTTACTTTATAAATGATGGGCTTGTAATTAGGGATGGCCTCAAAACTGAAAAAAATGCACCTTTATTTCCAAATAAAATATTGGCGCCAAACATTGTGATAGGGACATAATTTAAAGGGGACAAATGGGCAAGTACATTTCATGGATTTTAATTACAGTAGCATGCATTATTTAAAAACTATAATGGCCGAAAATTGAAATAGTGATTTTTTTTTCCCCACATTTTTTCCTATTTTCCCATTAAAACACATTTAGAATAAAATAGTTCTTGGCATAATGTCCCACCTAAAGAAAGCCTAATTGGTGGCGAAAAAAACAAGATATAGTTCATTTCATTGCGATAAATAATGACAAAGTTATAGACGAATGAATGGAAGGAGCGATGAAAGGTGAAAATTGCTCTGGTGCTACAGGGGTAAAACCCCTCAGTTGTGAAGTGGTTAAAGTGTGAGGACCTGCTGGGGCTCAGTAAAGGGCCATTCACCTTGTAGTGTAAAATAGTCTGTGCTATGCTGTGTCAAAAAACTACAGTGACATAAAAACACTGGTGTCCTTGGCTCAGAGAGTTTTTTTTTTTTTTTTTTTTTGCCGCCTGCCCATGTCCTGGGTGGTACTTGAACCGCTAACCTTGTGATTAGCAGGCAGTGACATTTACCCTCTGGACCATCTCCTCCACCTGACATCATCAGCAGCTAATCTGCCATATGGCAGTTGAAAGCGACAGTTTAAATTTTTCAACTGCTGTCACTCTCATAGCTTTCAATTTCTACTCAGTGGGATAATTAAAAAAATGCTGCCATTCATGAAAGTATTAATGTCAGAGTCCAAATACTTTGTATAGTTAATCACAATGTCACAGGGGAAGGGGAGGGTGTGTGTAAAATGTTGAAACTGTGTGTGGGACCAACACCACCCAATCAAATTTCACCTATTGTTTTCAATGGAGACATTCAAACTGCTCCCATTTTTACATTACTGATGCCAAGAACCCCAAAGTTAACACAGTTGGTTATTGGGTGAGTTTGTTTTAGTGTACGTTTCCACTTGTGCGTTGCGTTTTTGACGCGAAAATCGCTTCAACGAATCTGCATGCGGGTGCGGATTAGTTTGCGTTTCCATGCGGATTTTCACGCGGAATCGCTCACGGTTTGCACTATGCGATTTTAACCATGTCAATGCCGGTAAGCATTGACATGGGTTTTTATGCGACTACACACGCGAAAACGCATGGAAAACCGCAAGACAAAAAACGCTTGCCTTTCTCAACTGAAAATCCATCCTGGTGGACAGGCATGTGCAGAGGGGGGTGCTCTGGGTGCCCAGGCACCCACTCTTTTTAAAAAACTTCAAAAAAGGCCCCTCTCGCGGGGCAAAATAAGCTCCGCCGCTGACAGAGATAAGCCCCGCCCACCCGCAGGAAGCTCCGCCCCTGCCTGGGACACTTTGAAGTGAAGAGGCCCAGACAGGAATGCTAGTGTGGCATATTGACCTCTCCCTCCACCTAGTACCCACAGTGACCACTCCCTCCCCTAGCACCCACAGTGACCTCTCCATCCACCTAGCACCCACAGTGACTTTTCCCTCCACCTAGGACCCATACTGACCTCTCCCTCCCCAGTACCCACAGTGATATCTCCCATCACCTAGCACCCACAGTAACCTCTCCCTCCCCCAGCACCCACAGTGATCTCTCCCTCCCCAGCTCTAGCAGTGACCCTGCCTACCCCAGCACCCACACTGTTCTATCCCTCCTCCACCACCCACAGTGATCTTTCCCTCCCCCAGTGGCTACCCTCCTTTCATCTGCAGCACCCACAGGGACCTCCCATCCCAAAAGCAGCACCTACAGTGATCTCTCCCATTGCAAGCGCCCACAGGGGCCTCTCCCAACACCCAGTATCCACTCCCTCCTCCATTAACTACACTGACTATCCCAGCACCCACAGTCACCTCCCCTTCCTCCAGCACCCATACTGATCTCTTCCTTCCACAGCACCCGCAGTGAACTACCCTTCCCCCAGCACCCACACTGACCTTTACCTCCCTTAGCAGCAAGCAACTATGCTATTCACAGCAGCACCCATAGTGACCTCCCCCTCTACCTCCCCCAAGACCCACAGTGACCTCCCCCAAAGGACCCACAGTGACCTCCCTTTCCTCCAGCACTCATACTGACCTCTACCTTCCTCAGCACCCACAGTTACTCCCTCCAGCACCCAAAGTGACCTACCCTTCCCCCAGTACCCACACTGAGCTCTACCTCCCCCAGCAACCACACTAACCTCTACCTTCCCTAGCAGCAACTATGCCATTCATAACAGTACCCACAGTGATCTCCCACCCCCTGCACCCACAACAATTCCACCAATGTTCAGCACCCACATTACACTCAACCAGTAACCCCCACTATAGCAAGCACCCAGTACTTGCACCCTGCACCAAATACTCACATCTGGCCTCAATATGACACTTTGTACTTGCATCAAACAGCCACATGACACCCAGTACCTGCACCCCTTCACCCTATAGCTGGCACCCAGTACTCACACCCACATGACAGTACTTGCACCCAGCCCCAACATGGCACTCACTACTCACACCGCCTTCACATGGCACCCACTATCTGCACTCACATAACTAGTACTAGCACCCAAAGTACCTGCACTCAGAACCCACATAACACACAATGCCCACCCATAGCTAGCACCCAGTGCAGGCATGGCAACAAGTATTCGCACCTATGTGATACCCAGTACCTGCACCCAACACCCACATGCTTCATCTGCAGTAGTTCCAGTTGCACTAAGCCTCCACTTAGTGCCCAGTACAAACCACCAAGCACTCACATATGACATCCAGTACTTGCACACAGAACTCACAAGGGACTGAGTACCTGCAATCAACACCTACATGATAGTTGATACACACGCATACAGCCAGAATCCACATGACACCCTGTGTCAGCACCCAGTACCCACATGGCACCCGGCATCTGCCTTTAGCACCCACATGACAACAAATACCCCACTATCCAGCATCCATCAACCATATGTCACCATGTACTCACTCCTAGTACCCACTTGGCACTCAGTATTGGCACCTAAGACCCACATACCCCCACAATCAACACCCACATGACACAGTACTCACACGTCAAAGTTCCAAAGCCATTATATGCACCCAGTACCCATCTATGGCCAGCACCCAAATAGCACCCAGTACCCATCCTTGGTCCGAACCCATATGAGACTCAGTACTCTCCCATGGCACACATCCTGACCACACATGGCACTCCCTACTCACATTTCCAACACTCACATGTCTCCCTGTACCAATTAACACTCACATGGCACCCACTATTGTTTATCACCATCTGCTACTCATTCAGCACCCGATACTGCATAGCACCCACTGCAAATCAACACCCAATACAAACTGGACCTTGGTGCCCACAGCAGCTTGACACAGACTGTACTTTGGCATCTCGACACCCACTGCAACTTAGCACAAAGTGAACCTTTGCATCTTACCACCCACTGTATCTGGGCACCCGCTGCACCTTGGCACTCACTGCAGTTTTGCATCTACTAATGCTTAGCAACCACTGCGTATTGGTAACCCCTTCTTTGCCTGAAAAGAGGCTTGGGTGCTGATCAAGAGGGACAGAGGTCCCAGTAATGAAAGGTGAGTCTGTGTCTCCACTGTGCCCACTCTAACCTACTAACAGTGGGCACCTATCACTGGTGATTTGAGGGTGGTGGCGCCAAAAGAGTTGGTTGAGAGGAGACACAAAGTCTGCCTGATACTGCTGTGTGTGTGTGTGTGTGTGTGTGTGTGTGTGTGTGTGTGTGTGTGTGTGTGTGTGTGTGTGTGTGTGTGTGTGTGTGTGTGTGTGTGTGTGTGTGTGTGTGTGTGTGTGTGTGTGTGTGTGTGTGTGTGTGTGTGTGTGTGTGTGTGTGTGTGTGTGTGTGTGTGTGTGTGTGTGTGTGTGTGTGTGTGTGTGTGTTAAAACTGCCTTCTGCTTTTTAGAGAGGGGATATTACATACACAATTTAGCATGAGTTAATTTCAAATTTGAGCACCACACCGTTGAGGATCCTCTGCACGGCCCTGCCCCTTCCTGCAGCACCCACACTGACCTCTACTTTTCCCAGCACCCACCCCTTCCCCTCATAGCTGGCACCCAGTACTCACACTCACATGACGCCAAGTATCTGCACCCTGGCCTAAAATTGCACCCAGTACTCACACCTGCACACAGCTTTCACATGGCCCCCACTATCTGCACCAAGCACCCACTTAACCCGTACCCGCACCTAAAGTACCTGCATTCAAAACCCATGTGATAACCAAAGCCCACCCATAGCCAGTGCACAGTACAGGCATGGTGCCAAGTATTCGCACTCATGTCACATTCAGTACCTGTACCCAGCACCCACATGAGCCAGTACATGCACCCAGATCTTACATGGCACTAAGTACTTGCAATCAACACCCGCATGACACTCGATACCCAACTATAGCCAGAACCCACATGACACTTTTTTTTTTTAAATGTATATCGCAGCAGCAATCAGATACCACCAACTGCAAGCTCTGTAGGTGGGAAGAGAAGGAGGCAATATTAATTTGGCTGCTAAGTTGTATGGCCGACTAATAAACTGTTAAAGCTGCAGAGTGCTGAATTGTAATAAAAAAAAAAATCGCCTGGTCACTAGGGGGATGTAAACCTGTGGTCCTCAAGTGGTTAATTTCCACCAGCAGAAGCAAAAGAGCACTCATATGGGGGGTACTGTGGGAGAACCCTATATGCAAATTTCAATCTAACCACTTTAACCCCACAGGTGCAGATATCTCCGCTCCTTTTTCCATCCTTTCACAACCAGGGACGGAGATATCCGCCCCCCTCCCGCAGCTACCGCCGCTGTCCGCGCTCCCGCTCGCTCGTGCACGCACTCCCGCACACCGCCGCCCGCACACCTGCAGAACAACGAACGGGAAAAAACGTTCCCGTTTGTTTATCTTAGTCCCCCCGCAATGATCAGCTGCTTCTATTGCCCCCCTTGTTTAAAAATAACTTAACTGTGGTTTATCACACCTGAGTTCACATTCTGTAATCACCCCCAGGCCTGATTACTGCCACACCTGTTTCAATCAAGATATCACTTAAATAGGGGTTATCTGACACAGCGAAGTAGACCAAAAGCACCTCAAAAGCTAGACATCATGCCAAGATCCAAAGAAATTCAGGAACAAATGAGAACAAAAGTAATTGAGATCTATCAGTCTGGTAAAGGTTATAAAGCCATTCCTAAAGCTTTGGGACTCCAGCGAACCACAGTGAGAGCCATTATCCACGAATGGGAAAAACATGGAACAGTGATGAACCTCCCCAGGAGTGGCCGGCCGACCAAAATTACCCCAAGAGCGCAGAGAAAACTCATCCAAAAGGCCACAAAAGACCCCAGGACAACATCGACCGACGAGACAAAAGTTGAACTTTTTGGAAGATGCTTGTCCCGTTACATGTGGCGTAGAAGTAACACAGCATTTCAGCAAAAGAATATCATACCAACAGAAAAATATGGTGGTGGTAGTGTGATGGTCTGGGGTTGTTTTGCTGCTTCAGGACCTGGAAGGCTTGCTGTGATAGACGGAACCATGAATTTACGGTCTACCAAAAAATCCTGAAGGAGAATGTCCGGCCATCTGTTTGTCAACTCAAGCGGAAGCGATCTTGGGTGCTGCAGCAGGACAATGACCCAAAACACACCAGCAAATCCACCTCTGAATGGCTGAAGAAAAACATTCCCGTTTGTTGATCTTAGTCCCCCCGCAATGATCAGCTGCTTCTATGAGAAGCATCACAATCATTGTGAGAAAAAAAAAAGTAAAAAAGTTTCCCAGCCTCATTGACCTTCCTGTAAGCGTCCTTCCGACGCTCACAGGACCATTCACAAAAAATTACTGTGGCCATCTTGTGGCCAAATAGTAAAACTACACCCAAAAGCATTTTTCATATATAACTACAGTGATGTGAAAAACTATTTGCCCCCTTCCTGATTTCTTATTCTTTTGCATGTTTGTCACACTTAAATGTTTCTGCTCATTAAAAAAAGTTAACTATTAGTCAAAGATAACATAATTGAACACAAAATGCAGTTTTAAATGATGGTTTTTATTATTTAGTGAGAAAAAAAAACTCCAAATCTACATGGCCCTGTGTGAAAAAGTGATTGCCCCCCTTGTTTAAAAATAACTTAACTGTGGTTTATCACACCTGAGTTCACTTTCTGTAGTCACCCCCAGGCCTGATTACTGCCACACCTGTTTCAATCAAGAAATCAATTAAATAGGGGCTATCTGACACAGAGAAGTAGACCAAAAGCACCTCAAAAGCTAGACATCATGCCAAGATCCAAAGAAATTCAGGAACAAATGAGAACAAAAGTAATTGAGATCTATCAGTCTGGTAAAGGTTATAAAGCCATTCCTAAAGCTTTGGGACTCCAGCGAACCACAGTGAGAGCCATTATCCACAAATGGCAAAAACATGGAACAGTGATGAACCTTCCCAGGAGTGGCCGGCCGACCAAAATTTCCCCAAGAGCGCAGAGAAAACTCATCCGAGAGGCCACAAAAGACCCCAGGACAACATCTAAAGAACTGCAGGCCTCACTTGTCTCAATTAAGGTCAGGGTTCACGACTCCACCATAAGAAAGAGACTGGGCAAAAACGGCCTGCATGGCAGATATCCAAGGCGCCAACCACTTTTAAAGCCAATGGGTACCGCTAATGAAATTAAAAAAGTCAGATACTCACCTAAGGAGAGGGAAGGCTTGGTCCTAATGAGCCTTTCCTCTCCCGGTGCCCTCGGTGCTGCGCTGGCTCCCCTGTTCGCGTCCGCCGCCGCAGGGACTTCGGAGGTCTTCGGGAGCACTCGGGCTTCCGAAGACGGGCCGTTCCATACTACGTACGCGCGAGCGCGTAATAGAGGGCGCTTGCGCATGCGTAGTATGGAGCGGCCGCGTCCTCAGGAGCCCGAGTGCTCCCGATGGCTACCGAAAGCTCCCTTCGGCATGCGGAAGTGGCAGTATTTGACCGAACTGGTCGAATACTGCCACAGGGGATCCTGCGCGGGACCGGGCACCGGGAGAGGGAAGGCTCATTAGGACCGAGCCTTCCCTCTCCTTAGGTGAGTATCTGACTTTTTCTTTTTTAAACCAGTAAACATTCACTTTAAGCAAAAAGAGCATTAAGGCTCGACTCAATTTTGCAAAAACACATCTCAATAATTGCCAAAACTTTTGGGAAAATACCTTGTGGACCGACGAGACAAAAGTTGAACTTTTTGGAAGGTGCTTGTCCCGTTACATCTGGTGTAGAAGTAACAGCATTTCAGCAAAAGAACATCATACCAACAGTAAAATATGGTAGTGGAAGTGTGATGGTCTGGGGTTGTTTTGCTGCTTCAGGACCTGGAAGGCTTGCTGTGATAGACGGAACCATGAATTTAGGGCCTGTTTAGACTATCTGCGTATGAAGAATGCGTTTAAAATCAAAGAAACGCAAGTTGAAAAACGCATGTGTTTTTCTTGTGTTCTAATGCGTATTCTATTGCGTTTTGCACACACACGTGACCCAGGGGAAAAAAAAAGAATTACGGGAACCGCAGAGGAAAACTGACGCAAAAAACGCAACAGTACGCGTTTTTGATACGTGTCCATAGACTTTCATTGCGTCCGTTTCTATGCGTGACGCACAGAACTGCGTGCAGCAATGCGGATGAGAAACGTATGCGTCTCATATACATACACGTGAACTAGCCCATTCAAAACCATTACGAGCCGTTTCTATGCGTATTTGCTACCCGTACTCGTTCCCTGAAAACGCCTAGGAACGCGCATAGTATGAACAGGCCCCACTGTGTACCAAAAAATCCTGAAGGAGAATGTCCGGCCATCTGTTTGTCAACTCAAGCTGAAGCGATCTTGGGTGCTGCAGCAGGACAATGACCCAAAACAGACCAGCAAATCCACCTCTGAATGGCTGAAGAAAAACAAAATGAAGACTTTGGAGTGGCCTAGTCAAAGTCCTGACCTGAATCCTATTGAGCTGTTGTGGCATGACCTTAAAAAGGCAGTTCATGCTAGAAAACCCTCAAATAAAACTGAATTACAACAATTCTGCAAAGATGAGTGGGCCAAAATTCCTCCAGAGCGCTGTAAAAGACTCGTAAGTTATTGCAAACGCTTGATTGCAGTTATTGCTGCTAAGGGTGGTCCAACCAGTTATTAGGTTCAGGGGGCAATTTCTTTTTCACACAGGGCCATGTAGGTTTGGAGTTTTTCTTTCTCACTAAATAATAAAAACCATCATTAAAACTGCATTTTGTGTTCAATTATGTTATCTTTGACTAATAGTTAACGGTTTTTGATGAGCAGAAACATTTAAGTGTGACAAACATGCAAAAGAATAAGAAATCAGGAAGGGGGAAAATAGTTTTTCACATCACTGTATATAGTTTTACATTATAAATTAACTCATTACCTCCCACACTCCAAATTTTTTGTTTTTTTGGGGGTAATAAAAAAAAATTTAATTAAAAAAAAACAAAACACACAAATAGTTACCTTAGGGACTGCACTCTTTAAATATTTATGTCAAGAGGGTATAACACTGTTACTTTATAAATGATGGGCTTGTAATTAGTGATGGCCTCAAAACTGAAAAAATTGCACCTTTATTTCCTAATAAAATATTGGCGCCAAACATAGTGATAGGGAAATAATTTAAACGGTGTAATAAAGGGTACAAATGGGCAAGTACATTTTATGGATTTTAATTACAGTAGCATGCATTATTTAAAAACTATAATGGCCGAAAACTGAAAAATAGTGATTTCTTTCCCCACATTTTTTCCTATTTTCCCATTAAAACACATTTAGAATAAAATAATTTTTTGCATAATGTCCCACCTAAAGAAAGCCTAATTGGTGGCGAAAAAAAACGGGAGATCATTAACGACACATACTGGGTTAATCCACAGAAATATGGAATATGGAAATGGATATATTTAACATGTGGCATTCATTGTTTAGCAAGAATGGTACCAAGCTACCAGGCACATTAATAAACAAAAAGATGGAGCAGAATAGAAGGTCCAGCTTTAAGAAGCTTATGTAGATTAGCAAATGGTGGTATGCAGAAGATTACAATTCTCCTCTGGAGTGCAGTCAGTTAATAACCGTATGCAAGCGCATACCATCTCCCAATGATTAATTTCATTCCTCTATGGGTTCTGGCATTAGCGAGCATTAGCCACTTGTAGTACTGTGCCTTCTACTGCATCATAAATGGGTTACAACAGTAACAAAGATTAACCCTCCTGGCGGCCATGGTGACGGGCGGGATGACGTCGTGACGTCATTGGGAGTCCCGATCCACCCCTCAGCGCTGCCTGGCACGGCAAGCGGCGGGTAATCGGCGCTGAGAGGCGGCGATCGGAGTGCACACGCAGAAGTGTGTTGCAAAAAAAAAATTATGCAAATCGGCCCAGCAGGGCCTGAGAAAGCCTCCCGCGTGGCTTACCCCGAACTACGACTTTTCTCCAGGAAATGAAAAACTAAAATCATAAAATATACATAAAACCCAGCAAAGTTCACAGAAATCTTAGTTTTATTCAAGAGCACTAGTGTTTATAGAGGAACTACAGTTAAAAAAATAACGCAATGAATAAAATTGCTCATATTTTTTGCAATATTAATTTATAACTTCTTTCGTTTTTTTCCTTTGTAAAATCGCTCATGTGACAAGACGACATTTGGGTTGGAATAGACTGGAAAGCTTAATGACTCACATCAGATGTCAGTCTAATGCTGGGGAATACATGATGAGATTTACAATCGATTTACTGTCTGTTCTTATTTTCATTCGATTTTCCGATCAATTTTCTTATCAATTTCCATTCACTTCGAATGAGAAATCGATCAGAAAAACAATCGAAAATCAGATCTGACATGCTGAAAATTATTTATCGAACCATCTATCTGCTGAAAAAATGTATGGTGTATTCCCAGCATTGCAGAACAACCAGAGACAGGAAAAGTGTATATTTCCAATGATAAATTGTTACTATAAAGGATGTTTTGCCTTAAACTCTGAGATCAAATGTGTCTGTTCTTCAGTGTTTGCAACATTTATGCATGGAAAAAAATAAAACAAAAAACAACTATTCACCATAAATACCTTCTCAGTTTATTTCCTCTTGCCTGACGTGTCTATTTTTAGACCAGTGGAAATAATCACTGAAAAACCAGGGTAGTAGAGCGAGTAACACAGTTTATGCCTACTATGAAAGCAGAACACAAGAGAGACATCCATGCAGTTATTTGGTGTGCCATGGAAATTAACCGTTCAAAAGAAAAATTCAAAAAAATGAATGTCCCGAGTCAGAGATTTGATGAGGATTTTCAGTCCCCCACAAAAGGAAAGATAATTTGCATTCATCTGGATCAGTCAAGGTTTTAAAGACTTATTTGAACCCAATGGAAAGGACAATAAGCATATAACTGGGAGGTTCAGTAATCCCCACCCACTCGTTTAACCTAGCCTATCAGTACCTCGCAGGGAGATGATATTGGAAGAGGGCATGAAATACTGCAGCTAAGAAAACTGAAGTGGTGACATCAATGACAATGGGTGGCAAGCTGAAGTATCTGCTCTGTCTCTGAGGAAGCAACTTGTGTTGCGAAACGGCTGTAAGGCCATTGTTTTCTGGCATGTATGTGTTGGTGATGGGGATGAAATAAAAGTGGTGGATTGCCATGCAACTGTTGGTGCCCGGATATCCTTTCTTCTTGCTGCATACTGAAGTATCTGCTGCTTGCAAAATAAAAACGCCATGCTTGCCAACTCTCCACTGGACTCAGAAGCAGGTTTCCTAATATTTTTTTTTTTAATCAGAGATTTTCTCCAAGTGGTAAAGGCACAAGAGTAATAGTCTACAAACATCCTTTCATCTGCTGGCCTTTACTTTTGACATGATGCTCTATCCTACTAGTCCTTACTGTCCACAAATCAATCAAAAACACCCCTACTGACTTCTAACGAGCTCTCAACAATTTGTCAATGGCAGGAAAATGGTAAACAAAAGCATACATGCAAAACCGGTGCTGGAAAAGTTAGGTGCATGGTGAAGCCGAAAAATGGCTCACCCTGCTCCTGCAAAAGCTCCGGCGGCGTTAATTACTATTCCCCCTCCAGGCCGCCATAGACTCAGGGGAAAGACTTAATTCAGCAGCCAGCTATTACGTTTTTTTTTTTTTTTTTTTGTTTAAATAGAAATTTGGGCTTTGTCTTTTGACTGGGCACAAATTACTGTTTGAGCCCCACTATAGATGTAATTCACATTATAACCTATGGTGGCACATGTTGCATCCAAACTCCCCTGCGCAGTTTTGTGCTTTCTTGGTACAAAGCTCCAAGCCAGCAGCCAAGGCATCTCTGATATTCTTTGACTGTGTGTATACAAGTCTATGATGTGAAGCAAAGAAAGCTGTAAATACCTTGTGGTACCTGTGGTTATTCAGGGTAAGTTTACAAATGCTGAGAGCACTACTTCAGCACAGGCAGCACGGGGGCTTAATGGTTAGCGCTCTCGCCTTGCAGCGCTGGGTCCCCGGTTTGAATCCCAGTCAGGTCAACATCTGCAAGGAGTTTGTATCTTTTCCACGTGTCTGTGTGGGTTTCCTCCGGACATGCAGGTTTCCTCACACATCCCAAAACATACAGATCAGTTAATTGGCTTCCCCCTAAATTGGCCCTAGACTATGTTACATGCACTACACGATACACACACATACATACGACTATGGTAGGGATTAGATTGTGAGCCCATCTGAGGGAGAGTTAGTGACAAGACAGTATACTCTGAACAGCGCTGCGTAATATGTCGGCGCTATATAAATACATAAATAAATATCCACTTTGTTTAGAGAGTACCATCTAGAGGTCACAAATTGTCTAAAAGAAATGCAATCCAAAATAGTAAAATATGTCAGACTGTATTAACCCAGCAGAATGACGATGCTCTATCTTGCAGTGCATTATGGGTTATAATTCACCAGGTTTGCACAGCTGTACATATACTTCATACATTGTTACCCAGATGTAGGCAAATGCACAAGAACAGCCGTGGTCCAGTATACACATCACCCGCTGAATTATCTTCTGATGCAAATATGGACAAATATTAAATGCGCAGTGAACTGGCTTGGAACAAGCTAGGTTACATTAGCATGGCTTCTATGATGCTCTCCTAAAGTAAATTATATTTTAATGGTGTTAGTTTCATGTTCCATTAATTCGCTGATGGAGATCTTGCTATACAAACCGGCTGTTTTTATACCCTAGACCATCTCCCTGAATTGTATTTGCACATATATAGATGGTTTCAACATCCCAGTGTTAATATATAATTAACAATGCTAAAAGGTGGATGGAAAATTACTTTGGTTTCAAGGCGCTGTATAATTCGGAATTTGTACATTTTGTATTATTATAATCTAATAGAAGAAAGTTAGTGAGCGGGAATTAAGACATGCTTGTTGTAGCTCCAAGCAGCAGCCATGCCAGGATTATAACCCTTATAGCTCTGCACTGCATTGCTGTATGTAAGCGCACATGTTCACATCTTTGTGTAATGGATCATATGAGCCTACACCTTTTACAATGCTTTTCTGGGTAAAGTGTGCAAAAGTTTGCACGTTACACAGAAATTGCTCAAACTATGAAAAAAGTGCACATTTTAACATGAAAAATGTGCATTGCATTATAACAGGCATAATGCAACGCACAGAATGTGATGTTAAAGCAAGATCGTCACCATAAAAATAAAATTTCAACAGCAACTGGTCTTCGTGTATTAAGTGATAAAAATGCCTATCCTGCATTCAAAACTTTTCCTACTGTTATGGTTTGGAGTTACCACATACCTTAAGAGCACTGGCCCTTTAATTGCCATTGCTGAATAGTTGCATGCTGGGGGGGGGGTCTTTATCTATAATATATCCCTCCTCTTCCCTTTATTTCCCCCTCCTAATGACATAAGACAGTGCAGTAACGAATACACATTTAGCAAGAGGAGAAAAGGAAAAAAAAAAAAGAGTGAGGGAGGAAATTATGTCAGGAGGTCAAAGGTAATCAAGATGGAAACTGTCTAGAATACGGATTCTCTGCTTTTCCTTTATAAAATTCACAGGCATCATAACGCGGACAGTGCAATACATCTGTTATGTAAGTAGAACTAGTATTTATCTACTTAGATATGTTTTTTATTTCTAGGTTAGCATGGGTGTCACTTGTTCTTTAAAGCCAACCTGAACTCTTGCACAGGAGAGAAGAACACAGAGAAGTCCACCCTGCAGGTGTTTAAAAAAAAGCAGCCTGTATAATTCTCCCTTCTCAGCAAGTAATGAGCCAGTGTAATTTGATCTCCCGTGCTTACAGACTGGATTCCATGGCCCTCGCAAGGTTAATATACTTTCAATTACTGTATTTTAACATTTAATATGGAGTTTATGATATGTATACAGAGTCGAGGATTGTACTGTATTAACTGGGCCTATTTTAAACATTCGGGGGGGGGGGGGGGGATGAGCGCCGATCGCCGTCCTATGGTGATTTAGGATGACACAGGAGGGAGGGAGGGAGGAGGGAGGGAGGAGGGAGGAAGGAGGGAGGGAGGAGGGAGGGAGGGAGGGAGGAGGGAAAAGCCTCCCTTTTTTAAATTAAAAAAAAAAAAAAAAAAAAAAAACCGCAGCAGCAATCAGAATCCTCCAAAAGAGTGTCCTATTAAGGGCAATAAAAGAAGGAAAAACTAATTTGTGTGCGGTAAAATGTAGAGAACCGAGAGCCCAATATAGTGTAGTATGTTAAAACATAAACGAAGTAAGGCAAATCAGTGAGAAGAATATACTCACAAACGTGGGTTACCACACAGGCAACCACTGTATAAGCAGGTGAGGAAATTAGACATGGAGATTAGACCTGTCCTCACTCAGGACTTAGGACTCGTTCACATCTGCTGCGCTGAAAAACGTGTTAAAGCGCATGGTAAAAAACGCATGCGCTTGTGCGCGCTTTAGTCCGCGTTTCTGTGCGTTGCGCTGCGCTTCTTTAAAGCACGTTTTGCTTACTGTAGCAGCAGCAGTTGTCAATAAAACTTTGTTTTTGTATGTAAATGTATTTTTTTCTCCAATTAGGGGTAAAAAACGCATGCGCTTCTATGCGCTTGTACGCGCTTCTATGCGCTAAAAAAGCGGACCCACTTGCATTGCTGTGCGCTTTCCAGCTCAACGCACAGAAATGCATGCAACACTACGTTTCTGTAACGCTGCTCAGCGCAGCGCATAGATGTGAACCAGCTACATTTAGTTACATGGAAAAATGAATACCTTGCTGAACGCACAGGGCAGTGCGCTGTGGAAAGCGCACAGAAACGGCCCTGATGTGAACGAGGCCTAAGAAGTCGCTCTCAGTAGATGAGAAAAAGGGGTAGATCACCCCTCCACCAGGGGTGGACACGATTTTGCAGTAGGAGAACAGAGGCGCCAGCAGAATAAAAGTGGATAAAACCTTTAAAATTTGCTAGGAGGAAGTGGTGGACTTACCTCCATAAAGCAGACACGAAAGACTGTCTGAAAAGTAGCAATCACATTTATTATATAGTACCCCAATACTATACAATACTTTGGGGTACTATATAATAAATGTGATTGCTACTTTCCAGACAGTCTTTCGTGTCTGCTTTATGGAGGTACCGTAAGTCCACCACTTCCTCCAAGCAAATTTTAAAGGTTTTATCCACTTTTATTCTGCTGGCGCCTCTGTTCTCCTACTGCATAATTTGTGTGCAGAGTTTTAGGGCTGTGCAGCACGCTGATAAAGCTGCACAGCCATCTATTGTAAAAAAAAAAAAAAAAAATAGCCTGGTCACTAGGGTGGGTGTAAGCCTACGGACCTCAAGGGGTTGAAGGGATAAGAAAAGCACACAAAAAAACTGCTTTTGCTGAATTAAACAATTGGAAGCATTTTTTTAATATTTTGGAGGGTTGATTATTTCATATATGCAGGACATAGCGTTGTGTTTTGGGGTCTATTTTGCTAACCGCTATTGGCTATCTGGGATTTTCTTGCTGCATAAGACTTATGTAACAGAGCAGGAGAAAAATCCAGCATGCGTGCAATCTGCCGGCACATCACAGTCAGCATGTACTACACATCGGATCTAATTTACTGACTTTTTACTTGCTGAGAAAAGCCTGAGGTAGTAAAGAAAAAGAACAGTACAACGTAAGCCAAAATATATTTCATATTATTTCTGACAAACCGCTCCGCGAAAAGCAAGATCATAGGTCTAAGCAGGTCTCCACTGGCATTTGTGAGCTGCAGCACAACTACCGTATATTAAAAACACATCTGAACTTACACAATGTGTTCTGATTCCAGGTATTCTCTGTCGCTCTCTCTATAATATAGATGTTGTTTAGATGATACAACTTTCACTCACCTGATGACAGAACCAGTTTGCTATGGACAATGCACATCCATTCTTCAATGATGAATGCGTGTATACATAATCTGTATTATATGTCCCACCCAATCTTTGACACGGCAATGCATAGAAAGGATATAATCTGCTTAAAATAGCTGATAGTATTTATTGCTAGTCTGGGCTTATACACGAGTTCTTAAGGGATCGGTCACCTCCTCCTCTGCACGGCATCAATTTATTTAACCGCTTACAGACAGCGGTGATTGAAATCTAGGCCCGGTTTGATCCCCTAATACCTTCCAGGGTGTAGATGTCACCTCACCACCGCCGCACGTTCTTGCCGCTCTCTGTCCGCCGCAGCTCCCTCACCCTGCAGTCTCTATAACAGCAGAACCCTGTGACCCAGTCAGGAGCAGATTTCATTGGCTCCTGACCCTGCCCATCAATGTAGGCCAATGGGATTGGCTTACAGTGATAGAGTCAGGAGCTGATGAAAGCGGCTCCTGACCGTCTCACAGAGCTCTGCAGTTATAAGAAATGGCAGAGTGGGTGGCCTAAGGTTCCAAGTGTGCGACGTGGAGGGCGGTTGCGGCAGGTACGTGTGACGATTCATCGGTATCCGTCTGTTTCTGGTACCAGCGGTCTTTGGTCGATAAGGGGGCAGAGGCCCCTAGTACTTAAAGGATACCCGAAGTGACATGTGACATGATGAGATAGACATGGGTATGTAAAGTGCCTAGGACACAAATAACCATGCTGTGTTCCTTTTTTCTTCTGCCTGAAAGAGTTAAATATCAGGTATGTAAGTGGCTGACTCAGTCCTGGCTCGGACAGAAAGTGACTACAGCGTGACCCTCACTGATAAGAAATTCCTCTTTTTAGCTCTTTCTTGCTCTCAGAAGCCATTCTCTGCTAGGAAAGTTTTTTTATAGTTGGAAATTCTTATCAGTAAGGGTCACACTGTAGTCACTTCCTGTCCGAACCAGGACTGAGTCAGCCACTTACACACCTGATATTTAACTCTTTCAGGCAGAGAAAGAAAAGAAAAAGGAACAGCATAGTCATTTGTGTGCTAGGCACTGTACATACACGTCTATATCATCTTGTCACATGTCACTTCGGGTATCCTTTAAGAGGTGTAGAATAGCAGGGAGGGGGTAACCCCATAAGGAGGAACAAGGAAGAGGAAAAAAACACAGAAATAAGAAATACCCAGGCAGCTCATGGTGACCCAGAACCACCTGGAAGCTATAAAGGGCTAATGGTGCCCATATCACAGTACAATAAAAAAAAAAAAAGTTTGATTTTCCAGTTTATTCGACCAAAACGATAGATTCTTTTTGACTTTCATTCGATTTGTTTTTTCGATCAAGAAAAATGAACGATTATCCTGTTTTCGCAATAAAAATTCGATTGGACTTGTTGGAAAAGTCTTTATATTAGATCTAACGGAATAATCAAACTAAAACCAAATCGTAAAAAATGAATGGGCACCATTAAAGAGACCAAAAAGCCCTCTATTAAAAAGCAATGTTAAAGAGAATCTGTAACATCAAAACGTCCCCTGGGGGTACTCACCTTGGGAGGGGGGGGAAGCCTCAGGATTCTAATGAGGCTTCCCACGCCGTCCTCCGTCCCTCGGGGGTCTCGCTGCAGCCCTCCGTACAGCGGTGACGTCAATATTTACCTTCCCGACTCCTGCGCAGGCACTCTGACGGCTGTCGGCTCCGAAGTAGGCGGAAATACCCGATCGCCAGCGGGTCTGCTCTACTGCGCAGGCGCAAGTCTCCGGCGCCTGCGCAGTAGAGCGGACCCGACTGAGATCGGGTATTTCCGTCTACTTCAGAGCCGAAAGCAGCCACAGCGCCCCCGCTGGAGCCTGGAAAGGTAAATATTGAATTGACAGTCAGGTCTGTCGGCGGCTGTACGGAGGGCTGCAGCGAGACCCCCGTGGTACAAAGGACGGCGTGGGAAGCCTCGTTAGGATCCCGAGGCTTCCCCCACCCGAGGTGAGTAACCCCCAGGGGATATTTTTGATGTTACAGTGTCTCTTTAAATGTAATTTTTTTTTTAAAAGGTATTTGCGATAATTCAGCTTTAAGTGAGCAAGTGTGATTCCCATGATGCATCATTCCCAAATATGCAAATCTTTTTATGCCTTCAGAAAGCAAGGCTGCCTATACAGCACCACTGGTGTATAGTGCTGTGAGCAATGCATCATGGGAAACCACAGCTGCTCACTTACAGCTGAATTGTCACAAATGCCTTCTGTTTTAAGAAGGGAAAATTACATTTAACACTGAAATAATACCTACTTTAGAAGCTCATATGAAAAATGTGTTTAAAGGAGCCATAGCATATTTATTAAATAAAACTTTACAATATGGAAAAGGACAATATTTAGGTACTGAAAACAATTGTACAGGCAACGCATTGTTCATGCCAATACAGCTGTACAAATTACAGTTTAATCTGCTATGTTTAGTCTCTGTAACGGAAAGATTGTACTGTAAAAAAAAAGTTTCTCAAAATATTACAATAAGTTTTTTGCAATAAGGATACCACAATTCCTTCTGGCTCGGTGTATGATGAGAGGGAGAGAAGTTTATTCTATACAGGTTCTTCCCATAGGTTGTTACGTAGGAAAAATGTTGCTGCCATTCACTTTCAATAAAATAGCTGCAAAAATTGCTGCAATTGTTGCGATCTCATACGCGAAAAACGTACGCGATTGCAATGATTTTTCCCGCAATTTTAATGAAAGTGAATGGGAGTGATTTTTTAACACGGGCTCAGCAAGCGCTTATCAAACGCAAACGGTCACAAAAATGCTTATAGTGTGGATCCGGCCTAAGACTTAGAGGGGGTACTTGGCAAGTTTTTCTGTGCGTTTTCCAGATTTCTACCCAGACAAGATTTTACATTCATATGTGATTTCTTTTTTTTTGGGGGGGGGGGGGGGGGACGGGACACGACGGGAGGGTTTGCGGCAGAATACATAATTGCAGACATGCTTTGCATGGAAAAAAAAGCAGAAAGCAGTTTTCTAAAATCAGAACCAGCATCTAACACCATATGTGAGCGCAGCCAAGACCTTGGAGCTGCCACCAAGGCCTGTCTCCTACTGCAAAAGCAAAAGCGGAGGGGGGCAGATGAGAGGGAATATCCTGCACGCTGGTGCCCCCTGCTGGTCATATAGCCATTGTCTATATGCAACTGAAGCCCTCTCCTACTAATTGGCTGACTTGCTCAGCTTTTGCTTGATTATCACTGCAGGCTAGGTGTATTATGTGTGCACTTCTCATTGGCTTATAAGCAGCCTGCAGGCTTTATAAAGCAGCAGAGAACTGTTTGGGAGTGAGGTTCTCCAATTGTGTGTTTGGTAAGTTTTAGAGCAGTAGGAGACAGGCCTTGGAGGTGGCAGCTCCAAGGTCTTGGCTGCGCTCACATATGGTGTTAGATGCTGGTTCTGGGGCCCCAGGCAGTGAGAGTTCCCGGGGCCCCAGGCTGGCTCATGCACCATTGTTTTTAATGCTGTAGGGATAGTCAATGCCCAAACATCCAGGAAATAGCTTTGCTGGCATTGGTTTATAAGGGGAGGAGTAGCTGATAAGCAAATTAAATGGGATTTGTAAACTGGCCAATTCAATCAAAATCTGTCAGCAGGCATTGTGACACCCCTATGAATAGTCACCTTCCTGTCTAAAAGATTGGGAGACTAGTCTATGGCTACATTAATAGAAACCAGAACCATCACATTCACAATCTAATTTCCTGGCTTCTATGCAAAAACGCAAGTTACACTATCTGAAAGCTTATTATACAAGATAATTACAGTATTGTTACGCAAGCTCTTTAGCTCACATAATTAGAAAACATGGTAAGCACTGAAAATGTTCCTGTGTACACACATTATTATTATACAAAATACGCCACTTCTTTTCCAATTATTCCTTTACAACGTCAATATAAAATGTATTACTCTGTCCTGGGCCTCGAATGCTCCTGGATTTGCCACGTTTATGAAATTCATAACTGCCAGACTTTTCTCAACCAATAATTACAAAACCCATAATTATTATTCTTTTTCAATAGAGCTCAGGCACTTAAAATAATGATTTGTAATTGTGCTACAGATGGGGCCTCAAGCTGCTGCTCCCTGATACCTAGAGCTGAAGGAAAGCACTGCCAGTTCAGGGGAAAAACACTGGAAAACAAATCATAAACAGAGTTGTAAATAGAAACTTGTACACCAAATAACGACACAAAATACAAATTGAGATTTCTTATGAGATTCTACCAGGCAACATAAGAAAGGCAGAAAGCAAAACGCGAATAAAAAGCTACCTCCATAGGCCACTAATGTCTGGATTTAGAAACAATAAAAAGTAAAAATCTATTACAAATCTGTTACAATGTATAAAAAAAAAAAAAAAAAAAAAAAAAAAAAATTCTCTCCCCATCTCGAACAACATACTAACCTTTTAAAAAAACATTTTTTTATTACAGCTGATACAAATCCTGCAATAAATCTGCAGGTTGTCTACTTCCTGTTTTCATGGATGCAGACATATAGTTAACATCCTGCGTTTACCAATGAAGTGCTCTGCCATGACAGCCAGCTAACACAGCTGCAAGATCAAATTATAACTTGTGATTAGTCATAAATGAGGGGGAATTAGAGGCTAAACTCTCTAAATACATACAGGCTGCATTTCTCTCTGCTTTCCTTCTGTCCTGTGCCAGAGTTCAGGTCTACTTTTATAACATAAGCTACTCACATGCTTCTTAGGCTGCATTTCCACTGGGATGCGTCACCCATGCTAAAGCCAATTCGCCTCTGTATTGCTTTGCAGTGTCATGCAGGGCTATGGGGATTCAGAAGCATGCTGCGGAAAACTGCAACATGCATCATTTTTCTTCCCCTGCACACAATTCAGATCTGAAATGGTGCGTGTAAAATGGCCGTGATTCGGGTTTAGTGGAAATAGGCCCCAAAAGAAAACCTGAGGTGAAAATAAACTGATGAGAAACACTTGTATCTATCATCCTATTCCTGAAAATGAATAAGCGCCAGTTTTAATTTCTTTATAAAAAGCCTCATAAGAATGATACAGTCTTTCACACAGTTCCAGTTTCCCAGAGCTAAAATATATGTTGACCTTTAGGTCTCCCCCGCACTTAGAAGTTTGACTGGAGATATACTGATGCTTGCATACCTAGATAGTTAACCCTTTAAGGCAGAACTAAAAATAAATAAAAAGGAACACAGCCTAGTTATTTGTAAGCTTGGTACTGTGCATATACAGTGTAAGGGTGTATCTCATTATGTCACCTCGGGTACACTTTAACCTTGCTGTCAGCGACACCAGGGCACAATTTACAGCTGCACGGCTTTCTACTGCATCCTCAAGTATAAATTCAGCAGTGGTACAATAGATTTTAAAACGGTGTACCATGAGGGCTCTGCATGCGGGCACTGCATGCGGATTTGCATAGTCAATGTAAGTGGATGGGGCTGTTTCCACTTGTGCGGCGGCGGGAGCGTTTTTCGGTGCGGCAGATATCTGCACGGCAGAGCCGTCAGATTTCGTGTGCGGGAGGAATGCGGGCGAATCGCCGCTAATGCATTTAATAGGGAAATCGCATGCGGCTTTGTCATGCGGATTTCCCAGAGATTTCGCATGGTTTGCTATGGAGCTTTACTCAGGCAGTGACATGGTTAAATTCGCCTGGCTCCTTGCCATGCGAAATCGCGGCTAAATCCGCATGTGGAAACGCAACCGCATGCGATTTCTTCTGCGGTGGAATCCAGGCGATTCCGCACCGCAACAGTGGAAACGAGCCCTGACAGAAAGTGCAAGATAACATTTCCAACAGCCATACAGACAGAAATAAAAACATGTGTTCAATGGAGAAGAACTACATTCACCACATATGTAGAAAAGTGAGAAACCAGAGGTGGAGAAGCATGAATGTGCCACACTGGTAATTCTATGCCACACAAAGGGCATGCTCCTGTGCTGCAAAGAAAATGGTTCTTCGGGATTCTAAGAACACATAGTTACCATAGACCATGTATAATAGACCATGTATAAAATGAATGCCCTGCTTTTTCCCTGTGGTAGAAAACATAGCATTGTAAAAGTCCTTTTTGCTTCGCTTACTTATTTTCCCTGTGAAAATGGCAACAATTATGCCTACATGAATCTGCTGAACCAGATGCATGCTAGGAAAGAAATTCTGCAGATATAATCATGTGATCATAGACTAGAAATAATAAAATTATTGTTTTCAACTCAAACCTATTACTTTTGCAGTGGCATGTATTTTATGCTTCAAAAGTGTGAGGTATTCATTCGATTCAGATATAATGCCTGTCTTAGGCCCAGTGCACACCAAAACCGCTAGCAGATCCTCAAAACGCTAGCAGTTTTTGAAGCAGATTTTCAGAGTGATTCTAGGCATGTTTAGAGACGTTTTCTAAACATGCCTAGCGTTTTTTAGGGGGGTTTTGGTGTAGCAGATTTCAAATATTGTTACAGTACAGCTGTTACTGAACAGCTTCTGTAACAAAAACGCCTGGAAAACCGCTCTGATCTTGCGTTTTCCAGAGCGGTTTGAGCTTTTCCTATACTTTACATTGAGGTAGAAACGCTTCTGCAAACCGCAAAAGTGCTGCAGGCCCCATGTTTGCGGTTTGCTAAAAACCTCAAACCGCTGGTGTGCACCATCCCATTGAAATACATTAGCCAAGCGTTTTCACAGGCGGAAGCGGTTTGGAAAACTCTACAAAAACCGCTCGGTATGCACCTACATCTAGAAGCAGCTGAGAACTGAGTCTGACAGACCGAATTTCTAAATGCTATGGGCTAATTCTGAGAAGAGGCAAGACAAACTTATAAGTTCTGTAGGCTGTAAAGTGACCAATGTCTGATCTTATATAGAGGGAAGAAAATATTTCTCAAGCTACATTTTCACATGACCAGGAAAACTATTTGTGTAAGCAGTAGGGAAATTCCAGGCTGCTTTACTTTACCGCTGCTCTGGCTAGGGAGATTTCTACTGACTTCCTGTTACAGGGTTATTGAACAAAGTAAGTGAGCAGAATTTACTTAACGCGGTATTGTCACCGTAAAAATCTAATTTCAACAGCAACTGGTCTGAGTGTATTAAGTGATAAAGATGCTAATCCTGCATTCAAAACTTGCAAAACTTTTTCTGCTGTTATGGTTTGTAGTTATCACATACTTTAGGAGCACTGGCCCTAGTGCCAAACAGTGCCAAAGAGTTGAATGCTGGGAGTTCTTTTTATCTATAATATATTCCTCTTCCATTTATTTCCCTGCCTGGCTGCTTATCAGAAACACAGTCTTGATTACTTATGTTTACAAGGGAGGCTGAGGTGACTCAGTGATTGGATGTGTAAATAAAAACAAAGACAGTGCAGTTGTTAGTATACACCTCAGTGGGAGTGTCTGAAGACTTTGGGAGGAGGGCAGCTAATGAATACACAATGAGCAAGAGAAGGGAGGGGAAACAAGAGTCAGGGAGGATATGATGTCAGCATTAGCTTGGCAAGATGGCCACAGCCTAGAATAGGATTTTCTGCTTTTCCTTTATAAAATTCACAGGAATCATTATGTGGATAGCACAATTTATCTGTTAAGTAGAAGTAGTATTTATCTACTATATGTTTTTTATTTCTAGGTTAGCATGGGTGTCGCTTGTTCTTTAAAGGAAACCTTGAACTGAGAGGGATTTGGAGGCTGCCATGTTTATTTCCTTTAAAACAATACCAGTTGCCTGGCAGTCCTGTTGATCTTAGGCTGCAGTAGTATCTGAATTACACACCTGAAACAAGCATGCGGCTAATCAGACTTCAGTCAGAAACCCCTCATAGGCAAGCTTGTTCAGGGTCTATTGCTAAGAGTATCTATCAGAGGCACAGGATCAGCCAGGCAACAGCTAAGCCCGGTTCACACTTGCGTTGGATCGGATCCGTGATAATGCACCTGATCACCAGTCGATCAGATCAGTTTTCACTCAGTTTCCTCTCTGTTTCCGTTCTGCTGATTTTCTTTCAGTTTCCCCACATTCCCCCCAGACCCCCACCCCCAAATTGTATTTTCTATTTAGAATGGTCCATTTCTTCACTAGTGTGAAGAAACGTTCAGTTTTCTCATTGCCCCCAATGCAGGGCTTAAGCCTCCGTTTACATTCCGCTGGGCTCATTGGTCGGGAAAAATTGGTGCTGCAGAAGGAAACTTGTGGTCCGTTCAGCGGATCGTGCGGAATGGATCCTTTTCAATGGACGGATGTGAATAGATCCATAGGTTAACATTGGCTCAGTTCGCATCTGTCTGATCTGTTCCCTTCCGATCCAGGAACAGACCATTTTTTTGTGTGTAAATGTGAACTGGGCCGGGCCTTCTTGTTTAAAATTGCCTGAGGAAGCAGGTTTACACCTGTGAAACGCGATGCAGCCCCTTTGGAGTATAACAATTGAATCTATTTGTATTTGAATAGACAGTTTCTAGTGTCTGCTTACAGGAGGTAAGTCCACCACTGCCTCCAAAGCACTTTTACAAGTTTTATCCTGTCGGCGCCTCTGTTTGCTCTACATAGAATTTACTGTCCACCCTTGGTGGAGGGGGATACCCCTTTTTCCTATCTGCAGAGAGCGACTTCTTAATCTTGAGTAGGGACAGGACAATCTCCTTACCTGCCTAGACAGTGGTTGTCTGGAGGTAACCCTGGTTTGTGAAATATTATATATATATATATATATATATATATATATATATATATATATATATATATATATATATATATATATATATATATATATATATATATATATATATATATATATATATATATACATACATACATACATACACACATATATATATATATATATACACATATATATCCATATATATACATATACATATATATATACACTCATTAATCCATCTATTACAATGCATACTACACTATATTGGGCTCTCTGTCTCCCTTTTCTACACTAACGGTACAATTCTTTTCATCCAATCTTACCATTTCTATGTAATATAAGGTAACTGCCAAAATTATACATTTAATATATTCACTCAGTTTACCCTTATACTACATAGATTTGGTAAAATTGGATGAAAAGGATTGTATCATTAGTGGCCACCTTTAGGCACACATCTGACATCAGGCAACCCCGATGTGCTATCTTTTCTTGGCTCAACACACACCATGCAATCTAGGTTGTTCAATCTTACCACTTTCATGTAGTACAAGAGCTTAATCAATCATTCAAGGTATTTACAATCTTTAGGCCCTTATACTACATAGATTTGGTAAATCTGTACAACCAAGATTGTATGGTGTGTGTTGAGCTATAGTCTGCTGGAAGTAACGATGATTACCCACAAGCACATTGTGGATCAAACATGAATTACATGGCAAATATCAATAATTTCTTCATCTATCTTCGCTTTAGTTCTAACGTCTCACTTTGCAACGTACTGATTTATTTTTCACCCTATTACTATCTTTTGGATAAGTTCCTCTTTCAGAAATCTGAGACAGTTCCACATGATTTCTAGAAACCTAAGATTTTCTCTCAGACCCCATTGATAAATCTTCTCCAGTGATTGTTCTCTCTGAATCCCAGCAATACAAGGACACCCTAGGCCAGCAGTGCATATACACCAGGCCCAGAGATGCTGATAATGAACAGAAAAGGGAACAAAGCAATGAGGGTTTTTTTGTTTTGGTGTTTGTTTGTTTTTTGCAACAAAACATTTAAAGTTTAGAACCTTTCTGCTCATATATCTTATGGTTTTTATTATGGAATTAATTTCACATTACAGGAAACCTGTCATGTTAGAAATATGAAGGCTGCCATGACTGACCTTAAATGCCAGCCGTCTTGCTATAATGCAGACCCTCTGCCCACAGCACTTTCTAAATCACTCGCCTGGAACAAGTATAATGATAAGGTTTACTGACATCTCTGATGTACTGTAGATACAAGATCCAGGTGAGATGCATCAACATTACCAACCATCAGGAAAAACATTTACACAGATGCAAACGCTGGCAGCTTCCAGATCACTTTATAAACACACTAAAATGATCAGCCATTACTTTTGCTATACTTCTGTGTGAAGGGAAGGCGCTTGTCTGTATCCAGCCTCTCCAATACCTTACATCATACTGGCTGTAGGCAGGCAGAACTCGGATATAAAGGAAACCCAAGGTGAGAGGGATATGGAGGCTGCCATATTTAATTGTAAGCAGTGCTTGTTCCCTGGCAGCCCTGCTGATCTTCTGGCATGAGTAGTGCGAGTCATACCCCTGCACCAAGCATATGGCTATTCCAGTAAAACAGAGTGCCTGATCTGCAGCGTGCTTGTTCAGGTTCTGTGGCTGAACATATTAGTGACGCAGAATCAGCATGACGGCCAAGCAACTGGTATTGTTTAAAAGGAAATATGGCTCCATATCCCTCTTACCTCGGACTCCCTTTAAGGTGGCCACACAGAATACAATTGTTATATTTATTTTCAATGCAAGAGTTTCACGTTTTCTTGACTGATTGCCACATTTGAAAAATCTGACCAATGTGTCGCAAGTATTTAATATTTCCCCAATTAAGAAAATAAATGGTTGAAAACTGCGTAAAATTTCTCGATTTAAAGACCCAAGCAAATAATTTTAATCTATCCTACACCATTCAATTCTCATAAAGATTGCTCAGAAAAAGCCAGCACTCACTATCATCTTATCAGAAGAAAAATTAAATCAGATTTCTCAAAAAAATAAATAGAACGAAAAATGATTTTTTTTCTGTACAACTGCATTGAAATACCGTAAAATTGCATTCTTTTATCGTACCATGCTTGCTCTGCGGGAGCGCACATCTACAGGTCCCAATAGAGGGATGTAGGAATCGGTTAATTCTGGCACTCTATTGAATAAGTGTTGCAGTTTTTAGCGAGTTTCATTGTCATTCCCCTGTTCAGCTGACACAAACCAATTGTAAAAGCAGACCCAATTCTGTGGCCTAATTTTAAATCACCCCTGAGCCTAAACTTCCATCTCAGACTTAACACCTTTCTAAAAGCTTAACCCCAACCCTTGAAATTAACCCCTACCTGATATCTACCAGCAACCCTAGTAAACTTCAAGTCTCCAGCCCACCTAATTTATACCTCACCTTTCCTTTTTCAATGCTGACTGTTTTGGTTGTGCAACAGCTAAAATTCCCTTCACCAAAATAAACACAACAGAGCTAAAATAAGATTCTTGGGCAGCATTGTTTTTTCTTTTTGATAAATTGATTTTTGGAATAATATACTGGTAAGTAGCCAGTTGAGGGAAAAGCGTGGTAAGCGGAGACCACCTTAATCATAAGCACACATTTTCTAATACAGTTAAATTCAAGGCAAGCGGCTCAGTGCACAGCTTACATGCTAAGCCAAAAACCAGAAAAGTCTAGATCTGTCCTGTTTGTGTGGATATTCACACATTCTGTTATACAGCAAGGCCAAGATGAGGATTTCTCCTTCCTCTATCATGTTGGCAGCATATAGCTTCAGTATAGCCCACCATTACCTGCTGTTGGGTCAGTGAAAGCAGCTCTCTCTGGTCTATACTGTTGGAAAGGACTCAGGACGCATACACACTTTGAGTTGGGCCCCAATCAAAACTTTGGCGCCAGATGATTTTTACCTACGCCCCTGGACGACAAACTCTTAAACAGCCGACCGATTCAGAATCTGTTTGCCAACACCGCATGCCTGATCATACCCTAAATGTAAAATGCCATACTCATGCAGTGTAAATTCTCACCTGTCACTCCCAGCCTCATCCTCCATCACCCCTGTTGTCTGCAGTTACTGTGAGTGTGTACCTTGTGCGGCGTGTGACATCACATGTGCATCTGGTGCCACAGGGAGGGTGAAGGGGAGGCCTGGAGTGGTGAGAATTTACACTGTACACAGGCACCAGGAGGACAGGTTACCACCAGAGATTAGAGATTTTCCATCGATACAATTGGACGATTTCAGCCCAAAAACAAATCATTGATCAGACATGCTTGTTGCGGCATATTTTCATCTGATTTAATAAAATTATTGAATCAGATGGTCGATCGGGCCGCAGCATCACTAGATGTGTGGGCAACTATAAAGTATACAGTTTTTCATGTACACAACATTTAAAGACAAGCAATAACCTTCCGCCCCTCCAGTGTGAGGGAGCAGCTACTTGAGGCCAGAAACCCACTAGGAGCGATTTCTAAACGCTAGTGATTTGAAAAAGCTCTTGCTAATGCAATGCTATGGGGGATTTTAATGAACTCACATCGCTCAAGTGGGATCACACCCATAGCATTACATTAGCAAGAGCTTTCAAAATCGCAAAGCGCTCACAAATCGCTCCTAGTGGGTTTCTGGCCCGAGAATGTATAACTACCAAAAGAAGGTCCAAAAGACCGTTTTCTCCAACAGCAAAACAGTTGACCCATTCCACACTACAGCTGTTGATGCTGAACAAGAGTGACAGGACAGCAATGACTTACATGCTGAAAAAGAATTTTCCAAGAACCGCAAACTACTGATTTTTCATTTTCAGTAAATTTTTATTGAGCTTCAGGATCATAGATAAGTTGAACAGTACTTGGCAAAAGTGTAGCGAACCGCATCACAGTAAAATATTAAAACTGGAACATTTCTGGTGCACATACCCAACTGGCCAAACTTCATAGAGGATACATTTCTTCAAAATAATCAATGTGAGGCGGTTGGAGAATATCAAGTGCAGAGAGGACCTACAAGAAATAAACAAGACACTTAATAAAGAGGCAATAAAACACTAAACAGCATAATGCTTGCGACTCATAGCATAAGTTTTGTACATAGTATAATAATTCTTTACCAAGGGCATCTTAAAACAACTTTTTAACATGTGTGTGACAAGAATGAACCATGAAGAGAAGTAATCTCCAATGCTAAACTTGAAGCTCTTTAATGACAAAAAAAAAATAAAAAAAATAAAAAAAAATTGCCGCACTGGTCACTATGTGACCACAAAAACATTTAAAGGACAACTGTAGTGAGAGGTATATGGACGCTGCCAAATGTATTTCCTTTTAACCAATATCAGTTGCCTGGCATTATTAGGGTGGCCTCCAAAGCACCCATTGCATATAATTGGGGGGGGGGGGGGGGGGGTTCAAAAGGCTTTGGCATTTATTTTATTTTGCCAATTACATAACCAGAGTGCCCTGGTGCCATCAGCCATATTAAAAAGGAGAACAATATACTTAATTTACCCCTTTATGAGCTCCTTAAATTTGGTTGGTAGTCTGTGGAAATCTGTTGTGTGTGGAAACCAGTGTAAAACATAAGAGGAGTGGATACTGCAAACAGATTGCATCGCCTTCTCTTACGCAGTCCCAACAGGTTTGACAGCCTATTCATGATGTACAGTATACAGCCTCTCAGAAGGGAGAGTAATATGGTGGCTGCCATAATTATCTCCTTTTGAACAATTGCAGTTGCCTGGCTGTCCTGCTGATCTACTTGGCTACAACAGTGTCTGAATCACACCAGAAACAAGCATGGAGCTAATCTTGTCAGATCTCACAATGTCAGAAACACCTGATCTGCTGCATGCTTGTTCAAGGGCTATGGCTAAAAGTATTAGTGGCAGAGGATCAGCAGGATAGCCAGGCAACTGGTATTGCTTAAAAGTAAATAAATATCGCAGCCTCCACATCTCTCTCACTTCAGTTGCCCTTTAAATAGCATGTGCAGTTTTGCACATTGGGACAATAGGATCACTAAGGCATCAATTTACAGAAAGCCTGAAATGAGGGGCATATGGTGGCTACTATAATTTCTTTTAAACAATACCAGTTGCCTTGGCAGTGCTGCTGATCTCACTGCTGCAGTACCCTTTGAATAATACACCTGAAAAAAGCATGCAGCTAATCATGTCAGACTTCAGTCAGAAACGCCTGATCTGCATGCTTGTTCAGGGTGTATGGCCAAATGAATTAGAGGCGGAAGTTCAGCCAGGCAATCTGAATTAAAATGAAACAAATATTTCAGTCTACATATCCCTCTCAGTTCAGATGTGCTTTAAAGTGTACCAGAGCTGAAACAAAGATTTATAAATACCTGGGGCTTCCTCCAGCCACATCCACTCGGATCGCTCCCACGCCGTTGACCTCAGCTGTCTGCAGCTTTGTGAACCGGGTCCCATCACTTAAGTCAATCGGAGCCAGTCTAACGTAAGAGAAGTGCACTATTTGCGTAGATACATAGATACTAGCCCAGGCATGGGCAAAATTGCCCCTCTGGCTTTAATGGAACTACAAGTCCCACAATGCATTTGTCTTTATGAGTCATGACTGTGGCTGTCAGACTCCTGCAATGCATTGTGAGACTTGTAGCTCCTTAACAGCTGGAGGGCCAAGTTTGCCCTTGCCTGTACTAGCCACTGCATACTGGGATCACCGTACATTGTTTAAAGTGATCCTCCAGACTAAAAATCTACTCAGCAGCACTGAAAAGACTTGGTGTTTCTTTAACAGTTTCACGGCATCAGAACTTTGTTTTTCTTACCCAAGCCTCATGTTTAGCTGCACAGAGGAAAACTGCCCGGGCATTTTCCCCCTGATGCTGTACAAAGCATGATGGGATTTCTGATGATGTTGTTCTCATTCTGCTGTTTTGGTGCAATTTTTTTTAATTTTGAATTTGAGATTTGAAGCCTAGCACGCGCAGCTGGAAGGGGTGATCAGGACAAAGGAGAGTTGGAACTGTCTCATGCTCCCTGTCACTTTCAACCAAAAAGATGGCTGCCCCCATGAAAAAGATGGCTGCACTCATGAAATCAAACATTGCCTGTTCTTTTGAAACAGGGTGGGTAAGAGATTATATTACCTATCTTAATTAACATAACTAATGTAACTTAATGACAGTATGTTTGTTTAGGCTGAAGTTCCCATTAACCCAACTATCTTGCCATCAAGCTGGCCCTTTTTAGCCCTTGCACTTTTTATTCAGTGTGTTCCACACCTTTTCAAGAGTCCAAACAGAGAATTGGATAATTGACTGACAAGTTGATCTCTGTGAATGTAATGAGGGAAGTGTCCACTTCTTGCCAATTAAGCAGGTAAAAGGCTGGCAACATAACACACCCTTCTGTGAGATAAAATGGAATTAGAATGTACATACGGTACTTCAGATTTTCCCAGGCCAGGAGCAAGCACTCTAATTTTGTTGGTGCCTACCTTTTGCCAGTAGAAAACAAATCTATGTCCCAAAAAGTCTTATATGACCACCTGCAGCATTCACATCTCCTGCAGATATGACTATAGATGGTCATGTCACTTTCACCTTGTAGTCACAAAGCTGCCCTCACAACAATAGAATTATTCAGAAAACTTTTGCTGTGTACTGCATGCACACTACATTCAAAAAATTGCCTGCACCATCACGTCAGCCAAATTTCTATTTACAATTGTTTTCCTCATGCAATGGATACATATACAAAGAATCTGTGATATTCCACATGCACATTGCCTATGTTGCGATAAAGGCATCTAGTAACATCTTAGAAGATGATGCACAGGTCGGGTTGGATTGTATTTTGACCACCAATGTCTGCCTTTTTTAAATTATGTTTAAACATTTACAACGTAGATTTTAATATGTTAATGTTTTATTGTCTTTGCACAAGGGCAGTCTCTCATACATAAATATTGAACTTTCTATCCATCCCCTGTATTTAAAAGAAGTTCTCTGCCAAGAAAATGTTTTATGGCTGTAATTCCTCATCAGTGAGGGCTGCGCAATAATCAGACATAATTCAACAAGTGAGAAATTGCCTGAAGATCAACTCAGACAGTAAAAGAAGAAAGGAACACAGCTCAGTTACTAATGTACAGCATTGTGCATGCATATTTTTCTCATCATGTAGCCTTGGGTACACTTCTATGTATCTCACTGAGCATGCTGTGCATTGGGAAAAAAGTTCATGAAATCACGTTTGCGCCCTTGCCCTATAGTGTGAAAGGGACCTTATGATTAAGCCAATTCTCAATGAAATTTTGACTGAAATCAAAATTATGTGGACAGATAGTGTGTTAAAGAACCGATCACTAACAGATCAATTTCAGATCAGGAGGGGATCAATCACTTGCCATATCAGGCTGCTATGAAACCGTGCAGGGCTAGCTTTAGTTATATCCAGGGCTGCCATTACACCTACATAGACATGCTATGTAAATATCAGTAATGATGACCAGAGGAAAAGGTAAAACTACAAATGAGCAGGATAATTGCCGTGGTAGCGAGTGCCGAGGAATAGCACCACAGGGGCTAACAAAAGGCCTCTGGCACTGGGCACAGCAGCATTTGGATGAGTCACTGAGCAGCAGATTTCTTTACACACCCTGCCCTGATTGGTAACACTTTTTGTAGTTTTATACAATAGTACCAAAAAGCATTGCTGCTCGCTGAACAGTAAAATGTAGACTAGAATACAAATGTCAATAAAAAGGTGATCTTTTCTCTCTTCCACCTTTTTACTGCACAGCGAAAGGCCATGCTTTTGCTAGCTAACATCTATTAAGAGCAGCCCATGACTCCGCACCACAGGCTATAAAAGCATATGCACCATCAAAAGGCAATAAAGCAGAATTTCACACAGTAAAATATACTATAGAAGATTGGTGTGCTGAGAAACCAGATGTCTATAACTACACATAAAATCAGCGCGGGTCATGTGTTCTCCTTTACCTCAGATTACTGTATTGATTTTTTCATAATTCTCTTTCCAAAGCAGGCTTATTTCTTATGAGTAATTCCCTGGTGTTTGACTAAACATGCACAGCGATGAAGGGAAGCCAGAAAGGCCTAATACCATCTAGAAGATGCAGCTTAATTGATGAATAAGGATGCCCTTAAAACCGAAATTATTTGCAGCTCATTAGAGAGCTGATGTCGGGAACAGCGGATATAGACAATTAGTCAGAAAAACACACTGCTTTTATAAGTTGCAAATTAACAAATTAAAATAAATCTGCGATGACAGAAGTCCAGGGAGTGTCATTGCAAAGTTTTAGGTTTTTAACTACTTTGGTAACGAAGGCTCTGGCCCCTTTAACCCTCTAGGCGATAATCCCGAACTGAGCTCGGGGTAAGCCGCCACGGAGGATTTCTCAGGCCGATTTGCATATTTTTTTTTGTTACAGGCAGCTAGCACTTTGCTAGCTGCGTGTATATACCGATCGCCGCCGGTCCGCGCTGATTCGCCGCTACCCGCCGTGCCGCCCCCCCCCCCCCCAACCCCGTGTGCAGCCTGGCCAATTAGTGCCAGGCAGTGCTGAGGGGTAGATCGGGACTCCCTCTGACAGACGTCGTTGAAGTCATCCTGATCGTCGCCATGGTGTCGGGGGAAGCCAAACAGGATTTCCTGTTTGCTCTGATCGCCGGAAGCGATCGAAAGGGGTGGGGGGATGCCGATGCACAGCGGCTATCATGTAGCTAGCGCTAGGCTAGCTACATGATTAAAAAAAGTTAAAAAAAGTGCCTCGCTGCCCCCTGGCGATATTGTATCGCCCAGGAGGTTAAAGGAAAGCTGAAGTGAAAATAAACTTATGACATAATAAATTGTATGTCCAGTGTTCTCCCCAGGCTCTTTTAGCCGGGTGCTCCACCCGGCTAGATTTGGTGACCACCCGGCTGTCATCGGCTCAGCTCCTCACCTCCTCCTATGCTGTAAGCAGAGTTGCCCTGCATTTTCATCTCGCCCCACCCGGCTACTTTTTCATGCCATCCGGGTACTTTTTCATGCCACCCGGCTGGAAACAAATTCTGGGGAGAACACGGATGTCTAGTACAATGATATGAGTCTCATTGTTTCCAGTGCAGGAAGAGTTACAAAACTTCAACTGTTATCTATGCAGAAGAGCTTCTAGGAGCTCCCTGACCCAACTTGGGTTCGGAGACAGTGCTATTTTCTGAAGCACTTATACATCAAAGAAACCGTGAAAGACAACTTTAGATAAGGTTTTACTGCAGGGGCATTTCAAAGAGTCATTAGCTCTGCTCTGCTTCATAGTTTAAAATACAAAGTGATTGTAAACAGCAATTAGAGAATGATGCAATGTTATAAAAAAAAAAAAAAAAAAAAGCTATAACACTGAATATAAAAATATGAGACTTCTTTGCTATTAATGTTTTATTAATCATCAGTACTACACATACAATTCATCATGTTCGTTTTCACCTTGGTGTCACTTTAAAGCATCCATGTCAAACTCTGGCCCATGGGCCAAATCTGGCCCTCAGAGCCATCAGATTTGGCCCTCAGGTTGTTACCACACTTTGCATTATATTTGGCCCACTCTAGACCACAAGAGAAGCTATATTGTAGGGTAAGCCCTAGAACACCAGGCAAACCATATGGGGAGGGGGGCAGCACTAGATACCAGGGAACTGTAAAGGAGAGGGAAGGGGGCCTCTAGACACTAGGAAACTGTATAGGGGAAGAAGGGGCCCCTAAACACCAGGCAACTGTATAGGTCAGGGAGGACAACTAAACATCAGGGAATTGTATAGGGGATGGAGGTGGGGCTATTAGACACCGGAGAACTTTATAAGGGAGAGAGATGGCTACTAGGCATTGAGGTCGGCCCACAACTTGGTCCCAGAGCTCAATTTCGGCCGACTTTGTATTTGAGTTTGACACCCCTGCATTAAAGGGAGGCCGAAGTGAAATTATTAAAAACAAAAACAGATACCCAAGGAGAGAGAAAGCTCTGGGTCTTAGAGCCTTCCTGTTCCTCTCCTGATCCTGTCATTCCTGCGCTGGCTCCCCCGTTAGTCTACAACCGATGGGACTGATGATGTCAGCGCTATATATAAATACTACACAATTCCTGCTGCCAGCACATTAATGAGAACATTCCTTTTTAATTGAAGGACAATTGATGATCATTGGAATTGTATTCTGAATCTGCTGTTTGTTGTTTTTATATGGCTTATACAGAAATACAGTGCCATAACCCCTTGTAATGTGGACTTTGCTGAGGTGGACCAGTCTGCAGAAAGACCCTTCTGTCAGTGTTTGAGATCGGTCTCCCTACTAAGCAGATTCTATCTCTATGCTGACGCCATCATTGTGACAGGAAGTGGAGACAACCCCATCAGCAGCACAAGCAGCAGACACATTGTGACAGGTGTCATAACAGCAAAATGCAGTTTTAAAAGTCAGAGAAGTAAAACCAATTGAAAGATCTGCAGCACATTCTTCACTGACAAAAAAGTGACTCAACAAATGGGGTCAGGGTTTAGAAGAATAAAAATGTCTGGTAATGGGAAGTGAAATGTCAGTTTGCAATGAGTTTGTGAGCCACACTTGCTTGGGCCATAGCAGATCAGGGTATGTGAAAGGTGAGTAAATGAGTGCTTGTGCAACCGCATGGAATAGTGAGCATAGTGGAAGGCCGTCTTCTTGCAGCACTGGTGTCCCAGTAGCCAAGAGACTATCTCTATGGAGTTTCTATGCTCTTCCCATAGTTGCAGGTTTCCTCTGGGTAACCCGGTTACCTCCCACAGCCCAAAAACTGCATAGATGGGTTAATTGCCCCCCCCCCCCCCCCCCCAAATGACTACAATGCCAACACAACACAGTGATGATTATTATTATTATTGATTTATAAACTGCAACATATTCTGTGGCATTGATTATGGTAGGTATTGGATTGTGTGGTCATCTGAGGGACAGTTGACATACATTATATACACACACTACATAAAAAGCAGAGTGGAAGATGTCAGCATAATATAAATACTAAAAAACAATTACAAGGCTGCACCTTCAATAAGGGTTTTTGTCTTTTAACTCATTTAGGTGATCAAGGTTTAATTAAAAATCAGTTTTGTTGTGACAAGTTGTAACAAACTTTTAGGCAAAAGGTAAAGCTGACCAAACACAGATTTCCATCCAATGTCCCAAAGCAATCAATTTAGAAAAGAATAGATTTAAAAAGGTGTAGTTTCCTACCATACACTGCACATTCATTTCCAATAGATTCCAGCAGGGAATCTATTGAAAAATCGATCGAACTGCAGAGTGGCACTGTTCAATGCAGTGCAAGGCTATAGGCCATCTATCTGCCAATGCTCTTGTTCCTCCTCCTCCCCCCCCCCCCCCCCCATTGTTTGTTTTAAATTTTCGCGCTGATAGCTCACTGCAGAGCCATATAACTTGGCACACAACCCCCCACCTTTTTCTGCCCATCAACAGAGGTTTCTGTTGGTGGGCTGTGATCGCTGCAGCAGGGTTTTGGTTTTTAAATAAATTTGTAATTCTATGTTTAATAAAATGGTCTACTTTTTCATTTATTTTTCTTCCCCCCCCCCCTTCCCCTCTCTTCGACAGCCAATCAGGGTGATCCTCTCTCATAGGCATCAGCCTATTAGAGGGGGATTACGTTCGGAGCCTCTCCAGGGGACAGCCGCGCTTATAGAGGAGGCGGGGGAGCGGCACTGAGTGGCAGCCAAAAAGGTATACAGCCAACTAGCGTCAATCTGCGGCAGTGACAGGGCTGTCCCCAGTACAGCACTGCGATCTTTTCAGACTGCAAGCGGCGATCACCGCTGACAGACGTGATGGAGCAGAGCTCTGTCACTCAAGCGATGATGCGTACGCATCGGCGGGCGCGATCCCCTGCAAAACACTCCCCATGACTTGATGCAGATCGCCGGGGAGCCACCTTCCCGACACCTATCAGTGTTAGGTGGTCGGGAAGGAATTAACATTCAGGGACTTTGATTACTAAGCCACCACATGTGATATCTGTAGTCGCTTAAAGAGAACCCGAGGTGGGTTTAAAGAATGTTATCTGCATACAGAGGCTGGATCTGCCTATACAGCCCAGCCTCTGTTGCTATCCTAAACCCCAGTAAGGTCCCCCTGCACTCTGCAATCCCTCATAAATCACAGCCGTGCTGTGAGGCTGTGTTTACATCTGTAGTGTCAGTCTCAGCTGCTCCCCCGCCTCCTGCATAGCTCTGGTCCCTGCCCCGTCCCTTCACTCCAATCAGCAGGGAGGGAAGGGATGCAGGCGGGGACTGGAGTTCTGCAGGAGGCGGGGAGAGCAGCAGACTGACACTATAGAGATAAACACAGCCAGCTCTGGCAAGCTGTTTGTCAGCAGCGTGGCTGTGATTTATGAGGGATTGCAGAGTGCAGGGGAACCTTAGGGGGGTTTGGGATAGCAACAGAGGCTAGGCTGTATAGGCAGATCCAGCCTCTGTATGCAGATAACATTCTTCAAACCCACCTCGGGTTCTCTTTAAAGAAAAAAAATACCCAAACAATAGTGTAATCAGTTAGTGTATTTACATTGGAACGAGTAGACAGGCTTTAGACAGCTATTAGCCAGCTTTGTGATACAAAACATTCATGAACGTCACATTCGATGATGTATGTTTGGTTTCGTTTAATATGCTGTCTATGGAAATACTAATTACTTTATGGGTGTGCTGACAAGCCTGCCATATCAAAAAAGGGTGGGAGCCGAAGAAATGCTGCCTTGCCCAACAGACCCATATTAATAGCCTCTAAAAGTTTCTCTCTCACCAGTGACAAGAGTTTGATGACTAAAGATGGGACGTCAGAGGCAATGCTCCAGTCTATGAAGCCAGCGCCTTCATTTATACACCAAATGGGGGAGAATGTGTTAAAGCAACAGTTTTATGCAGATAACAGTCCAGCTGCTACTCGTCAATATTACAAAAGCAAAAAGTGGCACTACTAACTTAGAAAAATAGGAATCTGGAGACTGAGTAAGACTGAAAACAAATTAATAAAAAATGAGCACAACAGTATGCACTCAACACAGAAAGACATCACAGATAGAAGAAAGTAGAAGGCAATATAAGGCATTTTGCAGAGAACAGTGACACAAACTGTGTTTAAGGGGAGTTCTGCACATTTCAGTGAAATATGTAGTTTATGCCTGTTACTTTTCAGTCCTTGAAAGTTATTTGCACTGAAAACGCTAAATATTTCTTAAAATGCAGTTTCTAGTCAGCATTAAAACTTCTTCATGTAATTAGAGCCTCAAAATGTTCAATGGGAGGTTAATACATTTAAGTTGATACAAAGTCTGAAATCTATGCAACTCTATGTACCGGTAGCATCTATGTACCGGTAGCTTGGAAATGGAACAATCCAGGAGGTGATTATTTTGCCTGTTCCACTTCCAAACTGCTTAAAATTAAATAAAAAGTTGCATCAGCTTGAAGTTATTGGCATATCATTTATCTCCACTAGAGGCAGATTTGTAGAGTGAGATAAACCCATTGCTTTAGTCCCTTTTTTACATAATGCCTTTCAGTCACTGATTGGCTCACAGTGATCACCTGGAATGGAGCCAATGAAACTGGTGCATTACCCATAGGAGGAAGCTCGGCTTGGCTGTCACATGACAGCTGAGTCTGCAGCCACTGCGAGCAGGGATCGGCTTGGGATCATAGAAAGCCATGGCATAGAATCTACACCACAGAGAACTGCAGATGCGGCGTAGATTCTCACGTCTGTGGTCCTGAACTGGTTAAAATAACCATTGAGATCTGCCTGAAGGAAACTGTTCATTCCTGTTAACACAGCGTAAGTTGTAGAAACACCTTCTGAAGGTGAATTTAAAAGTAGTGATGAAATGCAGGAATGGCTGTTTGACACCCAATGATGTGCAGAGGCTGTATGGATACTTTAAACCAGTGTTTCTCAACATTTTATTGGTATGTACCCCTTTTAAAACTCTGTACTCACCAAGTACCCCCTAGCATGGTAAACATTATCACACGTACCCCTTGACAAATATATATTCAATCGTAGTACATTATAATTGGTTCTACACCATTTCCAAGCATTTACTATTGCTTTTAATTAGCTAAAATACTAATTTGGTGCTGTTTAAATAAGATTTATCATTTTCTAAAACTCTAAATTTGTTATTTTTGGTTAAGTATAATCAAGCCCGAGTACCCCCTAGAACCCTCAGAAGTACCCCCTGGGGTACGCGTACCACACGTTGAGAACCTATGCTTTAAACTACTCATATCCTACAGTAAGTAAATAGTGCACACAGCTCTCAGAAAGGGATTCTCTTGAGCCAACAGGATTCATTTAAATCTCTTTGTAGTACATTTAACCCCAAGACTGCTGTGTTTGTGTTTTTGCATCCATACGCCACGGACATCTACTTTCGGCTGTCGCCGATGTCTGTAGGCACATTCTGGCAAGACAAACAATTTAAAAACATAGCTGGCACTGGCATGTAGCCTTTTTTTGTAAAAATTGCTGGCGGTCTGAGGGTCAATGTGTGCACCGCTAGTGCAACCATTCGTTATTAAGGCATATGGACAGTGTCCCTGTGTTTCCATACTTGCTCCACTGCTCACCAAGCTGAGCATATCCGTTTTCTTATATCCAATCTCTGGATATATTTAGGTATGGTACATGTACATTGTCAAGCAACATGTGCTACAGTGCCCCCCCCCCCCAACAGTCCTGCAGTTGCTTATGTACCCCTGTAATGAATTAAACAGCATGCAGAGCATACAACATGAATTCCCCACCAAGACAAAACATTTCTCCTGGCGGACTTAAGCTGCAGCCTCCTAGGGCACACTCCATAAGCAGTAGCAGTGTTAGGTAGTCTAGCCCAAGGACTCCTACTGAATAGGTGCTGGATTAATGAACAGGAAGAGCTAAGATTCAAACCCTGTGTCAGAGGCAAGGCCCTTAACCAATAATTCCCCACCAAACCCATGTGCAGCCAACATTATTCATTACAATCTCTCTCAAAACCCTATTTTAAGGCACCAAGCTAAACCAGACTGCGAACTAGTGAGGCCCCATTCACACTAGAGCGTTGTGCCGCGATTTCAGCAAAACGCTGAAACGCTAGCACTTTTTAAAAGCGCTAGCATAATGAAACCCTATGGGCCCATTCTTACATGGTCGATTTGCGGCAAACGCGTCGCCTCCACCATTTTCAGGCAATTTCCCGGCGATCGCGTTTCAGTGCTATAGAACCGCTAGAAGCGATCGCGGTAAAATTGCCGTAGTGTTCAGTGATTTTTCCACGTGAAATCGCGAAAATAATCACTCCTGCAAAACGCCGGCAAGAATCGCCGGCGTTTTGTAAGTGTGAATGGGGCCTAACAGTTGCATTATACCTACAATTAAAATGATAAAGCAATAGCATCCCTAAACCAGGTTCCCTACTGCCAAAACCAAAAGGCCTCATGGAAAAAGTTTGACTCCTTTTTTGAGAGAATACTTGGCTTTAATTGGCTGTAAACAAAACTATTAAATATCACACTACTTTTTATAACTCCGTAATGCAGCCATAATCCTGCACATTTATGATTAACCACAAAGTTGACTTTTACTGGCAATTTAAAAAACAACCATTAATATATAATATTACTGTAAAGATGCAGTTCAGAACTATAAAACTTGCAGTGTGATATGAAAACACCAACGGTAAAACCCAGTTATTCCAGAAGTCAGGCATCCGACAGTCTCAACCAACCGGCATGCCTGAAGGAGAGGACAGGGGTGGATCTTTAGCCTTTTGCAGAGTTCTGTGCAGCTGGAAAGACTTACTGGTACTTGGTCTTGTACAGTTCCTGTAGCTCCCAGTAGCTTTCCTGCGTCCATGTATGGCATGTCACCTGACCCACATCGGGCCACATGCACGCTTAGGGAGCTGTACACTGAGAGCGCAGGAAAGCTGCAGTGTAGAAGACGGTGCCCTGAGGTCTAGCAAGCCACTTTTGCTTCACAGTTGCTTGACTTCTCAAGCACCCGGCAAGCACACTTATCTGACAATCCCTCCTTTGACAGATACGGAGGATCTTCCTGTACATACACTGGAGACATACAGTGCACTTGTGTGCAGTATTGGTTTTGAGAAACCAGGCTCTTGTCAGTCCCCAGCAGAACATCCATGTGCTCAACAGACAACCAAGACCTGGAATGGTGACAGGTATCCTGGTCCTGCTGGGAACTCTAGTCTTTAGGAGCAAGCCCCCCCCCCCCTCCCCCCATTTAAAGTACACCTGAACTGAGAGGGATATGAAGGCTGCCATATTTATTTCCTTTTAAACAACATCAGTTGCCTGACAGTCATGCTGATCTCTATGGCTGTAGTAGTGCCTAAATCATACAACTGAAACAAGCACGCAGCTACTCTTGTCAGATGTCAGAGTACTTGATCTGCATGCTTGTTCAGGGTCTGTGGCTAAAAAGTATTAGAGGTAGAGGCTTAGCAGGACAGCCAGGCAATCTGCATTGTTAAAGGAAATACAGTGGAGGAAATAATTATTTGACGCCTCACTGATTTTGTAAGTTTGTCCAATGACAAAGAAATGAAAAGTCTCAGAACAGTATAATTTCAATGGTAGGTTTATTTTAACAGTGGCAGATAGCACATCAAAAGGAAAATCGAAAAAATAACCTTAAATAAAAGATAGCAACTGATTTGCATTTCATTGAGTGAAATAAGTTTTTGAACTCTCTAACAATAAAAGACTTAATACTTAGTGGAAAAACCCTTGTTTGCAAGCACAGAGGTCAAACGTTTCTTGTAATTGATGACCAAGTTTGCACACATTTTAGGAGGAATGTTGGTCCACTCCTCTTTGCAGATCATCTCTAAATCCCTAAGGTTTCGAGGCTGTCTCTGTGCAACTGAGCTTGAGCTCCCTCCATGGGTTTTCTATTGGATTAAGGTCCGGAGACTGACTAGGCCACTCCATGACCTTAATGTGCTTCTTCTTGAGCCACTCCTTTGTTGCCTTTGCTGTATGTTTTGGGTCATTGTCGTGCTGGAACACCCATCCACGACCCATTTTCAGTTTCCTGGCAGAGGGAAGGAGGTTGTCGTTCAGGATTTCACGATACATGGCTCCGTCCATTTTCCCGTTAATGCGATTAAGTTTTCCTGTGCCCTTAGCAGAAAAACACCCCCAAAGCAAAATGTTTCCACCCCCATGCTTGACGGTGGGGACGGTGTTTTGGGGGTCATAGGCAGCATTTTTCTTCCTCCAAACACAGCGAGTTGAGTTAATGCCAAAGAGCTCTATTTTGGTCTCATCAGACCACAGCACCTTCTCCCAGTCACTCACAGAATCATTCAGGTGTTCATTGGCAAACTTCAGACGGGCCTGCACATGTGCCTTCTTGAGCAGGGGGGCCTTCCGAGCCCTGCAGGATTTTAATCCATTGCGGTGTAATGTGTTTCCAATGGTTTTCTTGGTGACTGTGGTCCCTGCTAATTTGAGGTCATTCACTAACTCCTCCCGTGTAGTTCTAGGATGCTTTTTCACCTTTCTCAGAACCATTGACACCCCACGAGGTGAGATCTTGCGTGGAGCCCCAGAGCGAGGTCGATTGATGGTCATTTTGTGCTCCTTCCATTTTCGAACAATCGCACCAACAGTTGTCACCTTCTCTCCCAGCTTCTTGCTAATGGTTTTGTAGCCCATTCCAGCCTTGTGCAGGTCTACAATTTTGTCTCTGACATCCTCGGACAGCTCTTTGGTCTTTCCCATGTTGGAGAGTTTGGAGTCTGCTTGATTGATTGATTCTGTGGACAGGTGTCTTTTATACAGGTGACTAGTTAAGACAGGTGTCCTTAAAGGGACTCCGAGCTCACGAAAAAAAGAAAAGTTGTACTCACCAGGGGCTTTCTCCAGCCCAGTGCTGGTCGGGAGGTCCCACGCCGGCGTCCTGGCTCCTCTCCTTCTCCCCGCTCCGGTATAGCTGACAGGCCGCAGCCCGGGCGACACTCGGTGGAGTGTCGGGCTGCAGCTTCCGCGTATGACGCGGATTACGTCACACGCCGGCCGCCTCGCGTCATCACGGCGGCCGGCGTGAAAGTACTGCGCATGCGCGCTTTAATCGCGCATGCGCAGTACTTTCACGCCGGCCGGCGTGTGACGTAATCCGCGTCATACGCGGAAGCTGCAGCCCGACACTCCACTGAGTGTCGCCCGGGCTGCGGCCTGTCAGCTATACCGGAGCGGGGAGAAGGAGAGGAGCCAGGACGCCGGCGTGGGACCTCCCGACCAGCACTGGGCTGGAGAAAGCCCCTGGTGAGTACAACTTTTCTTTTTTTCGTGAGCTCGGAGTCCCTTTAATGAGGGTGACTAATTGAGTAAAAGTGTCTAACCACTCTGTGGGAGCCAGAACTCTTAATGGTTGGTAGGGGTTCAAAAACTTATTTCACTCAATGAAATGCAAATCAGTTGCTATCTTTTATTTAAGGTTATTTTTTCGATTTTCCTTTTGATGTGCTATCTGCCACTGTTAAAATAAACCTACCATTGAAATGATACTGTTCTGAGACTTTTCATTTCTTTGTCATTGGACAAACTTACAAAATCAGTGAGGGGTCAAATAATTATTTCCTCCACTGTACATGTCAGCCTCCATAGTCCTCTCAGTTCAGGGTTTAAGTACACTACAAGCATTGTTAGTGGCAATAAAGCAGTAACTATATTTAGGAATATTCACTTACGTTGTCATGCTTAAAAAAACACAACATCTTCAATTCTCGGAAGACCCTTTTGCAAGAGACTAGATTCTGGAAGACGTTGGGCATCTTTTTTAGAGCGACTCTCTTTCCATCCCGTGGATCTGTTACAGACCTGGAAAAAATATGGGAAAAGTACATCAATTATGTATTCCGGAAGCTGGTGCAGAGCAAATTCTGGCTTATTATAGAAAGAAGGAAAATAAAGGAATAAGGAGCCTACATAGCTTAACAAGTTTCAGAAGTTAATCCCACCTTAAAATATTCTCTTCCTTAACCCCTTAGTGACAACTCCAAGAGAGCGTTCTCCTGACCGATAGGGGTGACAAAAGCAGATATGTCTATATAACTCTACTGAAGGTAAATAGATGAAATAAACTATTGTGGTTTGCCAATTACCTCCCAGCTAAGCACAAAAGTGTGTTCAAAAAGGATCCAATAGTATTTAAAGGACATCCGAGGTGAAAAACGAATGAAACAAACAATTGTATAGGGCAGCACGGTGGCGTAGTGGTTAATGCGCTTGCCTTACAGCGCTGGTTCCCCGGTTTGGATCCCAGTCAACATCTGCAAGGAATTTGTATGTTCTCCCCGTGTCTGCGTGGGTTTCCTCTGGGGACTCCGGTTTCCTCCCACATCCCAAAACATACAGATAAGTTAATTGGCTTCCCCCAAATTGGCCCTAGACTACGATACATACACTACGCGTTTCATACATAGACATGACTATGGCAGGGATTAGATTGTAAGCCCCCTGAGGGACAGTTAAGTGACAAGACAATATATACTCTGTACAGCGCTGCATAATATGTTGGCGATGTATAAATACTAAATAATAATAGTATCTATCGTCCTACTCCTAAAAATAACTTAAAGTGGACCCAAATTAAAAATACAAGATTTCAGAAATAAAATCTATTTTCTAAATTATAATAAATAGCAGCCTTTTTTCAGCTGCATGATGACAAATATAAAATATTTTACATTTATTGGAGAAACACTTCCCTTCCTTTCATAATGCCGGGACAGAATCCGGCAAACTGGTGGAGTAGGTGGTGTCCGGCAAAGGAGGAATTGCTAATGGCTGCCACCTGTATAACCCTAGTTATGAAAAGAGAAGGGTGAAAAGCATGCACTGAAATGCTCATAGGCTTGAAGGAGTGTTCATCTTTGTATGTGTCAGAGTGGTGCAACTAAATATTTTGAATTAAAAAAATGTTTGGTTTGGGTCCGCTTTAAGATATTCCAGTTTTATATTTAAATCTATTTAAGTTTTCACTGTTTTGTTTTTGCTCAATGACACATTCGTTGAAGTACGCCAGAGCTAAAATCGTTTAACTATTGGCCCTTTTTATCTCTTTCCTGCTCTCAAGCCATTTTTGGCTAGGAAAGTGTTTTATAGTTGGAATTTCTTATCAGTGAGGGTCACACTGTAGTCTGACCCAGTCCTGACTTAGACGGAAGCTGCCACTTACATAACTAATATTTAACTCTTTCAGACAGAGAAAGAAAAATGGAATACAGCATAGTTATGTGTGTGTACATACAAGTCTATCTCATGTCACATGTCATCTCAGGTATTCCTTAACTAAACTTGCTTTTAATAAAAATGGTATAAAACACATATGCTCATTTTACCTTTTAAAATTCCAGCTTAAAGGAATGTAGTCTTACTAGTAATTACAGTACATACAGTTATTAAGTAAATGGACCAAAATACCACTAAGAACGAACGTCATCAGAGAGATTATAATATATATATATATATATATATATATATATATATATATATATATATATATATATATATATATATTTATTTTTTTCAGAACAGATGCAAATTTAGTTTCACACTGGAGGCTTGCACAGCAAAACAGGATCACAATGTAACAGAGAAAAAGTAATATTGTGCAGCACGCATTGATACACCTAGAGTAAAGGATGCAATACATTAAAAAGTACTGTATACTTTACTGCAACTAGAGACAAGAATATCGTCTGGTAACGCACAGCAGTCCGACAACATGTCAGTGCGAAAGTAACTGAAGGTAGCCCTTGTGCTTATGTGAAAATGCATCCAAATACCTCTAGCCGGGCCCTGCACAACTTCCCAATATGACCTTCTGGCTGAATTGGCTCTGTCCTAGAGTATGTGGTAGCACCCCTCCCTGTTGTAGAGTCGTTTCTCCTCTCTCTCTCTCTCCCCCCCCCCCCCCCCCCTCATGTCATGGACCAGGAGGGCTGGTATTGTTCATACTGCAGGGCCTATGCTGGCCAGCTCAGGTATTCTCAAAGTACCAACCTGCATAGGGAAGATGAAAGTAACCAAGATTTTCTCAAACCCTTGGGGAGCCACATTAGCACAGCAAATCAGTCATTAACCCTTAATATTGGCGATTGCTGTAGCTGAATCAGACCCCTTGACTTTCCCTTTGAAAATAAAGTCACACTTAAGACATTTTACATAGTTCAAGATACACTGGTCACACTCATCCCGTGATCAACAACAGTTGCCTAGGAGCAAAAAAATAGATTAAAAAAAAGGGAGTGCATATTTCCAATATTTGCACACCCCACAGGGAAATCCTTTGTCTCTAAGGGAGCGATTGATCTTTGTGTCAGTGATGTAAAAATCAACACTGAAAAGGGCCAGGACTAACTACAAAGTATGGTGTGTGAAGTAGACACTGCTATGTAGATTGAGCATCCTGCACACACTTACACTATGACACACACACTCCAGACAGTCTCAGCTGTCAGTTGTTGGGAAATCAGGCAGCAGCTACATATTTTACAACCATTCTGACAGAAATGTCATTGGCATTCCACAGAGCGATGAATATGATGCCAGCCCTGCAGCTTTACAGAGGAGGAGAGCTTGTCCACTGAGGAGAGACAAATATGCCCCTGCATAAGTTTCCCCCATTACCGGGACTCGATCTTCTGGTTGGAAGGCAGCATGGCTTTAGTTAAAGATTAATTTTCAGGGAATTGATACTTCACTCTAAAACAAACGCCAGACTTGGCAGTAAGGGCTTTATAAATGTAATGTGTGATCATTAACCCTTACTATATTTCCAAACTACATGACTGTAAATCTAAAATGATTCACATGTATGTACAAAAGGTTCTGCCTTCACATAAAGGGACATTTATCCTTCAAGTATTACAATAGACCGAATCCTACAGAAAAAGGCAGAACCCGTTGTGCTATTCACAGCTGTGGCTGCAACCAAGCAATATGAAAACAGCACCTTTATGACGAACCGGCTTATTCAATAAAGCACTGGAAAGAGCAAAGCTGCAGTGCACTGACCTATAGCTAATACCACTGAAATAATCAACCTGGATGTGTTGGATAAGCCTTGAAGTGTTGTCAACTCAAGCGCTACTTGACACATGAAGCTAGTGAAAGGTGAGGAGAATCACTCACTGGCTCATAGGACAGATCTCCGCTGTGTAACCTTTGACATACCTCTAGAAGTCTTCTAGTTCAGAAATCTACCTGCCAGATAATTCTGAGAAGCCCGGAGTAACTTGCACAGCTCAGATCCAGTCAAAATGAAAACCTTGGTTTTGTTAACCTCTTACTAAGCCTTTCTATGGGTGCTGACCAATACTGGGGTACAGATAGCAGGATGGGACATGCAGTAGGAATCTGACAAACAGAACCACTCAGGTTTTTGATGTTCTGTATATGCATGCATCCGTAAGAGCTCAAAGTTTAGATATTTTAACAGTTAAAAAAAAACAACCAAACAAACCTCATACATGGCAGGAGTATAACTGCAGTGCACTGCCCACTGAGAAACATTACCAGTCAAGATGAACTCTATAGAAGGCAAAGCTACATACAAAGGCAAAGAGGGGAAATATACCCACAATTTAGGCTAATCACCGACAGAGCACAGAATACCAAAGTGAGACTACTGGCAAAGCATTGCAAAGTCTGCTGCTCATTAGTAAAAAATCCTCTAGTCGGGACCGGTCGGGGCAGGTTCAGTCCAGCTGCATGCGCGTCCATGGCCGGAAGCTTTCAATGCCTGTGCCATGGGAGGGCAACGGTGCCACGCATGTGCAATAAGCCCCAGACAAAAGGACTTTCCGGAGCAAACTGGAGGATCCAGGCGGCGCATGGATGGTGAGGTACCAATGGAGAGGGCTGGAGGAAGCACTCGGGTATGTATATATTTTTCCTTTTGCCCCGCAGTGTTCTCCCCAGGCTCTTTTAGCTGGGTGCTCCACCTGGCTAGTTTTGGTGAGCACCCGGCTGTCATCTGCTCATCATCTTCTCTGCTGTAAGCACAGTTGCTCACAGAAGCACCGGCCCTGCATTCTCTCATCTCGCCCCACCCGGCTACTTTTTCATGCCACCCGGCTGGAAAAAAATTCTGGGGAGAACACTGCCCTGTATCTGGTTTACTTGAAAGAACGAAAACAATCTTAGCAAAAAAAAAGAAAAAAAATACATTTTTAGCAAATGTAACAGATGGTCCCCTGCTTACAAATAAGTTCTGTGCAAAGAAATTGATTGTTAGTCGAATTCGGCTCCTTCCACACTTCACTCCATTGTTGTACGATTGTTCTACAAAGGCACCACAACTGCCCCGAAAGGTCGCACCGCACGGTATCGCTGTGTGGCACCATACAGTGGGGCACACTTTACAATAAAAGTATGCCTCAATTCCGGGTTAGCCACACGACGCACTGCAACTCTTGCATTGCCATGACCCTCCCCACAGTAATCAATGTGAGGGCCCAATACAACTCCTCCTACAACGGGATGAAGCTTTTTTATGCAAAAAGGGCACCTCGTTTGTGAGTCCTTGCGAAATGTGGATAAGCGTGGATATTTGTGGAGAACTCTGGATGTAGGCCTAGTTCACAAGCGCTTAGAAAAAGCTCTTGCAGTGTGAACCAGCCCCAATGCTGGGTACACACGTTACGTTTTTTCGAGCGATTTTGCCACCTGATCGTTTTTCGGCACGATTCCACACTATTTCGCACTCTATTCCCTTATCTTCGTTTTTTCTTTTTCCATTCACCGCTATGAGAACTCGAGTGCGGAAAAGATCGGGAGCAATATCGGACATGACGATTTTATCTATCACACTAAAAACGTAACGTGTGTACCCAGCATAAGGTATACAGTATAACGATGTTTGTTGTGGTTTTCAATGTGCTTTTAATTCTGTTTTTAGTTTCTAACCGTTTATAAAATATTGCATCATGTAAGAAATGTGTAATAAAAGCAGTACAGTACATTTTGTACATGAAGACAACTTTGCATGCATGAAACATCGTACCTCGAGTTATTTATAAGTCGGGGACTGCCTGTACTCTGCAGATACTGAAATATATAGCCATTGCTTATTCCAGTACATCATCATGGATGGAAAGCATAGATTAACTGGACATGTCCCTCCTTAGTTGATTTCCCAGCACTATGAAGGAATTGCAGTAATGACATTACACAGCAGGGAAGGAAACCATCAATTAAAAAACACCCAGTTCCTCACACAGGAAGAAAATGAAGCGCAAGTGGAGGAGGAGGCCTGAGAAATCGCACTGTAAATTATTTTACATGAGATGAAAAAAAATACTATTTCAAATAACTGTTTTATGGTGCAAATATATCAAACTAATGCTAATTTTACAGCAAGCCTCCTAGAAGACCACTAGTGTCATCCAGGTCACCGTGTAATGTGTTAGAAGGAAGAACAAAATCTGCAAGTGCTGTCAGTGAATGATCAAAGGTTCCCCACTTACAAAGTCCAAAGTACTGTGACCTCCGGCTATTTATAGAGTCCACAAAAAGGCACGCGACATTCTGCACTGCGATACAGAACCAGCCAACCACTTCACAGAGCGGGATAACACAGCCCACTATAACATGGGGAACGTCACAGGTACATAAAGTAACCAGGCTACAGACAGATACCGTAATCCTGCCGGTACAAACGTTAAATATTGTGTTTAGCCTCAATCCAACCTTACGAGGTATACTAGGCTCCCAGCTTTTTAAAAGCAACAAAAAAAACCCCAAAAAAACAGCATGCTGTGGAATTGGAAAATAGCTTAGCTAAGAAAAGTGAAATTATTTTCTGCAAATAATTGCTATAAGAGGTGTTCTTTAGAACTGTATTCATTTTTTAGCAAAAAAAAACCCCAAAAAACATTCGATCAGATTGGTTGTAAATAATCTTTGTTGATGGGCACAATCGATTATGCTCGATTATAAAAACTGTCGTCCGATTGTACTTTCGTCAAACCACCATTTGTTTTTTTCTTCTCGGATGTGATAGGAAGCAAAGATTAGTTGGTTGATGGTGTAGTGAACGATGTATTACGATATTTCACTTCTGATCAGAATTATCTGATCGCTCAAACAATTTTTCGCTAGAAATTGGATTGTTAGTGGACACCTTAAAGAGACACTAACAAGAAAAGTGTTCCCGGGGGGGGGGCGGGGTACTCACCTCTGGAGGGGGAAGCCTCAGGATCCTATTGAAGCTTCCCCCGTCCTCTGTCCCACAGGGGTCTCACTGAAGCCCTTCAAAGTCGGCGCGACAAATCGGACAGCCTGTTTAATATTTACCTTTCCAGGCTCCAGCTGGGGCGCTGTTTCGGCTCTTCTGACAGGAATAGGCGGAAATAGACGATCTCCGTCGGGTCCGCTCTACTGCGCAGGCGACTTGCCCGTAGGACACATTTTGCCGCCTGGTCGCACTCACTTGTCCGGACTATTTTTTGTGTCAATCCCCCTCCTCTAACAGGCCCGCCTCTTGTTTGGCTCCACCCCCAAAGCTGTACTGCCTCAAGCCCAATAAATCTCGTGCTAGACACACGAAGATGGAAAGCACAGCTCTAGAGAATGCAGAGGCTTCCCATTCCCGAAGTTTCTAAACTGACTGTATGAAATCTTCCCAGGTTTGCTTCAAAGCCATGAATTGCTCAGCACACTCTGCAAAGCACAGTAGGAAATGTCTGTCAACACTATATAAACACATAATTAGTATTAAATGAACCTGTTTTCATTTCACAGGTTTTAAGCACATTTTTATGAGCTTTAATACATTTTAATAGCTATACAACTAGCAAAAACAATTAACATGCTGCAGGTCTACCAAGTACCGATATGTTGAGAAACTAAGCATGGACATGCTGAAGAACCCACAGGAACCTTAAAATCATAATCCTAACATTTGTAGAACGCTTTTCTCCCGTTATATAGGAGAGAACAGAGGCGCCAAAAGGATAAAAGGGGTTTTAAAAGAGCTTAAAAGCCAAAAATTTGGTAATTAGAGGAGGCAGTGGTGGACTTACCTCCTCCAAGCAGACACAACACGACTGTACATTCAGTCTATTTATTAATGAACTCCAGATAAAGCAACGCGTTCCACGGGTCAGCGCCCGCTTCCTCAGGCAATAGAAAAAGGAGTTACAGCATCTAGCAAAAACAAACAACACTCGGCACCTCTGTCATTTGTAGAACGCTTTTCTCCTGTTGCACAGCTAAATCGCAAATCACTAGCGATTTTTTAAAACGCTAGGGTTGTTACTTTATCATAGAAATCATGAGAAGTATTTTCCACTATAGTGATTCGATTTGGAAATCGCAAATCGCTAATCGCTTTCTGGAGCAATTTTAAGAGTGATAATGCAATGCAAATGAAAAATCACAATCGCATAACAGAATTAATGAAAAATCGCAATTGCAAGCATTTGTGATTGCGATAGCTAGTGGAAAAGAGCCCAAGGGCGCGCTCAATGGCCCACCCTGCAGTGTAAAAAAGTCTTGCCCAAGGACTCCTTACTGAATAGGTACTGCCCCTAGCCAGGATTCGAACCCTGGTCTAACATGTTGAAGGCAGAGCCCTTAACCTGTACACTATCCAGCCACTAGAGATCACAAAATCCCAAAATGTTCTAACTTCTTCTGCCATGTGGATTTCGGCAAGTGCATAGACTGCCCTTTCTGATGTTCAGCAGACTACAAGGCTCAAATACATTCTACAGGAAAAAAAAAAAAAAGGCCAGGGACCTCAGCTGAGACAAGGAGATCAGTGATTCTTATTTGATAGACCGATTGAGCCACACCACCAGAGGTCCATAGGTTGGGGTCAGAGGTTGATAAAGAGATGCTTACTAATAGTATTAGGAAAATGAAAAAGCACCTGCTAGACCTACCGGTAGCGGTGTTTCTGTCCTGAAGCTGGGACACGTCCTTAGGAGTTTGGGCACGCCCAGACACCTGTTGAAACACACAGAAAAAAAGGATTAAAAGCTCCCGCCCTCCCTCTAACCTCAGTGCATAAAAAAGTAAACGACCGGAACACCAGGAAAGAAGAGAGGAGCGAAGCACCTCCTAGTGACCCCTAAACAACTGGCCCCAAGGAAAGTGCGAAGAAAAAAGGGTAGGGTAGCGGACAGTGTCCCAGCTTCAGGACAGAAACACCGCTACCGGTAGGTCTAGCAGGTGCTTTCTCCATCCCTCAGCTGGGACACGTCCTTAGGAGTGATACAAAAGTAATTAACCCACCTAGGGAGGGACTACAGCTTGGAGCACTTTCCTGCCAAACGACAAATCCTGTTGCGACAGTACATCCACTCTAAAGTGTTTGACGAAGGTGGAAGGACTTGCCCAGGTCGCCGCCTGACATATCTGCTAAACCGTAGCCCCCGCTCTTTCAGCCCAAGACGTGGAAATGGAACGGGTTGAATGTGCATTAATATTGTCTGGTGGAGTGGAGTCTGAAATCTTGTAGGCTAATGAGATAACCTCACATAACCATTTAGCCATGGTTTGTCTCGAAGCATGCTGTCCCTTATTTTTTGATCCGTACAAAATAAATAAATGAGAGGTTTTCCTAAACTCTCTAGTTCTTGTCAAATAAGCTAATATAGCTCTCCTGACATCCAGACAATGAAATTCAGACTCCCTGGCACAAGAAGGCTTATCACAAAACGAAGGAAGCACAATATTTTGTGACCTGTGGAATTCCGAAGAGACTTTCGGTAAATAATTAGGATCTAAACGTAGGACAACCTTGTCCGGAAAAATAGTCAAAAAAGGATCCTTAATGGATAAAGCTTGAAGATCACCTAGTCTTCTAGCTGTCGTAATTGCAACTAAAAAAAATCACTTTAAGCGTCAAAAATTTTAGCTCGATTTCATCGAAGGGTTCAAAGGGAGGTCTGGTCAAAATATTGAGAACTAAAGAAAGATCCCATTGCGGTACTATTTTTTGCTTGATAGGCGTGGATTTCTGAATAGCCCGAAAAAAATCTTTGATTAGCCTTTCTTGTGCCAAGGGTCTATCTAGCAAAATAGACAATGCCGAACACTGTACCCTCAGCGTACTTAGAGATAAATTCATCTCCAGCCCACTCTGAAAAAAATCCAGAATAGTCCCAATCTCGGTCTGTACCCTATTATGAGAAACACACCATGACCCAAAAACCTTCCATACTTTCCTATATATTTTGTGAGTAATGGGTTTTCTACACTTCAGCAGGGTATCACCTTATCTGATACCCCTTTGTTTCTTAGCATTAACCTCTCAGGATCCATGCTGCTAGCTTGAACAACTCTGGCTTGGGGTGCAATAAAGGACCCTGTCGCAGAAGATCTGACCTCAGAGGAAGTGGTAACGGTGACTGACCTGACAGACTCAAGAGAGTGGCAAACCACCCCCTCTTGGGCCAAAGAGGCGCTATCAGTATTACACAAGCTTTCTCCTTCTGTACTTTGTCTAAAACTCGCGGGATTAGGTTCAGGGGCGGAAATGCGTAACCTAGATTGAATGTCCATGGTACTGAAAGCGCATCCAATCCCAGAGAGTTTGAACTGCTGTGGAGAGAGACAAATTAAGGAATCTTTGCATTGTTTGGGGAAGCGAACAGATCTATCTCTGGAATGCCCAATTCTTCTGTTATCCAAAGAAACACTTCTTGATTCAGTTCCCACTCTGCTTGATCGAGCTCGTGGCGGCTCAAATAGTCCGCCTCCACATTCAGCGCTCCTTTTATGTGAATTGCTTCGACTGACAGCAGATTTGTCTCTGCCCAACCGAAAATCTTTGTTGCCAGAAGAGACAGACTCGGGGATCGGGTGCCCCCCTGTTTGTTGAGATACGCAATCGCGGAAATGTTGTCGGAAAATACTAGAACGTGTTTGTTCCGAATCAAAACTTGGAAGGCAAAAAACGCCTCCAAAACTGCTCGAAGCTCTTGGACTGCCAGCCTCTTGGACCATGTTCCCTGAGCCTGGTGACCTAATACAGTAGCACCCCAACCCCAGGCACTTGCATCCGTGTGGATTCTCACTGGGTCTTCTTGTCTCCACACTCTGCCCTTTACCAGATTGGAGGCATCCAGCCACCAATGGAAACTTTGTTTTACCTGACCCGGGATCTGAACTACCTGTTCTAAGGATTCCTGAGTTTTGTCCCAGATTGTTAACAACCATCTCTGTAGACTTCGACCGTGAAATTGTGCCCACGTGACTGCTGGAAGTGTTGCCGTTATTAACCCCAATACTTTCATTATGTCTCTGATGGACGTTTCCTGAGACAGTAAAAGATTTCTCAACTCTGACTGTAACTTCTCTATCTTCCCTGATGGCAGAAAAATCCTGCCCCTGACAGAATCGATCACATATCCCAAAAATACAATTGTTTGGGTTGGTGCTAGATGAGATTTTGGATAATTGATGATCCACCCCAATTGCGTTAGAGTCTGAATCACCCGATCTCTGTGCTGGATTAGATTCTCCTGAGTTTTGGCAAAAATTAATAGGTCGTCTAAGTAGGGAATTATTTGTATCCCCTGTAGTCTTAGAAATTTCATGACCTCTGCCAAAACCTTTGTAAAAATCCGGGGAGCGGTTGCAATCCCGAAAGGAAGTGCCTGGAATTGATAATGAAGACACCGATCCTTCATCTGAACCGCGAATCTTAGATATTGTTGGTGTGACCGGGCAATCGGGACGTGTAAATATGCGTCCTGTAAATCTATTGATACGAAGTATTCCTCTCCCTGAAGAAGAGATTTTACCGACGCTATGTTCTCCATTCTGAACTTCCTGTACGTTAAATAGGGATTTAGGGATTTCAGATTCATGATGAATCTGAAATCCCCCGTGTTTTTTGTTACCAAAAACACATGGGAATAATATCCCTGAAACTCCTCTATTGGAGGAACCGACACAATCACTTTTTTTAAAATTAACTTTGTAATCTCCGAAAAAACCCTGTTTGCCTTGCTCAAATCCTGAGGAAGGCTGTTCACATAGACCCTGGGGGGAGGGGGAACAAAAAATTGTGGACGGTACCCGTCCTGTATAATTTTCAAAATAAAAGGATCTGGATTTATCTGACACCATTGGGACACGAAATAAAGAAGCCTTCCCCCCACTGGCCGCGAGTCACTTCCTTTCTTTGGGGTTGCTGGGTTTTGCGAGTGCAAAACCCCCTTTCCCTTTGCCTGCTGGAAAGGACCATTTCCTGTGCTGAGTTTGAGATTTGGATTGGTCCTGCCCTGGCCTTTTGAAAATACTTTGTTTCTGAAATTGAAAATTCTTACGCTTAGTAGGGAATTGCTTCCCTTTCTCTGCCGACCTGGAAAGTACATTTTCCAATTCACTTCCAAAGAGTAGATTCCCTTCAAACGGGACTGAACATAATTTGTTTTTGGAAGTTAAATCCCCATCCCATGCTTTGAGCCAGACCGCTCTTCTGGCAGAATTGACAAGAGCCGTAGTACGAGCGGAAATTCTAATAATTTCAACCGCTGCGTCTGCCAAAAAAGCCACCGATCTCAAAACCACCGGGAGTGATTTCACATAAGTACTTAAGGCTTTACCGGAAGTCACGTGTGATACTAAATTTTCCATCCAAATTTTTAAATTTCTGGAAATACAAGTAGCGGCCACACTAGGCAAAAAAGCAAAAGAAGCAGATTCCCATGCTTTTTTTAGAAGCAAATCAATTCTTTTATCCAAAGCATCCTTGAGAACCCCCGCGTCCTCAAAGGAGAGGTCCGCATTTTTTGAGTGCTTGGATAAAGAAGCGTCGATTTTAGGACATTTAACAAATTTATCCATATCTGATTGAGCAAATGGGTATTTCCGTTTTGCCGATTTCGGTATAAATAACCGCCGCTCCGGCTCCTGCCATTGCGATGTAATAATATCCTTAAGGGATTGGTGGAAAGGAAACACTCTCCCAGTTTGCTGAGCCAAACCAGAATAAACTTGATCCTGGACCGAAAGTTCCCTTTGGATTTCCGGAATCTGTTCGGTAGTGTAGACCGCTTTAAGTAAATCGTTAATTTCATCAGTATTAAACAAAAATCTTGCTGGTTTTTTTAACTCTTCATCTGACTCATCAGATTGAAGAGTTTCCCCCTCCTCTAAATCGGACCAAGTTTCCCTGTCCTCTAACTCTTCCACTTCTCCCTCTTCCTCTCCCTCCGGAACTCCAAACATATCACCCGGAGCCAGAGGAGGAATTGCCGGGAGTTCGCCATCAGACAACCCGACAGCGTTTGTAGGGGGAACGGAATCAATAGGGACCACTGGTGCAGAGGAAGGACCGGCAACAGGGGTCTCGGCAGAGACCGACAAAATAGAGTCTTTAAATTTCCCCAAAGTGTCAGTCATGTCTTTCTTAACAGAATGCATTACATTTTTAAAAATAGCAGATGATTCTGAAGCAATAACTGCATTGATACAACCCTGACACAAACTTTTAGCATAACTGGAAGATAGCTTAGTCTGACACTGGCAACATTTCCTAGACCTAGCCTTCTCACTAGAACTACCAGATTTAGACTCCATTCTGGCCTAGAGAGAAAACAAGGAAAAAACACACAAAAAAAACAGGAACCCTTATTAGTATTCACACTGTTATATAAGGTTTTTCCTTATGGGAGATATCACTCCCACTCACCCCACCATCAGTTTGCAGTTTGGTTCCTGATGTGGCTGAGGAAGATGCTGCCGCTGCCCCTGAGGCTGGCGCTGCTGCTGCCCTTGTGGATGGCGCTGCTGCTGCCCCTGTGGCTGGCGCTGCCGAGGCGGCCGACGCGGACATGGTGGACGCACTTGCGGACTCCATCTTCCACCATGCGGGATCCCTGGCGTCCTTTTATCCGCAACCGGAAGTGCAGTAACGCGTCACTTCCGGTGCGACGACTCCTCCTCCCGAGCTCTGCGCCCTTGCCATCAGTTGAAAAGGCCGGCCAGTCTAGCCGCGCGGGAGGAAGGAAGCTGGACAGCCCTATTCCACCCGAGGGCGTCCAGTGCAATGGCGGCAGAGGCACCTTCTTCCCCCGATGTCCGCAAGTTTCTTCCCGGCCTAACACAGGTACCTCTGCCAGTGACAACTCACCCTCTGGTGAGAAAAAGAAAAAAACAATCTGGAGCTACTTTTCCGTGTGCTTCCGGGCGGAAACACAAAAACAACTGAGGTTAGAGGGAGGGCGGGAGCTTTTAATCCTTTTTTTCTATGTGTTTCAACAGGTGTCTGGGCGTGCCCAAACTCCTAAGGACGTGTCCCAGCTGAGGGATGGAGAAAGTTAGCTTAAAAGTAAACACTTTACAGTGAACCTCAAGTGACTTGCAACATGATGCAATAAACCTATTCACACAGGATACTAGCCCTACTTATGCTACGTACACACATGCGACAACGATCGTTCGTTGAGAACGACGAACGAACTTTTAATTGATGAAAGAACGACCTAAGTAAAGATAGTTTTAAAAGGTGTGTAACGATCTGATCGTTAGAACGAACGTTACATCACGTAAAGCAACTATTGCGCCTGCGCATAAAAATGAGAAGTTTCACAGAGAAATAGTGAAATGCGCATGTCAAGCCTAGTACGAACGACCGTTTCCAACGATGTACTACTTTTGCAAACGATCGTCGTCGGTTAAAATCCTCCGAGACAGAACTTTCTTTTGTAGCGATTTGGCTCGTTCGTCGTTTGCCTTAATAGTCGGTGGTTCGTTTTTTGTAACGATCGTCATTGGTAAAGATCGGGGAACGATCGCTACAAACGACTATAGTCGCATGTGTGTACGCACCTTAAGAAATGATGTAAAGTCATCAGTTCCTCAGTTACAGTGGCCCCTTCCAGTTCTGACAATATTTTGTCAGAACTGAAATATCCCAGTTGCTGTAAGTTATATATCAGCAGCTGTCAGTTACAACTGATTGTGCAAGGTAATGTCCATGTCTCCCTATGGCTCAAGTGGGTGATATAACCGTTTAACAGTGTGCGGATCAGGAAGCTGTTATGGGGTAATGGCCATTTTCAAAATGGAGGACAGAGAATTCAATTGATCATAGTGGACAAACAGGATGCAGGAGAGGAGAAAGATTGATGAGCAGTCTACATGGAAGGTAAGTATGGCCTGTGCATGTTTATTTTGACTTTTTATTTTCAGTTCAGGTTCTCTTTAAGGTCCAGAGTTGTCATTTCCCTATTGTGCCTTGTGATTGGCTTGCAGTAATCATGTGGTCATGAGCCAATGAAATTGGCTACTGACCGAGATCCAGAAAGCTCTGCTGTCACAGCAGAGTGAGTGGGTGCAGAAACGGAACAGTGGAGAGGACAGAGCGAGTGCGTGGCGGTAAATCGCTGGAATCTACATCCTGTCAGAACCAAAAAGCCAACAGCAGGATGTAGATTCCAAGTACTACGTCGGTCCGGAAGCAGTTAAACAGCCAAGAAACCGTGACAGACAGCTCACCATTTTTACCTATTCTTCCCTGGATGAGTCAGACTAGTCCATACTGCCAGGGAGGTTAAAACCCAATAGCAAAACTTAACTACAATTCCACCCTAAAAGGAAAATATAAATCCATAACACACACCCTGCCATTTGTAACCTCTTCTAGCTAGAACAGACTGAAGCTTCCTGTGAATGAGTCTCTCAAATCCTCATGAAAGGACAACTTATTGCCATAAGTGTCAATAGGACGTAGGCCTATTTAGCAATTCTGTCCCATCCTGAGCAATCCCAAAAAGAAACAGAGCAGGCTGCCCAACTTCAAAAGATTCCAGTAGCCAGAACAAAAAGTCAAAAGCTATAAACAATCACATAGTACATAGTTATGAATCTACATTCAACCGACCAATAACTAGTGAGTGTCTTGTCTAGGATAGCAGGGCTGTGGAGTCGGTGTCGTTGAGTCGGAGTAATTGTGGGGGCCTAATGAATTTAAACTGTAATTAAAATAGAAAATATGATAAAATGTTCTATTTCTCAGATAATACTATAATAGTCATAATTAATTTATATATACAGTAATAGCTGTGCTTAGTCAATAACAATGAAATAAACCAATCAAAATTAGTTACTTGTGCTGCTTCAATAAAGCAGTCCCCATATTTTTAAAGTCAGATATACACATCTGATTGTGACTGTATATATGATGTGTACACAGGAATCTTTTATATATAATAACATCTATGCTGTAAGAATAAAGCCTGATATGTAGCTGTGTCACTAATAGAGATGGTCAATGACATGGAAATAATTCTGTGTTGATGCTGATTTATGCAAATATATGCACTCCCTTTGCTCACGAAAAAATAATTTGATATGTTAAAATTTGGTTTGATGACTACGAATTAAAGGGTACCTGAGACTTACAAAAAGAAAAGTTTTATACATACCTGGGGCTTCCTCCAGCCCCCTTCAGGCCAATCCGTTCCTCGCTGTCGTCGTCCACCACCTGGATCTTCTGCTAGGAGTCCCGGTAATTCAGCCAGTCAGAGCAGTCCGGCCACGTGCCGCTCCTACAGCCAGGAGCATTCTGCACCTGCGCAACAGTGCTGCACAGGTGTAGTACGCGCTTGGCGGCGGAGTGTGTGCATGCACACTATGCCAGACTGGCTTAAGTACCTGGACTCATAGCAGAAGATCCAGGTGGAGGATGACAGCGAGCCTGAAGGGGGCTGGAGGAAGCCTCAGGTATGTATAAAACTTTAATTTCATCTGTCTCAGGTTTACTTTGTTACACAGTAGTACTATACTCTACATATGCACTCCCCACAGAGCAGCAGGGAATCCACGGAGAATGTTGTGCACATTGAACAGAGGTGTTGTCTATCACCCATAAACCTGGTTCAGATTGTGCATGAAGAATGTGTAATAGAGGAAGAATCCCCTAATTCCCCTGCAGAGTACCTGCACATCACTCTTACATGCACCCACATTTACATTGCCTAGGGCCTTATAGATGTTCTTTATTCCGGTCTGTACCTTTTTTCAAGTACTCTTGCCAAGGACTAGTTTTAGTCTAAAGGGAATAAATATAGCAGTCTCCACATCCTTCTCACTTCAGGTGTCTTTTAAAATTCCTAAGCGTTGGCAGTTAAGAGACGAATTTCATGTTACATACTTTCAATCAACAAGATTGTAATATACAAATTAGATGAGTTGAGTCGAGGAGTCGGAGGATTTTTGTACAGACTCCACAGCCCTGTAGGATAGCTCATGGAGAAGCACGATATTAGTTTGGTTAGGTAATAGGTATGCAAGTTTCTGGTTTGCTAGTCATGATCATGTGCTAAAGCAGGATGTGGTCACAGCAAACCAGAGCTTTGCAATCTATCAGCTGATCAAACATCACATGCTTCTCCATGAGTTCTCCTAGTCATGGCCACAATATTTAAAGATCAAGAGACAAAATTGCATCTAGGTTGCACATCGATTGTCAAAACAAAATGGCTGCCCAGGATGCGTTCAGAAAGCTGATGGGATGGAATTCTTTCAGCAAAAGATCACCACAGACTCTCTGCTGTTAACGACAGAAGTTACTCTAAAAATACCACCTCCAGAAATACACATGAACGCAATTCCCGCAGGTTCAGAGCACTCATGAGAAAACACACTCTATTAGATTTATGGAGAATTGCCAATCCTAAATCCATTGAATATACCTTTTTCTCACCACCCCACGCTTCCCACTCTCGGCTGGACTACTTTTTTGCCAACTCATCACTATTGCCCCTACTAGACAAATCAGAAATACTACCAATGGCCTGGTCAGACCACCAAAGTGTTACCTTGCAACTGAACTGGCTACACAGACCCCACAAACCTCTACATTGGAGACTCAATGAATCCCTACTAAGAGACAAATCTTTTGCTGAGGGACTAAGTGAGGAATTGCGCTCATTTTTTAACACAAATACTGGTACGGTATCGTCCTCTGGAATTCTATGGGAATCCCATAAGGCATTCATACGGGGACTATTTATTGCTGAGGGCTCCAGGCGGAAAAGACTTTCCTCCCAAAAACTCCTTACCCTTCACTCTGCCCTGACTAAGGCACAATCATCTTACAAAATGGCCCCCACACAGGAACACTACATCACAATGCAGAATTTAAAACAAGAAATTCGGGCACTACAAATTCTCCAACTTGAAAAAAGCTTAAAATGGTCCAGGCAACTTTTCTTTGAGAGGGGGAACAAACCACACACTATACTAGCTCAAAAGTTAAACCCCAAATCATCCCAACAAATGGTTTATTCCATGAAAGACGTTGAGGGCACAACCCACTATGACCCACAAAAAATCGCCCACATTTTTGTAGACTATTACTCTCAGTTATATAACTTACCAGACCTATCCAATAATCCCCTCTTTTCCCAAAGACTAGACACATTCCTCTCCCAACTAAATCTTCCAACCCTCTCAGAGACCCAAATTGCACAGCTTAATGCCCCCATTTCGGAAAACGAAATCATAGAAATACTAAAATCTCTCCCCTCCTCCAAGAGCCCTGGTCCTGATGGCCTTCCCTATTCCTATTATAAAACTTTCAAGTCCGTACTAGTCCCACAACTAGTCAAAATAGCAAATAAGATACTCCAGGGCGAACAACCGCCCCCTACCATGTTAGCCTCCTTATTAACAGTGATTCCTAAGGAAGGGAAGGATCCCCAATTACCCCAAAGCTACCGAAATATCTCCCTCCTCAATTCAGACCTGAAAATCATAACAAAGGCTATGGCCAACCGCCTAAACCCCATCTTAACCACATTGATCAATAATGACCAAGTAGGCTTTATTCTAGGACGACAAGCCGGAGACAACACCAGGAAAGCCATAAACCTTATTTCGCTTATGAGTCAAAGTGGCAGGCCTTCTCTGCTCCTAAGTTTGGATGCAGAGAAGGCCTTCGATAGACTTTCTTGGCCTTATTTATTCCGGGTACTAGAGCATCAAGGTTTCAAGCAGCCCTTCCTTTCCCTGCTTAAATTCTTATATTCAACCCCATCCACTTTAATTAAACTCCCCCTTGCACCCACGCGACCCCTACTGATACGAAATGGCACCCGACAAGGGTGCCCCCTCTCCCCCTTATTATTTGCCATCAGCATTGAACCCCTAGCATCAGCAATTAGACTAAACCCGAATATACACGGTGTCCGTCAAGGAAGGCATGAACATAAGATATCTCTATTTGCTGACGACGTCCTACTTACACTCACACAACCCCTCATCTCTCTACCGGCACTACACTCTACTATACAAGAATACGAATCCCTCTCAGGCTTTAAACTGAATCAAGACAAAACAGAAGCACTGCCCATCAAGATACCCCCAATCCTCATGGCCTCCCTAAAAGCCCACTACCCTTATAGATGGAAAACTCACGCCCTAAAATACCTAGGGATCTACCTCACACCTACATACTCCTCCTTATATAAACAAAACTACCCTTCACTGATACAAACTATCCTTCAAGACCTCCATAAATGGACTGCCTATAAAATATCCTGGATAGGGAGAATATATTCTCTAAAAATGAATATTCTCCCACGTCTCCTATATCTATTCGAAACCCTTCCAATACAGGTCCCCTCGGCTCAGCTGTCTAGGTTGCAATCTGAATTTTCTAAATTTATATGGAACCATAAACGCCCAAGGGTACATAAAACGATTCTCCTCTCTCCACGAGAATTGGGAGGCCTTGGAGTTCCCCATCTCAAATTATATTATCAAGCTGCCCACCTCAGACAGCTGACCGAGTGGACTACCCCTAGAGTCTACACTAAGTGGGGTCTAATAGAAGCCACAAATATCCTCCCAATCTCTTTGGCTTCCCTTATTTGGGCACCACCCCAACCAAAACCCTCTCTGACTAATATTTTACCCACTATCTCCTTTACCATCCGCATATGGAGGACCGCAGCACCTACTGCTCACCTTCAATCCACCCTCTCACCACTATTACCAATACTTGGGAACTCGTCTTTTCAACCTGGAACGTCCAAAGATTTCATGACCCGCTGGTTTAACCTGGGCTTCTTCAATCTTAAAGACTGGTTGGATCCACGGACAGGCAAAATTTGGGACAGACCTACATTGGAAGGAAAAATTCCTTTCACCCCCCAATTATTCCTGGAATACTACCAGGTCCAACACTTCATACATAAAATCATTAGTGGGACCCCCAAAATCCCTTCCCATACACAATTTGAACGTATATGTGAACGTAGAGGATACCAAAAAGGATTGATCACCCAAATTTATTCCCTCTTACAAACCAAATCAAATTCCCTCACCCCTTCCCATCCTTACATGACCAAATGGGAGTCCAGTCTTTCCACCGCTATCTCCCTAGAAGATTGGATTGACATATGGGAAAATGCTAAACACAGCTCTATGTGTGTACAAATAAAAGAAAACATTTATAAGATCATGTTTCATTGGTATTTAACCCCAGACAGACTTTCCAGAATATACAATGGAGCTTCGGATCTATGCTGGAGGAGCTGTGGGGAAAAGGGTACCCTTGCACACATCTTCTGGTTCTGCCCCCTAATTAACAAACTATGGAAAGACACGCAGTCACTGATTAAATCGGTTACTGGGGTCCCGGTTCCACTCGACCCCCTCAATATGTTATTAGGCAAAACCCTGCCTGCTGTTCCCACACACTCAATGCGCTTAATTAACCATATACTGACTGCTGTCAGACTCTCCATAGCAGCTGCATGGAAACAGATAGCCCCACCCACAATCTTGGAGGTAAAATCTAAAGTTACCTGGTACAAAACAATGGAACAAATGACAGCCTCCCTGAGAGACTCTGAAGGTCGATTTCACAAAATATGGGACCCTTGGACCTTCAACCCTTCAGGCCACATACCTCCCTAGCCTCCACACGGTTTAGGCCCTTCTGACTTTCTCCATCCTGCTCTAACCCCTGAAATGGAAATCTAGATTCTGCTATGTGGGATACTGGGCAATCGTGATTCACATAATGTCATAGGTTATAAGATTTCTGATTGACTTTATGTAGTAGGTATAGTTACCTTCCCCTACCTCTACTCCCTACCCCCCCCTCTCCTCCCCTTCCCTTAGCCTTCCCCCCCACTATATAGCTCTCTCTACCCTTTATTAGATGTTACTCTATTAAACGACACTGTTACAGCAAGGTAGATTACTGTATAAGCCACATGAAGACTGGCAGAAGATCTTGTTTACCCATTCATGTTCTTATTTGTCATGACCTTTTTCATATTTTGCATTTGACTCATACGGTCTTCATGTATTAATATAATTATTTAATAAAAACCAGAGTTACAAAAAAAAAAGATCACCACAGACCTGTGAACGTTGCCAGTCCCTACAGTGCTTTGTTTCAGAGAAATGAATGATTACTGTTCAAACTGCTAGAAATCCAGGCTAAATGTTATACTTTAATTGCTTTACTGGCAAATATCTTGACTATGTTGGCTTTGCTTCACCTTCATTTAGCACCCTTTGGCATCTGCACAGAAGAAATACCACTCATCCTTGTGTTTATACTCTTCTAACTTCTATCTTGTTAAACAAATACAAGAGGTGCCCTCAAGATGATCTTTAGCGTCTCGAGGCCTACTAAAATACTTCAAAAGGTTCCAGAATTCCGAGCCAGTGCCTGCTGGGGAGAGAGCGCCCTGCTTTCTGGCTCACTGGGTTAAAAGATGAATGAGGGAAATCTTGTAACAGAACAAACACTGACTGCGCCATGAAAAATGCATAAACGCATTTAAATCACCTTTAAAATATTTTCTTTTATAGGTTTTATGATCGAGAAGAAGTAGTAGGGGGCGGCTCTCTGATATCTTCACAAGACTCGAATACTGCAGACGTCACTTTGTGAAACTGTAAAAGGTCTAAGCCTGGTTGTACACAATGACACCTGAATCCCGAAATGTACCCTCCTGCCTCAGCTGGCACACCTTCCAATTCTAGGCACAGGATATGGAGCAAAGGCTACAAGCTAAGTTGCACAGATATAGATATATCTTTATTAGAGTCTCAGTTATCCAGCACCATTGGGGGCACCATGCAAGCATGTGTATCAAATCAGCAGCAGGAGACTTGGGAGCAGGATACAGCCGGTATGGCTTATCCTGCTCCTGCACAAGTTCCCGGCATCTTTAATTACTATTCCCGCTCCAGGTTGCCGTGGATAGTGGGGAATGATGTAATTCGTCTTCCAGCAATAGCTGAAGGCCGAATTGTAGTGTTTTATATGCAACTTCAGCTTCGTCTTCTGACAGTGCCAAAGTTACTCAGTGCTGCGACCAAATCTGCTGCACTGAAAACAGCTTCGCCATGGAACCCAGTCTTTACAACAAATCTGAATTGAAAATTAAAAGTCAAAATAACCATACACAGGTCATACATACCTCCCATGTAGTCTACTCATCAATCTTTCTCCTCTCATGCGTCCACTGTGATTGATGGTATTCTCCGTCCTCCATTTTAAAAATGGCAATGACCCTGTAACAGCTTCTTGGTCAGCACACTGTTAAACTGTAATATCGCGCACTTGAGCCATAGGGAAACATGGATGTTAACCTTGCACATCAGTTACATAGTTATTTGGGTTGAAAAAAAAAAAAAAAAGACATAGATCCATCAAGTTCAACCAGAACATGCATGCCTTTTGACTATAAAGGATTGCACTCCAATTCATACGCAATCACCCCAGATGTCAGCTTGCACCACCAGTGCTTTTATTGGGAGGGTATATGTTTGTTCGTCAGTTGTACGTCTATGGATCATTTGTAATAGGTGTCAATAAATGTATACTTTTCCACTAGCTCAGAGCTCCCCATACTTTGTTTCTTTGATATTCTGATATTTTATGGGCGGGACTAGCCTATGTGGGTGATATCCCGTACTCTAGATCTATAGTTGCAATGCCACAAAGTTCTAGCAGCAGACATCTCTAGAACAACTGTTAAGAGGAGACTGTGTGAATCAGGCCTTCATGGTAGAATATCTGCTAGGAAACCACTGCTAAGGACAGGCAACAAGCAGAAGAGACTTGTTTGGGCTAAAGAACACAAGGAATGGACATTAGACCAGTGGAAATCTGTGCTTTGGTCCGAGGAAACCAAATGAGATTTTTTGTTCCAACCACCGTGTCTTTGTGCGACGCAGAAAAGGTGAACGGATGGTCTCTACATGCCTGGTTCCCACCGTGGAGCATGGAGGAGGTGTGATGGTGTGGGGGTGCTTTGCTGGTGACACTGTTGGGGATTTATTCAAAATTGAAGGCATACTGAACCAACATGGCTACCACAGCATCTTGCAGCGGAATGCTATTCCATCCGGTTTGCGTTTAGTTGGACCATCATTTATTTTTCAACAGGACAATAACCCCAAACACATCTCCAGGCTGTGTAAGGGCTATTTGACCAGGGTGCTGCACCAGATGACCTGGCCTCCACAGTCACCAGACCTGAACCCAATCGAGATGGTTTTGGGTGAGCTGGACCGCAGAGTTAAGGCAAAAGGGCCAACAAGTGCTAAGCATCTCAGGGAACTCCTTTACGACTGTTGGAAGACCATTTCAGGTGACTACCGCTTGAAGCTCATCAAGAGAATGCCAAGAGTGTGCAAAGCCGTAATCAAAGCAAAAGGTGGCTACTTTGAAGAATCTAGAATTACATATTTTCAGTTTCACACTTTTTGGTTTTGTACAGGGCTGTGGAGTCGGTACAAAAATCTTCCGACTCCAACTCAGACTCCTCAGTTTCTGAAACCACGACTCTGGGTACCCAAAATTGCACAGACTCCGACTCCTTAGTCTAATACTTAACAGGGCTGTGGATTTTGTACAAATATCCTGCGACTCAGACTCCAGACTCCGTTTCTGAAACCACGACTCAGACTCCAACTCCGGGTGCCCAAAATTGCCCCGACAGACTCCTCCACAGCCCTGGTTTTGTACTATACTTCCACATGTATTACCGTAATTCATAGTTTGGATACCTTCAGAGTTTGTATGTGTGTGTGTGTGCATGTGCGTGTAGATAAATGTTATTTTTTTTTCCAGTTCTGACAAAATACATCCTCTGTGACTTCATCTAAGCCACAAGGACGGAGATAGAAGACTCGTAGCTGAAGCATAGCTGTGCATGGTTGGGCATTGCTCTCACTGAGTCAATAAGTGCTTTTTACCATTAAAAATGCTTTTTCTCAGTTCATAGTGAAATACACACTGCAGCATTATTTCAGAATCAAATATCCTCAACATAAATTGTGACAGGAACATAAACTAAGTTTTGTGATAAAATGGTAGAAATAGCCAAACAACATTTGTTTTTATCTACAGTAGTGCTTATTTTTAAACTGGAATTGGCAAACCTGAGAAAGTGTGTTTTTTCTTTTTTCTTCTCTTTCCCATTAAAATGCATAGAACACAATTGTTTGAGGGAAAAATGCCATGCAATAAAAGATTAATTTGTCTCTAAAACCGATACATGTCATTTAGGTGTCATAAGTATGGATAAAGTTATTGCTGATGGGACATAGCTAGAATGTGAAAACTATCCTGGTCCATAGCAGGTAAACAAGTCCTGGATGCGAAGGGGTTAAGCACAGCAGAGCCCACATCAGCCTAATAAGTTGGCCTTCGCCACCGAGTACTGCTGGCAATTTGCGCTGGTTGGTTGAGTTCTGGATAACACATGCGGTTTAACAATGGCCGCTTAGAATGAAGTCGGCATGTCGGTCCTTGTGAGGGTTTATGCAATAAACAGCGGTAAGCCAGAATTCAACCGAATAGAGCAGAACGCAATACATTACATAAACAGTGCAATACATTATGGTATTCCAAAAAATTAGTTAGTACAAAACCTCTACACTATAGCCCTTATTTTCCTCCCATCCCCCCGAAGAAGAAATTAAAAAAAAAAAAAAAAGTTTGGCACAGCCAACTGGTTTATTTTAGAATCTTTAATCAACTGTGTATTGTTACTTTATTTCTAGCATTGTGTTTATTGGAAAGGACCAGTTGTGTTGACGAATGCTGCAGCTGAGCCTATTCTATCATAAGCATGCAATTATGCAACCTTAAGAACACAAAGAACGTGAAAGAAGCAACTGCTGCTGGTACATAAAGGCGTGCTATGAGAAAGACTGAACAAAGGCTCGGGATAGAATAACAGCTATATTCTACACAACAAACACCAGTGTATTTCCCACAATAATATGCAACTACTGAAAAACATTTCTCTTATGGAGCCATACAGAACGCTCAGTGTGCACAGGATAGGCAATTAGGAGTGCTTCAGTAAATGGATGAAAAGCACATTTACAGGTGTCCTTGAAGTATCTTTATAGACATGTGGAAGCCGGGGCTCCATTTCACTGGGCGGATAGGCTGTATTCTTAAAAGCTGCAAAGTGCAAGTAAAATTATAGCATCTAAAAGCATGTAAAGATTAGAAATTTGGAGACGAGTGATCGGATACAGGATTCACAGTGGGTTGCATGAACAGGAATTCTAAGAAAACAGGGATTTAAGTATAACATTTAAAGAGAACTGCACAACTTGTGTATTTCAGCAGCTGGTTATTGAACTGTGCATTTCTCCACATTGCGGAGTCTGATTCTCTCACAATAAAGAGACACTGAAGCGAAAAAAAAATATATGATATAATGAATTGGTTGTGTACTATGAATAATATCTAGAAGATTAGCAGCAAAGAAAATAGTCTCATAGTTTTATTTTCAGGTATATAGTGTTTTTTCTAACATTGCATTATTCTATAATATGTGCAGATTACACAACACTCAGCATTCAAAATGATTCTTTCAGAGCAGTCTGTGAAGTAATGACCTCTCCTCTAGCAGAGGAAAAGTAAACAGTTCACTTACAGTTGAGATAATAAAAGTCAGATAACAGCCCTCTCCAGGACTAACTTAGTCAGAGAGCTTAATGGCTTGTTTGCATAGAGATAACAACTGGAGTTTCTCAACTCTTCCTGTACTGGAAACAATTAGACTGATGTATCTGATCTTAATGTTTTATTTCGTAGCTGTGCTATACATACAAATCATAATATCATATTTTTTTTTTTGCTTCAGTGTCTCTTTAAAGCCCAACAGTCTCTGGCGTCTAATCAAAAAAAAAAAAAAAAACACCTTTAGAGCAGTTCATTTCCTGCCTTTAACAACAATTTTGAGCTGTTTTTGCTGTTATCACCATGGTGGTAAATCAGTTAGTATTACCTCATGCAATCCTTAAAGAGGAACTTCAGCCTAAAAAAAAAAAAAAAAAAAAAATACTGACATTAAGTTACATTAGTTATGTTAATTAAAATAGCCAGGTAATACAATATCTTACCCACGCTTGTTTTAAAAGAACAGGCAAATGTTTGATTTCATGGGGGCAGCCATCTTTTTGGTTGAAAGGAGGCGACAGGCTGCATTCTAACCTCCACTCATCAAAGAAAACTGCCCGGGCTTTTTTTGCCTGATGCTGTGCAAAGCATGATGGGATTTCCTATGATGTTAACGTTGCCTAGCAACTGGGAGGGGTGATCAGCACACAGGACAGTTGGAACTGTCTCATGCTCCCTGTCACCTCCTTTCAACCAAAAAATGGCTGCTCTCATGAAATCAAACATTTGCCTGTTCTTTTAAAACAAGGTGGGTAAGGGATTATATTACCTATCTATTTTAATTAACATAACTAATGTAACTTAATGAAAGTATGTTTGTTTAGGCTGAAGTTCCTCTTTAACAATGTTTCTAGAGTTGTTACCATGGTGATGGTAGTCAGAAAACATTTCACCTCAGGCAAACCTAACGTTAACGCTTCCATCTTTAAGGTAACTCTTCAATCCTTAAAATAACTCCAGAATTCTAGATAATAACTACAGAGGAGGTAACGTAAGGAATGGAGAGATAAGATAACTCTCACTGTGTGGAGGTAAGTTTTCTCTTGCCTTATCTCCAGCGTGATCTTAGTGAATTGTGGCCAATGGCACACATTACTGGTACAGTTTTATGGGTCACGAGGCAAACAGAAAATGGACACAAGAGATGGATGCTGCATTAAGTGATTGCCAAAGCCCCATGCACTCCCTCTGAAGTCCAATATGCAACACTCTGAATACAAACAAATGAATGCATGCAGTGCATGTTTTGGGCATGCAGCCACTTCAGCCAATATACCACAGGCATACAATTACAGGAATAATATGACCCACTATATGGGTGTGCTACATAAGCCACATGGCTTCAGTGGGAAGGGTATGTGCTTGTCTGTTAAATATCTAATGATTCACTGAATGTAACTCAATGATAACATTGCTTACATTTTACAATATTCATTTATAAATCTGGTCAATGTTCACCAGTTGTAAAATCTTTTCTCTCGACTTACACTCTTTCTAAAGCAAATATGTCTAATCCACAAGTATAGAGAACATTTGCAGAACTGAAAGTAGCGCATAGAGTGACACACAGTCAAGTCACGTTATTATAACCACTTATCCAGAATATCTGCCTGCATGAACAACCAGAAGCCATGGGAGTTATTCAGTAAGATGATGGATGGTTGCTAGAGGTATCTGGAGCCAGACTGCACTAATGGGAGCATGGTGGTGAAACAGGTCAATCAAGATGGTCCTACATGTGCTTGACTGGGTTAAAGGGATCCTTAACTAAGGGGATATGGATGTTTCCTTTTAAACAATACCAGTTGCTTGGCACTCCTGATGATCACTTTTGCTGCAGTGGTGGCTGAATCACACACCTGAAACAAGCATGCAGCTGCTTCAGTCAGAGCACCTGATCTGCATGCTTGTTGAAGGGCTGTGGTGGGTAAAATTATTACAGGCAGAGGATCAGCAGGAGAGTCAGGCAACTGGTATTATTTTTAAAGGAAAAATCCATATACTTCTCAGTTTAGGCTCCCTTTAAGGTCTGGGGAATTCACAGGCCAGAGAGCCAAGCTCAGTACATGACAGAGGGCTATAGTCTGCCAGTGTTGGCGCTCCTGTGCAGATTGCAGCCATTTATATGGGGAACTCACTTAATGACAGTATGTTTGTTTAGGCTGGAGTTTCTCTTTAATAAGCATGGGTGCAGTCACCAGCTGTCTGGAATCCCATTCGCAGTAGAGTTTACTGCAGTTTTACACAGCTTAATGTGAAAAATCTGCACAGCGATTTACTTCACAGCAGCGTGTCATAAGCCGGTGAAGCCAATGGTCACCTCCGCAGTAACCTCACAGGGCCAATTAAAAGTCTCCATTCACCCACTAACTGTAAACTTTGACCAACAAAGCATTTAACCAAAGAAGCAATGTCTGACTCAATGTGTCCCCCACCCGTTTCCCAAGACATTTTTGGTAACACCCTCCCATATATACAGTGGGATGCAAAAGTCTGGGCAACCTTGTAAATAGTTATGATTTTCCTGTATAAATTGTTGGTTGTTACGATAAAAAAAATTCATTTAAATATATCATATAGGAGACACACACAGTGATATTTGAGAAGTGAAATGAAGTTTAATTTACAGAAAGTGTGCAATAACTTTAAACAAAATTAGGCAGGTGCATAAATGAAATAAATATTTAGTAGAAATGACAGCCCCTAAACGCTTCCTGTAGGTTCCAATGAGAGTCTGGATTCTGGTTGAAGGTATTTTGGACCATCAAGCAGCTTTGTTTGTGCTGTGGGCGGAGAAAAAGCTTCCTCTGCATCACTCTCACATACAGCATCTCCTTTTGTAAAGTCCGCTGAATGGTTGAATGATGCACAGTGACTCCATCTGCAGCAAGACGATGTTGTAGGTCTTTGGTGCTGGTCTGTGGATTGACTGACTGTTCTCACCATTCGTCGCTACCGTTTACCCGAGATTTTTCTTGGTCTGCCACTTCGAGCCTTAACCTGCCTAGCGTTCTGGACGAGCTGAGGTCGTCCAAAGAAAACTTGCTGGAAATGTTCTGGACGAGCTCAGCTCGTCCTGCACTTTCCCCTCTCACGCTGTGATCAGCAGCGCTGCAGCAGCCTCTGAAGGCTGCTGCATGCTTCTCCCTAGGGAATCCCTAGGGAGAGAATGTGCTAGGGCGAGCGGGGGGATCCCCCTTCTGTGCGGGGTATTTTGGGCTGGGGGATCCCTCTCTGCGGGTGGGGGGGATCCCCCTTCTGTGCGGGGTATTTTGGGCTGGGGGATCCCTCTCTGCGGGTGGGGGGATCCCCCTTCTGTGCGGGGTATTTTGGGCTGGGGGATCGCTCTCTGCGGGTGGGGGGATCCCCCTTCTGTGCGGCGTGCGGGTGGGCCTCTACCCCTCCCCCCCCCATCCTCGCTTCCCCCCCCCCCTTCCCTGTCTAAGCCCTTTGAGCAAATAGAACTACTCACCTAGGGGCCCTCTCCAGCGCAGCTCTTCTTCCTCCATCGCAAAGTCCCGTCTGTTTACAGTTACATTACGAGACTTGGTGACGTCACCAAGTCTCGTAATGTAACTGTAAACAGACGGGACTTTGCGATGGAGGAAGAAGTGCTGCGCTGGAGAGGGCCCCTGGGTGAGTAGTTCTATTTGCTCAAAGGGCTTAGACAGGGAAGGGGGGGGGGGAAGCGAGGATGGGGGGAGGGAGGCTACCCGCACGCCGCACAGAAGGGGGATCCCACCACCCGCAGAGGGGGATCCCCCAGCCCAAAATACCCCGCACAGAAGGGGGATCCCCCCACCCGCAAAGGGGGATCCCCCAGCCCAAAAGTGAGGATCGAGGGGGGGGAGATCGGGAGGGAGGGGACATCTGGCACCCTATACCCCTGGCTACACCTGGCACCCTATATACCTGGCTCCCCTATATACCTGGCTACACCTGGCACCCTATAACTGGCTACACCTACCTCCCTATAACTGGCTAAACCTGGCACCCTATATACCTGGCTACACACTTGGCTACCCATAACTGGCTACACTCCTGGCTACACTCCTCACATCTGGCTACCCTGACATCTGGCTACACTCCTGGCTACCCTGACATCTGGCTACACTCCTGGCTACCCTGACATCTGGCTACACTCCTGGCTACCCTGACATCTGGCTACACTCCTGGCTACCCTGACACCTGGCTACATGTGGCTCCCTATACACCTGCCTTCACATCTGGGTCTTATACTCACCATTGGCGTGCTGATCCCTCGTCACGTACCTCTGATAGCTTCCCCAGTGCCGTCTTCCATGTCCGTGTACGGATTTTGCTTCTCCCTCAGCAATGACATGTCCCCCGCCGATCGGCGTTAATGACACCAGGGTCACACAGCGTCAACATCTCACTGCAAACATTTTTTTTTTTAAGTTGAATTCAATACAATAACCTGTATTGAATTCAATATTTTAAAAAAATTGATTGGAAAAAAAAAAAAGGTTGAAAATTATTGGAAATTAATTGAACCACTTTTTGCACGGAAATCCTGGGGAATCAGAACGCCAGGGAGGTTAACTTGAACTGAGTCTGTGGTCTTCCATTTCCTCAATATGTTTCCAACTGTGGAAACACAACTGAAATCTCAGACAGCTTTCCCCTAAACCATGATAGTTAATACTTTTCTTCAAGTCATTTGAGAGTTGTTTTGAGACCCCCATGATGCTACTCTTCAGAGAAAATGAAAAGAGGGAAACTTACAATTGACCCCCTTAAAAACGCTCTCATAATTTGATTCACCTGTGTATGTAAGTCAGGTGTCACTGAGCTTACCCAGCCAATTTGAGTTCCAATATATAGTTCTAAAGGTTTTGGAATCAAAATGCAGGGCTGTGGCGTCTGTACAAAAATCTTCCGACTCCTCAGTTTATGAAACCAAGACTCCAACTCTTCGACTCCGACCCCTTAGTCTAATACTTAACAGGGCTGTGGATTTTGTACAAAAATCATCCGACTCCAACTCCTCAGTTTATGAAATCAACGACTCAGACTCCAACTCCGGGAGCCCAAAATTGCCCCGACTCAGACTCCTCGACTCCGACTCCACAGCCCTGATAAAATGACAACAGTGCCCAAATTTATGCACCTGCCTAATTTTATTTAAACAATTATTGTGCACTTTCTGTAAATCCAATAAACTTCATTTCATTTCTCAAATATCACTGTGTGTATCTCCTATATGATATATTTAACTGACATTTTTATCGTAACAACCAACGATTTATACAGAAAAATCATGGCGTTTAAAAAGGTTGCCCAAACTTTCGCATCCCACTGTAACTAGGAACAAACTGCCACCAAATCATCATCAGCTTTCATATGCTAATATTGAGCCATATCATTCACTCATTGCAGCATTTTAGCTTCATAACCCTTTCTCTGGTTTCAAAATTCACTCCACACATTTTTTCACAGAAAAAAAATGCTAAGTGTCAACCTTAACACACAGACTGTTCTTTCCACCCTAAAATTAGTTGCTGATAACAGGGATTACTTTCTTTCAGTTTGCACCGAAATGGCTCAAAAATTGCTTAAAGGGAACCTGAACTGAAAATAAAAAGTAAAAATAACCATACACAGGTCATACTTACCTCCTGTGTACCCTACTACATTTTTTCTCCTCTCCTCCATCCCATTAGTCCACTGTGATCAATGGAATTCTCGGTCCTCCATTTTAAAAATGGCCATTACCCCATAACAGCTTCCTGGTCAGCACCCTGGTAAACTGTAATATCACCCACTTGAGCCATAGGGAGACATGGGCATCACCTTGCACATTCAGTTGTAACTGACAGCTGCTGATATCTAACTGACAGCAACTGGTATATTTCAGTTCTGACAAAATATTGTCAGAACTGGAAGGGATCACTGTAAGAAAAAAATGGTGAGCTTCTGAGAGGAACTGACGGTGAGGTTAGTATGTAATATTCATTTGCAGCTACGTCATGTGTTGATTTTAAATCATTTTACTCGCTTCAGGTTGTCTTTAAATTGTCTTCAGTTCATTAACTCTTTTACTGACAAGCCATTGAGTATGATGGATGTATACAGAGCCTTCATTACATTTGATTGCACCAACAAAATATCAGCTGAAACTCATCCCAACCATTATAAACAGGGATGGCCATGTGATGCAGACCACATGGTACAAAATTAACCCTTTGCATAGGTTGGTCTATCAAATTAGTTAAACCACTGTGGTATTACCAAAGTGCGGACCCTGAAGTGTGACCATGTGACAGTCGGCAGAATAGAGGCCAGACTACTGTACATTTACCAGAAGCCCTGCTTTACATTTGAAACCATGTATCAGCATAAGCAGGTTGGACTTTATCAGAGGGAGTAGGTTGGAACACCACATCTGTTAAGGTGGCCATATATCAGAGGACTTGGCAGCCAATCGACCATCCAATTTGATTATTATAATCTGAAGAGGTTGAAAATCTGTGCCACCACGTGCATGCCCGACCAATAAGGCGACCAAATTCGCATTGAAATTGGTCGCATGTATTGGTCAGACATGCTACCAAATGTCGGGCTGCAATGGTCCATTGGGTGTGTGGTGGTAACAGAACGATATTGGGACGAGCAACGAAATCCCCCCGGCACTGTTCCCGTAATGTATAAATGTGTATGTAATGTGTGCATTTATACATTACCGGTCCTGTGTCGCCGAGTCCGTCCGTCTTCCGAATCCCCGGTCCTCTGTTGTCCCATGCACGCTGCCAGCGCATAGCATGTGTTAGTGGCTATGGAAGAGCGGAGGATTCAGAAGAGGGACGGGCACCGTGACACAGGACAGGTAATGTATAAACGCACATTACAGCACATTCATACATTACAAAAACACATACATACTGATACAGCGGTGAGGGGGCAGACGCAGCGGGCTCGGCCAATTCCCAAGAGATTTCATGCAGATATTAAAAGGGAATCGGCCTGCAGTGTATGGGCAGCCAACGGAGCTTTCTCTAATCAGATTCGATTAGAGAGAGATTTGTCTCTTGGTTGAATCTGCCCATCATCGCTAGATGTATGGCTACCGTAACAGAACTGTACAGGCTGTTATTTCCCAAGTTTCCATGGACAGGTGCGCAGCATGACTACTGATAATTTACCAACAATATTGCTTTCAGAACTTGCCATGTTTAATTGTGTGTTCAGTTGGGCTTTAAGTGTTCCTGTGAGGAAAGAAATGCAAATGTGAAAGATACCAGAGTAGAGGGAAGCCTCTGCATAGTCAAGAGGCCTCCATCTTCCTTCACCCCACCATTCCAGTGCTGGGACCCCCTCAACTTGTATGACAAGAGCTTACTGAATACTTTGTGAATGAGAGCAGGCATGACGACGGCCTGAGCAGTAGCATGGACCCGCTCTTGCACAAGCAGCTCCGTGCTATCGCAGGCTGTCATTGCACCAGCACAGTGCAGCCACACTCAGAGTCAGAGAAGCCTCGGGATCAAACAGAGGCTTCCTTCTACGTATCTAACTTTTGCATATTTCCTCTCAGAGGTTTACTTTAAAGTGACCTTGTGATGTGAGACAGAGAGAGATACAACAATGTAATATTTACTTGTTTTTGTTCAAAGTAATTCTTGTTTTGATATGGGTTTCATTTTCCTTTTCTTTCTTTTAGGTATTAATGACTATATAATGATTATATAATGAGGATCATAAACTCTGCACTAAGCTTACAGTACATGTACAACTCAAGACAGGACTGGACAGAGCTGCTTTTAAGCATATACCACTGGTGTGGGCTGCGGCCACCTGTAAACACCAGAATTGGTGATTGAGAGACGTTATCTTTGGATACCTTTAGGGTCGTGAAAACTCCTTAGTTAATTGTACACTGGAGATTACCCTCTGTCAAATTTATTTGCGGTTTTCTTGACTCCAATTTTATACCAGCACCGTTTTTCTATGTATTTTAGAAAATGCTCAATAAAAATGTTAATGACGAAAAAATATTTACTTGTTTTTAAAAATGCTACTTGCCTGGTTGCCCTGCTGATCCGGTCTCTCTACATATGAAGCCACTGACACAAACCAAGTATGCAGATCAGGTGCTCTGACTAAAGACTGACTGCACTGGATGGACGCTTATTTCAGGCGTGTGAGATTCAGGCACAATTTGTATGGTCAGTGCCGGTTCTCTCATGAAGCAAGGTGAAACATTTGCATCAGGCGGAGGGATTTCAGGGGCAGCATTTTTGTACAGTGTGTACCTTCCTGAGGAGGAATAGAGTGGCTGAGGGTGAGCAGTGCGTTTGTCACAAACTCACAGACAGCCAGTGTGCTGTTGTGTTGAGCTGCAGCATGTCATGTGAGAACATTAAATGAAGCAGAGTAAATTGTCGGGTGCTGTGTGATCATTGCAAATCGGGGTGGTGGGGCGTGTATCCTCACAAGTTTGCCTCAGGCAGCAAAAAGTCTAGAACCGGCCTGGGGTATGATCTAACAGGAAATAAATATGGCAGCTTCCATATCCTTTTTGCTACAAGGACATTTTTTAAAACCACTTCAATCACACGTCAAAATGATGCTTTAAATCATATGGATGGCCAAACCTAATGTTAGATTATATATATATATATATATATATATATATATATATATATATATATATATATATATATATATATATATATATATATATATATATATATATATATATATATATATATATATATATATATGTAAGGCTGGGCTATAACCCATTTCTTACTGTCTGCATCCCCACTTTCCCTCACTTCCAGTCCCTGGAAATTACAAAACAAACTAACTACTTCAAGACCACCCACACCAATGGGCATGGCTGCGGCGGCAGCCCCAGAGCCGCCTAATGCCAATTGGCGTCAAATCCTGGGGCTGCAGTTTGCAGGAGATCGCGCGCAGGCTGCACACAAATTTCCTGCTTGGGGGGGGGGCGAAGCTCCGCCCCGCCTTCAGTCTCCGAGCGGCAATCGCCACACGGGAGAGTTTCACCGTCTTTCTACTGAGTACAGCGCTGCAATCGACAGCAGCGCTGTACTGTGGACAGCCGTGTGACACGGGTGTCCCCCTGTAACACAAGAGAGTGATCGGCTGTCATAGGCTGAAGCCTATGACAGCCGATCGCGTCATTGGCTGGCTGGGGGGGGGGGGGGAGGGGGAGTTTAAATAAATACGATATTTTACTAAAAATATAAACAAATATTTATATAACAAACAAACACAGATGGGGCGATCAGACCCCACCAACAGAGAGCTCTGTTGGTAGGGAGAAAAGAGGGGGGAAATCACCTGTGTGCTGAGTTGTGCGGCCCTGCAGCTTGGCCTTAAAGCTTCAGTGGCCCATTTAGTTAAAATTGCCCTGGTCTTTAGGGGGGGGGGGGGGGGGTTTACCACTGCAGCCCTCAAGTGGTTAACCTGTTTGTTTTTTGTGCTCAGTGTGAGGCATACCACGGCTAACAATATATCCTTTACCCCTTGGTTATATAATAAACCATATGACACCAGCAGCCATGGCATGGGCCTTGCTGAAACTTATTAGATATGGCTGTCTGGGAGAGGTTTATTAATCTCCCTATAGGCTGTCACACCTCACAAGTTTGGCAGTTCTGTGATTTGCATCGCAGTGCAACCTGCCAATAACTCACCTGCTGCTATACCATACTCATTGTCTCATACAGTGACATCGAGACAGAGTGTTATATTCCTGTTTTTGGTCCAGCTTGCAAATCCATAGCAGATCAAGAACTTACTGCTACAACACGCACTTACATCAAGTCAGAGCAAATCCATCACAAATCAGTTGATACATACAAATATACATGCCTGATTGATCTCGGCCGAGGCAACCCTTTAGCTAGTATGTATACCAGAAAATGTTCCCCCCGATCGAACCATAGTGTTATGCTTGCTACAATAATTTCCATATAAAAACTTATATAACTGTACATGTACTTATTTATGCAATTATTTTATCAGTGTATAATCTGGCTGCAATGTATTGCCTAAGAGCATAGAAAGTGTTACATGGCTTCAACTGAGTGTTTGATCTTAGAGATCTTGACCATGACAATTTATGTCATCAGTCAGGAAGTTAAAGCATTTCTGAAACATTTGATCTCTTCAGATGTTCTCATACCACAATCTGTAAAATACGTAAAGAAATGAAAATCATGCGGACAGTAGTTCTGCAAATGGAAAAACACAATGGCCTCAATTCACTAGGCATTACCGCAATAGACAATGCAGAAAACAGCGGATTCTACCGATCATCTTGCCAAATTCCAATTCACTAAACCCATTACTGAACTGAAAAATCAAATTACTGACTAGTGAGGTGAATACCTCAAAAGAGTCAATAAATTGCAATTCAAAGTAAATCAAGTAAAAGTGTTTGTTATTTATCTCCAGCTCTGATCAGCTGGTAAATCAATCTCCATGTAGTAAAAGTTGATAGATGTACCAGACATCCAATAGGAAGAGCCAGACAGCTAATAGGGCGATCCACACAGCCTTGCTTCTAACCCCAATTTGATCAGATTGCTCTGGAAGGCGGGACTTCAAAATGGCTGGCTGAGCAGCAAACATTTAAACAGGGGGCACTGGACTGTGAGGCTGGTGCCGTGATATCACAGCACTGCACATTAAACAGGATTAAAAAAAAAAAAAAAAAACTCAGTTCAGGGGTACTTCAGGCAATAGTAGAATGGGCAGATTGGCTCCAACTGACAGAAAGGCTACGCTAGGCTCAAATGACCACTCTTCTCAACTCTGGTGACAGAAAAGCAACTCATAATGCTCACCATGTTCAACTCTTGCCAGGTAAGAACAGAAAGCGGGAGCTGCAGTGGGCACAAACTGACCAAAACTGGACACTGGAAAAACAGCCCACCCTGATCAATCCTAAGATGATAGAGTCAGAATTTGGCACCAAAACCATGCATCCATGAAAACGACCTGCCTGGGGTCAACAGTTCAGGCTGCAGTTGGTTTGGTATGAGGTAGATTTACTGCAGCTGACGAGGGATGATCAATGAGATGCAAAGAATTCTGAGTTGGTTCAAGGTAATGCAAATTCTGTATGCAAATGATGCAACTTTAAAATGGACCAATCAAATTAAAGGCTGGTTCACACGGACGCTTGGAGGTATTTACCGCCAAGCGTTTGGGACTCGTCGGCTAAACACTCCCATTCAAGTGAATGGGAGCGTTTAGCATCGCGCGATTGCGCAAACGCAGAAGCCGCATGCCATGTCCAGGGTCGTCAAGCTGCTGCGGCTTCATGTCCCCTTGCAGGGATGAGAAACGCTGATCGCGACGGGAAGCCGGTGATCACCACACGCCACCCCCAAACGAGATGTCACAGGACGACGCGGCTTCAGGCCACCCCGACCGCCGCCTGCCGTCCGTGCGAACCAGCCCTAAACCTTGGTGGGATTAGGATTAGTCCATTTTTAAGATACATTCATTTGCATACACAAGTTACATAAACCTGCATCAACACAGATTTACATCTCATTGCCCATCCCCACAGCTGACAAGTCTGCAGATAATTAGTGCTAACATGACCAGAAATTCCATGTAATATTTAAAAAATCTAATAGAACCCACAGCACCTGGATTTGCGACCGTTGTGAGGGCAAACATGAGCTTTTTTTTTGAGAACTATGCTGGACACAACTGCCAATTATTATTAGTGGGCATAACGTCACAGTCAATCAGAAGTAAACAGTTCTGATGTTTTCATGGCTGAAGTAGCTACTGCGGAAACTAGTAGATGAGAAGAATAAGATGATGCTGCTCAAAAGAGGAAAAAACACGCAGACAAGTGGAAGTTTCCAGTGCTGGGGAAACTAGTACACATGTTGCAGATCAGTCTATCATCTGGGCACTGGGATGGTAAAACAGGGTTTGTACAGCTACATTACTTAGGTGGCATAACTGGGACACCCCACCATTTGCTAAGGAACCCTGTGATTTCTACTTACACCCCTGGTTGACTCCATTATAAACGTGCATATCATATACTAGATAAAACATGAAAAGGTCAGAGATCCCTTTCAGCAGCAGTGGAGCTGCTTGTTGAAGACTACATTATTCCATTAAAGAGGGATTGTCTACACTTACAATCGTGTGATCCATTTCTTAATGAATGCAAAGGGTCAGTCATGCCTGTAGCTGGTAACAATCTAGAGCTAATGAATGTGAATAGTAGTGGAGTCATTTCATGCCGTGTTGAGTCTGTTCTCATTTAACTCGGGTAGCAGCTGCTAGAGCTTTGCAGGGAGAGACTATCATCAGTACCAGTGACAAGATGTCCCAGTGCCAGATCACTCTACCTTCCAAAGCAGCACAACCAGGGTTTTATTATACAACACAGTATACATACAGTATATTCTCTTCCTGCTTATCAATCACAAACAAAGTGACTTGAAAAGGTACACAAACATCCCAGATTAGATAAACAAAACACTACATATTTGAAGTTCAAGTCTCAAATTGTAACATTAAGAAATGCATTTAAAAAAAAATGCACTATGCAGAGATTGTGGACCCAATACATACAAAAGCACATGAAAATGCACAGCAACTGGAGTAAGTGGGTTTTAATGCTCTTTCAGAGTAAAGCATTCCAACTCCCTGCAAAGTATCAAAAATAACTGTTTACCCCTGGATAAGTACACTGCCGAACACCGGCTCAATAGCTTGTGCAGTGTAGTTACACCTCGGGATAATCACCAGTGACATAGCTGCACTAAAACATGACAGAACTCCACACTGCTGGCACATACAGGCGGCAGTATACACAGTCTAGGTTTATTTTATTCATGGCTTGCGTGGAAAAGCACATGTGTAGAATAATAAAATAGGTTTTTATACCCTTGCACTTAAACCATTTTAATACTGAGCAAGCACGCCACAAAATTGCACCTGGATGAACATAAGGAGGAGCTCTCTGTAGTGAAGTAAATCACTGTATTAAATTGCCATTGTGCAATTCGCCATATTTTGAGACCATAAGACGCACCTAGACACGACCAAAAGACCCTGGGACTTTGTTCCCCCCACAGTTGGGGAGGGGAAAAAAAAAAAAAAAAGCCTTATGGTCTAAAAAACAAACAAGCAGGGCGGCCGTGTGGCGCATGCACGGCGGGCACACGCGCACTGACTTGCGGCGGTCATTTCACTACCTAGAGCCCGTTTTTAAACAGGCTTAGGTAGACTAGTTATGAATAATAACTAATGTGAAAAATTGTAACATTGAAAATACATATAAAGAAATGTACGTTTCTCCCAGAGTAACATTCAGTGCTAATTATATTTTCTCATTTTGCCGCTTACCGTATGTAGTGAAAATTTGACAGTTCTAGTCCATCTACAGGATTCTCAGATATTCTTTATTATCAGAAGCACTTACTAAACGGCAGTTGCTCAGTCCAACTGTCAAAATAGTGTGACGGCAAGTAGGACGGCTGGTCAGCATCTTTATCAAGAACCTTTCTAGGGAGTGCTTTAACTAAAAATAAAAAGGAACACAGATTGCCCCATGAGGAGATGGACTAGCCCAAAACCGGTCAGATCTGTCATTTTTTCACTGCAGAAACAGCAACATCTGAAAAAAAGTTTATACGGCATTTACCTCTAGGAGAAAATTACAAAATGCATTTAACATTTTTCATTATAGTGGTCCTTTAAGCAATACACTTATTTACATAAAGGTAAAGTTCAGTATTCCATATGCCGACTACAAGCCCTTTATGTGTCAGCGTTTTATGTGCGGTGGAGGTACCAGTCAAAAAAAAAAAAAAAAAGTGACGCGCTCAGATGTGACAGTTCTACAGCCACATATCCACCGTCCATGCTGAGCACTCGCTAAAGCCAGGCCGATGCACAGGAGCAGCTAACGAGCAGTGAGATCCCTGCATTCAGGCTACTGTGTGAAAGAAGGTGGGGGTCAGAGAAGGTGGCAGGTGGGCCCCTTGACACCCACTAGGCCCCAGGCACCTGCCTAGGTTGCCTGGTGGATGATCCTGCTCTGCTCTTATACAAGTATCCTATCTAATAATATCCTGGTGTCCCCGCGTCATCCATTCCGTGTCCATGTGTTGCGCTACTGGCAATGTGCAGGGAGGACGGGGCCGAGAGGACGGGGCCAGGGAGCCGAGAGGACGGGGCCAGGGAGCCGAGAAGACGGGGCCAGGGAGCCGAGAGGACGCACTGACTGGCGGCGGCATGAAAAGACCTAGAGCCTGTTTTAAACGGGCTTAGGTTATCTAGTAGGATTAGCTTGGATGTATCCTTTAACATTTTATAAAAGAAAAAATCACTGGGGCTTCCTCCAGCCTCTGGCAGCCGTCCTGTGCCCTCGCCCGCAGCTTCACTCACTTGCCGGTGTCCTCCGTTGAAGAAGCAGACCTCGCCAGGTTGGCTTCTGAGTCGGCTTCTTGTGCGCTCCACGGCGCAGGTCACGTGGTCTAGCCGACGTCATCCGGTATGTACTGCGCAGGCCCAGTAGTTCTGCGCAGTACATATCTGATGACGGCGGCTAGACCAAGTGACCCGCACCATGGAGCGCACAAGAAGCCGACCTGGCGAGGTCGGCTTCTTCAGCGGAGGACACCGGCAGTGAGTGGAGCTGCGGCGAGGGCACAGGACGGCTGCCAGAGGCTGGTGGAAGCCCCAGGTAAGCGGATTTTGAATTTTCTTTTAGCTTGGACCTCTCCTTTAAACAATCCTTTCCGGACCCTGTGACTTCCAGTAATGAACATGGGTAGGGGGCAGTGATACATCTCAAATAGACCATTGCTTTTAATATGAAACATAAAGTGCATATACACACACACACAATTAAAACAAGCATCTGGCTTGTGAATACACTAGTGTGAGTTTTCAATATTTGTTTGTAATACCAGCCAGCTCTGGTTTTGTAGAAGGGGGGGGGGGGGGGGGGGGGGAGCAAAAATCTTGTAAAATACGAGAAGAAAATCTTTCACGCTATCTGGAAAACATCACACTGCAACAGAAAGACTGAAATCTCCTGAGAGCACTCAGAGATTTGTAGCACAGAAGCCGACAATATGCATGTTTGCAAGACACAATATTTCTTTACAAGGGAGTCTCCTGCCTGGAAGATATATTATTAGATCTGGCTGTCCAGTAAATATTCATCCCCTGAAGGGAATGATAAGGTTCCTAGGTAGAAATGTGAAGATCCAGGCAAGGGGATTAATGGTGAAGAGGCAGCCTGTGGCATGATTATAGGATAGTGTCAATCATCTCTGGAATATCTGCTCATACCACCCATCTACAGGTCACTGGAACATCCAGGTCAATTCATTCTGAGAGGAGGGAAATCAATGCATACAAGGAATGCATCCACAATGATTTGTAGCCCGTCTCATTCTGTTCTGCTGAGCAGAAACTAACAAATCTCAGCTAAACCAGCAGTTGAAGCAGAGTTCGTAAATAAACTACAAGCCACCAATCAATTAGCCAACAGCTCTGTCATAATCCAGCTGCCAGAGAATGGATTGGCATCTAGCGGTTTTGATTTGCTAGAATTCTACTTCCTGGGTCAGCGGAGCTTTGCAAATTCGGAATAGGAATTCTGGGTGTGCGATTAACCATACTGTGTAGTGGTGCCATGGGTCTGCATTGTCGGCATTTCTAGACCTTCATGGCTGGCTGTGTTCTAAAAGCCCCAGAACTGAAATGCAAGCTAAATATGCATTTTATTCTAAATCTGACTACATTTAAAGGGAACCAGACACGAACTTATGTTAAAAATGAAAAAAATTGTTATACATACCTGGGGCTTCCTCCAGCCCCATAAGCTTGGATTGTTCCCACGGCGCCGTCCTCCGCCTCTATCTCCGGTGCTAGGTCCCGTCACTTCCGCCGGACGCGGCCAGTCTTCCACATGCACAGGGGCTCCCTCCGGCTCTGTACGCAAGCGCCTGCGCAGTATGGAGGGAGCGCACTGCGCTTGCATCGACTAGCCGAAATGACGAGACCCGGGTACCGGCGGACAGAGGCAGCAGAGAAAGGCGGCGTGGGAGCGATGCAGGCTGATGGGGCTGGAGGAAGTCCCAGGTATGTATAAATATGTTATTTTTTCATCTCTGGTTCTCTTTAAAAATAAAAATAAAATAAAGTATGATTTTTTGTGAGAAGGTAAACAAATTCTATCTACTAATCTAACCGGAGAAGCACGCTGAAGCCTGCATTCCACATTGCTTAGACAAAACTTGCTGGTTTTGACTTACAATCCATATACAAGTAACACGCTCCTTGCTTCCAATTGTGATTATTTTGACACCTGGGAGCTTGCAATATAAATGAAAGAGACATACAAATATGAGATCTACTTTGGAATCCATGGGAATAATACGATAATCCTGAAGAATCGAATTATGCAACTGTCTTATTCACGAAACGCGCTGAGACATTAAGTATTTCTCAGTCCATTGTGTATCTATTGCCATTTAGCCCCCTGGGCGATATAATTACATCGCCAAGGAGGGGGGCGCAGCACTTTATTTTTTTATTTTTAAATCATGTAGGTAGCCTAGCTACATGATAGCCGCTGTGCAGTAGCATCCCCCCACAGCCTCCGATCGCCTCCGGCGATCAGCGCAAGCAGGAGATTCCGTTCAGAATGGGATCTCCCGCTTGGCTTTCCTGTCGCCATGGCGACGACGTCACCGACGCCGTGACGTCAGAGGGAGTCCCGATTCACCCCTCAGCACTGCCTGGCACTGATTGGCCAGGCTGCGCAAGGGGTCTGGGAGGGGGGGGGGGCTGCGCGGCACGGCGGGTATCGGCAGATCGGCGGCGATCAGAAGTTACACGCAGCTAGCAAAGTGCTAGCTGCGTGTAACAAAAAAAAAAATTATGCAGATCGGCCCACCAGGGCCTCAGAAATCCTCCTGCGCGACATACCCCAAGCTCAGCTCGGGATTATCGCCCAGGAGGTTAAGTACATATGGACCCTCAGGGGTCACTACTTAGTAATGAATGACGATTAAAAGCCCCCCATACAGGGGAGAAATCAAAGAATTGTATGATGAACACTGATTACTGTGATGGCTACTTTTTGTTTGTGTTTGAGTTTGTGTCTGCTTATAGCAAAGGAGAAGGCGAGCTGATAACAGCCGGGTGCTCACCAAAGCTAGCCGGGTGGAGCACCCAGCTGCAAGAGCCTGGGGAGAACACTGCTAAGGTCTGAAAGAAAAAGAAGAAAGCTAGTTATCTGGATGACACCATGGAGCATGTGACCACCAACTGCTACAGGTGGCACAGGATTTGCAAAAAGTAAAAAAGCAATGCTAAAGAAAAATGGAAAGATACACTCCCCTGTGCCCTACAAACATCGGGAAAGATTGGTGTCCTCCATGTATCTGTATCTTCTGTCCACTCTCCACCTCCCCCAATGTAATTAGCAGCGTAGCGCATGTCTTACCTAATCTAGTGATTCCTGAAGGGATTGCAAACCTCTCCTCCATGCGGCTCCCTCAAGTGATGGCTTCTGTTGACGCAAATAGCAGAAGCCGTAACTAGAGGAGAAGTGTGGAAGTGAAGAAAGGTCTGCGATCAATGCGGGAGCCACTGTATTAGGTAAGACATGGGCTACACTGCTAATTACATTGGGGGAGGTGGAGAGTGGACAGAAGATACAGATACATAGAGGACACCAATTTTTCACGATGTTTGTGGGGCAAAGGGGAGTGGATCACACACGGGAAGACACATGCATTCGCCGTATAAGACGCAGGGACTTTTTCTCCCCCATTTATTTAGGGAGAAAAGGTGCATCTTATATGGTGGGCAATACAGGTAATTTCAAATAGCTTACATTCTTAGTGAAGTTAGCCTTCAGTAATGAAGCCACAGGATCAGAATACTGAGAAAACTAAAGGTTACAAAATAACAGACAGCAATATGACGAGTAACAACAATAAGTGGATTAAAAAAAAAAATCAATTCAGGGAAATTAAAATGACTTTGCAGGAAACCAAAAGCAGGGTTAGGAGTTAAGCCTGGTGCACATCATGCCATCTTCATTTCAGATCCTATTTAACAAGCTGACACATCATTGCATTCCAGCGGTTCTGGAGGTGTGTCTAGCTTCTAAGGGCAACAATGGTTGATTTGCATATTTCAGCAGTGATGCATTGTGGGAGACATCTCGGAGCTCACTCCAACCTGAATTATCGCATATTCTTTGTTTTAAGAAAGCAAACTTGTTTTCCAGATCCTATTTGAGCAAGTGATCAGAATGATATTCAGATTGGACATCGATCAGATACAGAGAAAGCTAGTGTACACCTATGATTTTTTTACACATTCAGATCCCCTCTATCGATTGGATATTAATTGAAAATGGATTCAAAGGACATACACAAAACAATATGAAGTATTTCCATCAATATTTTCCAGCATATTCGACCTGCTTCCGATTGAGAAAGCTTGATTTTGAGCTTGCAATCAGTCACTGGCAATTAGTAGGCTGTATATTTTTTCCCCGATCATTTTCGCAATCAGCAAGAGTAGTTGAAGTAAAATTGCATGTGTGTACCAAGTTAAAAAATTGGCGTGTACCAGTTTAAAAAAAAAAAAAAAGTGGCAGTCTATCTAAAAGACATGGTCAGTCAGAAAGGCTAATAGTACACCTGTGTGGATAACACTTTGACATATGGTGGGAATGCACTGGACAGTAATTGTCTACTTTTGTAACTTTCAGAACTGATTAGAGCTCACCCCTAAGGGCAGCACAGCAGGACACACATCGGTAACACCTCAGCAGCACAATAACCTAAGCCAGCATTGTGCAGGAGGGAGAATTGATCATGTCAGAAGCAATTATAAGAGGCCCCTCCAGCAGGCCGACTGCTGAGGAGATTCATTATATCGATTGGCCAATAGCTGCCCCAGGCAGAAATGCTCTGACCAGTTGATATCAATTCAGACATCAACATGATGAAAATCAGTGTAGCAGGATTACCTGCATCATACAAACACTTCTACTGTCTCAGATTATGCAGGACTGATCTATACAGGACTATTATATAGGGCGACACTTCTATCGCCTACAATCCAGAACTGATCTATACAGGACCAACACTTCTATCTCCTATTATACAGGACTTATTATCCAGGACCGATCAAGAAACTCTGGATTGTTTTCATACGTGGTCTGCCAAACACATATTGGCCAAAACGCTTAAAAAGTAACCGGACAGGACTCGATCCCTCAGGCCTAAGCACCATACAGAAGTGTTGTGAAGCTGTTACTATGAAGGGGCGAGAGGGGATGGGGGTGCGGCACATGAAGGAGCAGCTGCTGGCAGGAGAGGTAAGAAGTATAATAATACGCTCGGCTGAGAAAATCTGGCATCCCGAATCTTACAGCAATGTTTGGAAGATTGGAGCCATATCTGCTCAGAATGTAGCATGTGTGCAATCTGTTGGCTTGGCTGAAAACACTAGCATGTGCACCAGCCTTAAAGTGGATCCGAGATGAACTTTTACTCCTTGCATAATTGTGTTCCTTACATATAGTTTATAGGGCATTCCTCAAGCCAAATACTTGTTTTGTTTTGTTTTGATATTCTAATTTCCTATAAACTAATCAAGCCACACCCACAGCTTCTCCAGAGTGCCTTGGCGCTTGCAAGGGATTGTGGGATTTCAATCTGGGCAGGTGAAAAAGGTGTTACTAGCTATAGATTTCAGAGGCAGAGTTTTCACAATCTGAGAGCTGCAATGCAGATACAGATCAGTTGCCTGTGTAATGGAGGAGATAAGAGTGGAGTTTTCACAGAATATGCAGATTAGCATGCCTAGATACAGATAAGCTTGCCTGTGTGTGTAATTGTGTAATAGTGACAAGCAGAAAACATGTCTGCTCCCATTGTATCACAGGAAAAAATATTAATATACTGTTGAAGAGGTTTGAAGATAGATTTGCTGTGTAAACTATCTAAACTTTAGATAAGATATATAGACAAGTCACTTGTTATATTTAGTTTTTCATCTCGGATCCGCTTTAAAGGACACCTGAAGTGAGAGGGATATGGAGGCTGCTATATTTATTTCTGGTATCCTTTAAAAGTCCAAGTCCTTTTGCTAACCATTTAAAGTGAACCTCCGGACTAAAAATCGACTCTGCAGCACTGAAAAGGCTTTGTGTTTCTTTAACAGTTTCACGGCATCAGAACTTTGTTTCTCTTATACAAGCCTCATTTTTAGCTGCACATAAGAAAACTGCCCGGGCTTTTTTCCCCTGATGCTGTGCAAAGCATGATGGGATTTCTGATCTTCTTGTTCTCGTTTTGCTGTTTTGGTGCAATTTTTTTTTTTTTTGGACATTTGAATTTGACATTTGAAGCCTAGCGTGTGCAGCTGGGAGGGGTAATCAGGACACAGGATAGTTGGATCTGTGTCTCCTGCTCCTTGTCACCTCATTTCAACCAAAAAGATGGCTGCCCCCATGACAAAGATGGCAGCCGCCATGAATCACGAACATTTGCCTGTTCTTTTAAAAGAGGGTGGGTAAGAGATTATATTACCTATCTATTCTAACTAACATAACTAATGTAACTTGATGACAGTATGTTTGTTCAGGCTGAAGTTCCCCTTTAAAAGTCAAATCATCACTACATTTGTGAGCCTTGCATGCCCATTCAAATCATCCCCTTCGAAGTCTTGCCCTAATTACTTACTACAGTTTCCCAAGAGTAGGGATGATCAATGATATGTAAATTGTTCCGAAATTATGCACATTTTTCTGCAAATGCATGCAGTTTGAAAATGGACCAATTTAAATCAAGCTGTATATATTTGCATAAGTATTTGCATACATTTGCATCAACTGAATAATTTGCATATCTGTGATCATTCCTACCCAGGAGGCCAAGAGATGGCAGCCAACAGGTCACAGGTACATCAAAGAAGTGAGAGAGTTTGCAGCTATGTCACAGTGTGCGAAGGAAGTCAATTTATAAAACAATGGTTTAGCTTACATTACTCTCCATACACACAGAGTAACCAATTATATTCATATTAAGCATTAAAATGACAGTTGTAAAGTTTAAAAGCAAGAGCAATTTGTCTGCTTCTGCCCTTAACATAGTTGGTTCCACTGAAAATAAAGTAGGATATGTTGATATGTACTAATGCTAATCAAATGCTGCTGAAACAGTTCTCCACTGCACAGATACATTCACTTTGCCCACCCATGCACTTTTAGGGCTCAAACCCACTAGCAGCCTTTTCTAAGCATTAATGATTGGAAAATAATCTTTCTAACCAGCACTGAGATAAGCTGGAAGATGACATAGGCACTGTGCTTTTTCTCTTCTATCAGCATTGAAAGACACGTCACAATTCTCCAACAATTTCCCTGACAACAGATGATTTTTTTGAGCGACAAGTGGTCGTTTCTACAATCTCACGACATGAGTACAGGAGCATGGACGTTTACCAAATACCAACTGCCTTACAGTCCTGCTGATTATCTGCCACTAATACATTTAGGGCTTATTTCCACTGGACGTCGTGGCAGTTTACGATTTGACCGCGGCTCCCGTTGTGCTGCAAAGACTGAAGTCTGACTGGATTGGCCACAAAAAAAAAAAAAAAAAAATTATTCATACACGTCTGTGGGAAAATACAAAATTCTATACCATGCCAAATAGTCCAAGCTGTTCTAAAGCATCCCAATTACCCCGATTAATTGGAAAAACTGTTTTAATCAGCTCAACAGGTGAAAAACAGTAGCTCTCTGCAGTTGGTTTGTGAACAGTCATGGCTAAGACAAAGGAGCTGAGTGAGGACCTGCGGCTGCTCACAAGTGAGGAAAGGGATACAAGGCCATTTCTAAATGTTTTCAAGATCCTGTGGCTACAGTGCAAAGTATTATTAAAAAATACAAGATGTTCCGCACTGTGGGAAATCTCAGAGCACGTGGTCTGAAGCCAAAAATGACATGTGCAGGCCAGGAGGATGGTGAGAGAGGTGAAAATTAATCCAAGGATCACCACCAAGGCCAACCTGGTGAATCTGGACTCTGCTGGTGGCAAAGTCCCAAGCCAGAAAATCAAACAGACCCGGCACACTGCTGGGTTCCACGGATGCAGACCAAGGAGAATGCCACTTCTTCATATAAGGCACACAAAAGCTCACTTGGCCTTTGCAAATGCTTATCTGGACAAAGAAGAAGACTTCTGGCCTTTTGTCTTATGGTTAGATGAAACCAAAATGGAATTGTTTGGTCACAATGAGGTTTCCTTCAATTGGCGTAAATAAGGAGAAACCTTCAACCCTAAGAACACCATCCCCACTGTCAAACATGGCGGTTGGAACCTAATGCTTTGGGGGTGTTTTTCAGCCAATAGACCAGGGAGCCTAATCACAGTAAACGGCACCATGAAAAAAGGGCAATACAGGAGGATTCTTAACTACAACATTAGGCAGTCTGCAGAGAAACTTGGCCTTGGGCACCAGTGGACATTTCAGCATGACAATGACACAAAACACACAGCAAAAGTGGTGAAGAAATGGTTAGCAGACAACATCATTAACATTTTGGGAGTGGCCCAGCCAGAGTCCTGACTTGAATCCAATTGAGACTCTGTGGAGGGAGCTAAAGATCAGGGTGATGGCAAGAAGACCCTCCAACCTGAAAGATTTGGAGCTTATTGATAAAGATGAATGGGCAAAAAGGTTTGTGGAGACATGCAAAACGCTGGTCTGCAATTATAGGAACCGTTTGATTGCTGTAATTGTTGTAATTGCCAATAAAGGCTTTTCTATTGATTATTGAGAAGGGTATGAATCATTTTGGACTGGTTACTTTTTGCGCAAATGTAAATAAAAGCGGAGCTTATTTTTTCCCACAATAATGCCTCTTGTACATTGTCTTATCTTTTGGGAGACACCAATGTCATTTCCTATCAAACTAACTGCTGGTTGAATAAAGTAAAAATTGAAAATATATGTTAACATATACAATTAAGAAGTAAGAGTAAAATGAGCCATAAATTACTTTTCCCCTATGTTGCTGTCACTTATAGTAGGTAGTAGAAATCTGACAGAACCAAGAGGTTTTGGACTAGCCCATGACCTCATGGGGGGGGGGGGGGTTAAAGGGATTTCTTTATTTTCAAAATGCAATTAGTGAATGGCAGTTGCTTCGTCCAACTGCCCCCAAAAAAAAAGTGTATGGTGAGCAGGGACGCTGGACAGCATCTTTGTATAAATCTTTTTCAGGGATTGCCTTTATAAAGAATTAAGGGGGAACTGAAGTAAGAGATATACTGAGGCTGCCATATTTATTTCCTTTTAATCAATACCAGTTGCCTGGCAGCACTGCTGGTCTATTTCTCTGCAGTAGTATCTGAATAACACCAGAAACAAGCATGCAGCTAGTCTTGTCAGATCTGACTTTAAAGTCTGAAACACCTGATCTGCTGCATGCTTGTTCAGGGGCTATGGCTAATAGTATTAGAGGCAGAGGATCAGCAGGGCTGCCAGGCAACTGGTATTGCTTAAAAGGAAATAAACATGGCAGCCTCCATATACCTCTCTCTTCAGTTCCCCTTTAAGGCCATGCTGAGAATCCCCTATGGAAAGATGGGCTAGCCCAAAACATGTCGGTAATGTCAGATTTCTAATACCTACTGTAAGTGACAAACATAGGAGAGAAGTAATTTATGTCTCATTTTACTCAGGAAGAAACGTATTTCTTATTTGTATGCGTTTTAAATTTTAAGATTTTCAAGACCGTTCCTCTAAGTCAAAATTTGCCAGGGGTGGGAATAATTATGGGCAGCACTATATAACCCCATAATATTTTCCAATCTGGAGGTTACGATCTTGTTCAACATTGTCACCACTTCTTTAGTACCAGAAGGTTGCCAGTGTCTGCAATGTAAAAACATTGTGGCACCTCATATGGCGATATGTCTTGGGTATAGTGGTGTATAAATTCCTAAGACACTGCTTTGTTAGGCCTCATTCACAATGGGTGTGTTTAGAAACTTATTTAAGTGCATGAAAAGGTGCGTGTTGATGCGTCTTTCATAACGCGCTTAAGGGCTCGTTTCCATATGCAACGCAGGAGACGTGCATGAGCACGGCTGAGCGGTGCACATGATTCCCCCGGGGGGGGGGGGGGGGACGCATGCGATCTCATTCATTCCAATGAATGGGATCACGGATGCAACTGCCCCAAAATGCGTGCAACCATGCGCTGTGATTCAGTGGTGAATCGCAGCGTATGTATGGAATCCGTCTGTTAGCGCAGTCTATGCATTCTCCGATGTCCCTGTGAACACATTTCCATAAGTGCGGCTAAAAGCATGCATATGGAAAGAGCCCTCAGTGCATTATAGTGCACTTTTTTTAAGCGGACATACACTTAAATGCGTTTTGCTCAGCACGTTTTGCTTATTTGTAGACTTGTCAACAAAGTTTTGCTGTCACTTGAATTTTTTCCCCCTTTAATTAGGGGCAGGAAAAACACATACAAAACACATTGCCTTCTATGCGCTTAAAAAGCGCACCCATTCACTTGCATTGCTGTGCGCATCACAGCACAGCACACAGAAATGTATGCAGTAATACGTTTCTCAAACGGCCAGTAACAAAGCATATAGATGATCTTATTACATTAGAATCAATGGAAAAACCTGAACCTAACAGCACACAGCACAATGCGCTTTGAAAAGCGTACAGCAACGTCTCTAGTGTGAACGAGCCTAACTGTATGGTCTTGAGTGGAGGTTCGCAAAGAAACGCTCTTTCACTTTACTTTTAGGAAAATCGCCATTCCATCTCCAGGAATAGATTTAAAATTAAAGGGATTGAGTGGGAGGCGGTTGAAGACAGTTTTCAATCCTTGCCAAGGACACCTTTTTAAAACAGACAGAGAAAACTCCATAGAAATGGACTGGGCTTTATAATTTTTTTTAGGGCTCATTTCCACTATAAAAAGCGATCGCGATTGGCGTTTCAATTTCCACCATGCGATTGCGATTGAGCTACTATACTCATAGTCCAGCTCAATCGCATACAAAACGCGGCAGGACGACGATTGCACTTTGACCAAAATCGCATCGCAATCGGATCGCACTAATGGAAATTGCTGCTCTCTCAGGAAATCCCCTGCCCTCGCACAGCACTGCGCAGACTCCCCCGCCCTCGCACAGCACTGCGCAGACTCCCCCGCCCTCGCACAGCACTGCGCAGACTCCCCCGCCCTCGCACAGCACTGCGCAGACTCCCCCGCCCTCGCACAGCACTGCGCAGACTCCCCCGCCCTCGCACAGCACTGCGCAGACTCCCCCGCCCTCGCACAGCACTGCGCAGACTCCCCCGCCCTCGCACAGCACTGCGCAGACTCCCCCGCCCTCGCACAGCACTGCGCAGACTCCCCCGTCCTCGCACAGCACTGCGCAGACTCCCCCGTCCTCGCACAGCACTGCGCAGACTCCCCCGTCCTCGCACAGCACTGCGCAGACTCCCCCGTCCTCGCACAGCACTGCGCAGACTCCCCCGTCCTCGCACAGCACTGCGCAGACTCCCCCGTCCTCGCACAGCACTGCGCAGACTCCCCCGTCCTCGCACAGCACTGCGCAGACTCCCCCGTCCTCGCACAGCACTGCGCAGACTCCCCCGCCCTCGCACAGCACTGCGCAGACTCCCCCGCCCTCGCACAGCACTGCGCAGACTCCCCCGCCCTCACACAGCACTGCGCAGACTCCCCTGCCCTCGCACAGCACTGCGCAGACTCCCCTGTCCTCGCACAGCACTGCGCAGACTCCCCTGCCCTCACACAGCACTGCGCAGACTCCCCTGTCCTCACACAGCACTGCGCAGACTCCCCTGTCCTCACACAGCACTGCGCAGACTCCCCTGTCCTCACACAGCACTGCGCAGACTCCCCTGTCCTCACACAGCACTGCGCAGACTCCCCTGTCCTCACACAGCACTGCGCAGACTCCCCTGTCCTCACACAGCACTTCCTCCAAGTCCTCAAACCACCTCTCTTGCCAGGCTCCCAGTACATATTTCTACCAGTTTTAAACCTTTACCTTCAAGTAGTTAAAGAGGAACTGTAGTCAAAATTAAAAATAATTTTTACTGTATATTTTTTTTTACAATATTAATTTATAATTTAGTCAGTGTATGCCCATTGTAAAATATCTTTCTTCACCCTGATTTCTGACATTTATAACATCTTTAGTCCTGGCAGGTGATCTCTGTGGAATGTAATCAACGGACAGTTATAAAGCCAGTGGAAAAGATCTTTGGAATTCCGCATAAATTCCTAGGCTAAGCCTCAGCTGGAGGGTGGGGCTAAATACCAATATATAGCAATAGAAAGTGTTTGATGCTGAAACATGGATATTTACAGTAGAAGTGAGTGTCCCGAATAATTTGCTGCATTCTACTATATGTCACTACAGTGTCTTTAAACTTTTACCCCGGCAAACTCGCCAGAGCTGCTCCATGTATGCTCTATGTATGCTGCTTCCTGCTCCCCTTGCCCACCTTACACCAGCAGTACAATCACTGGACCGCGTAATCCACTAGAAGAAGTGCAAGTAATCTCTCCTCCAGCACAGGATACCTCAAGCCACACTGCCTTAGTGCTACCATCTCAACAATCCTGAGAACAATTCCCCAGGTTCACCCCACTGGGTAGATCCTCTTGCCTGGACACAAGAAACATTGGCACTAAGGAGGGGTGATTTACATGCTCCTCAATTTATAGGAGAGGTGCTAAAGTTTTCTGCAACTGGGAATACTCAAAGAATTTGCCCTGGAGGACTGCTGGTGAAAAAATGGTCAGGAAGAGCAACTTTCATCTCACTGCTGTGGAAGACTTGACAGCTGCCTCCCACAAGCCACAGCACACAGAACAGACAACAGCTGGTTAAAATCTTCAAAGCAACTGAACTGGGCTGAATCCAGGTTTTAAATGTTGACTATGCATGATTTATTGTGAAGCACTCGCTAATAAACTCTGCCCATTTTGCACATACAGCTTGAAAGCCATTATTTGGTTTTAAGCAGAGGGAGTGGAGAGGCAATAATAGCGAGACGGCACAGAGAAAATATTATTTGTAATAACTTCTCCAATGTTGAAGTTGGCCAATGTCTATATTTTTGCATCTGCTTCAGGCAGTGTACAGCATGATCTTTAATAACATGCTGATCCTACAAATACAATGTAAAGGCAGCGACAGAACACCCCCACCCCCTTCCTGTCTCTCCCAGAGGTCACTAAAGGGACATGGCAGCTTGAATTTTGTTACTATGAAGATAAATTAAAAGCACAGAGATGGTACCAGTAGCATCAAATTACTAAGCTGAGCTCATTGTTTTATTCCTAAATGACTTCAGTCTTGTGGAAATATTTTGACTACCCGACGTTTAAAAGGAATCAAAGATAAAAGCAAAAAAGGAGGGGGGGGGGGGGGGGGGGAGGATTTATATTAATTTGCATAGATCATATTATTTGGGAAGGGGGGGGGTGCTAGCCAATCGTAGCCATACTCTGGCTTAATCCTTTCAGAGTAATGCAACACCACACCAAGTTGCACCGCATGTTATCTGGGCTTTACTTCACATTGCCACACTGCAATGCACTACTGTGAGTGTAGCCTTCCCAAATTGGGTATTGCCGTGTGCTTCCAGGTTACCGTGGCAACTGGGCTGCTGCACCCCAGTGTGGTGCTGCTCCAGTGGTTAGTGAAGCACCTCAGAGAGCAGGAGAGGTGCTCTGCTGGCTATGCCAGCTCTTTAATTCAGGGCTGTGGAGTCGGTCCAAAAATCCACCGACTCCGACTCAGACTCCGACTCCTCAGTTTAGGATTCCACCGACTCCGACTCCTCGACTCCGACTCCTCTAATTTGCATATTACAATTTTGTTGATTAAAAGTATGTAACATGAAATTCGTCTCTTAACTGCCAACGCTTAGGAATTTTACAAGACAACTGAAGTGAGAAGGATATGTAGACTACTATATTTATTCCTTTTAGACTAAAACTAGTCCTTGGTAAGAGTACTTGTAAAAGGTACAAACCAGAACAAAGAACATCTATCAGGCCCTAGGCAATGTAAGTCTGGGTACATGTAAGAATGATGTGCAGGTACTCTGCAGGGGAATGAGGAGATTGTAAACAGACAACGCCTGTGTGTTCAATGTGCACAGCATTCTCAGTGGATTCCCTGCAGCTCTGTGGGGAGTGCATATGTAGAGTATAGTACTACTGTGTAACAAAGTAAACCTGAGACAGATGAAATTAAAGTTTTATACATACCTGGGGCTTCCTCCAGCCGCCTTCAGGATAATCAGTCCCTCGTTATCCTCCTCCGCCACCTGGATCTTCTGCTAGGAGTCCTGGTACTTGAGCCAGTCGGGCGTAGCGCGTATGCACACACTCCGCCACCAGGAGCATACTACACCTGTGCAGCACTATTGCGCAGGTGCAGAATGTTCCTGGCTGTGGGAGCGGCATGCGGCCCGACAGCGCTGACTGGCTGAAGTACCAGGACTCATAGCAGAAGATCCGGGTGGTGGAGGACAGCGAGGGACTGATTAGCCTGAAGGGGGCTGGAGGAAGCCCCAGGTATGTATAAAACTTTACTTTTCATCCGTCTCAGTTACCCTTTAATTTGTAGTCACCAAACCAAATTTTAACAACATATCAAATTATTTGATTTCATGAGCAAAGAGAGTGCATACATTTGCATAAATCAGCATCAATGCAGAATTATTTTCATCTCGTTGACCATCTCTATTAGTGACACGGCTACACATCAGGCTTTATTCTTACAGCATAGATGTTATTTAGTATATATGAGATTCCTGTGTACACATCATATATACAATCACAATCAGATATGTATATCTGACCTTAAAAATACGGGGACTGCTTTATTGAAGAAGCACAAGTAACTAATTTTGATTGGTTTATTTCATTTTTGTGGACTAAGCACATCTATTACTGTATATATACATTATTTTTAATGACTATTATCTGAGAAATAGAACATTTTATCATATTTTCTATTTTAATTACAGTTACAAATTCATTAGGAGTCGGAGTCGGAGCATTTTTTCCCGACTCCGACTCAGACTCCAGGCACCCAAAATTGCCCGACTCCACGACTCCGACTCCACAGCCCTGCTTTAATTGACAGTGATGAATGAGCACACTGCTCCCTTGCTTACCCTGCCCATCAAAAGCTGCAGCATAATGCACAGTACCACTGTCCCTCTTCCACTCTCCATAGACAGCACATGTCACTTGACTCCACATCTGTATGACTGCATGCCTGGAACTGTTGCCCAAGCAATCACTTCATGTGGCATTAATGGGAGATCTGCCATTCAATGTTTCTTGACATTGCCACAGCCAATCAACAACACCCGCCTATTACTTGGCAGCTCCCATTCCCCTTCAATGGCCATTTCAAATTATGTGCACATCTCAATGTATTCTGTACTCAGCAGTAATGATTAACCCTGACTGAATATCTAAATAAACTGGGTCCTGAAGGAAGAGGAATACAGAGGCTGCCATCTTCATTCTCTGAACAATGCCAGTTGCCCAGGTTCTGTGCTGAGGCTCTGCCTCTAATACTTTAAAGGAACACTATCCATTAACTTTTTTTTTTTTTTTTTTTTTTACCTGGGATTGAGAGAGTTCCTGAAGTGCTGGCAAATAACGATGAAAGCAATTCACTTGCTTATCTCTTATTTACCAGGGCTGTGGAGTCGGTACAAAAATGCACCAACTCCGACTCCTCAGTTTAGCATTTCACCGACTCAGACTCCTCTAATTTGCATATTACAATCTTGTTGATTGAAAGTATGCAACATGAAAATCGTCTCTTAACTGCCAACACTTAGGAATTTTAAAAGACAACTGAAGTGAGAAGGATATGGAGACTGCCATATTTATTCCCTTTAGTCAGACTAAAACTAGCCCTTGGTAAGAGTACTTGTAAAAGGTACAGACCGGAACAAAGAACAGCTATCAGGCCCTAGGCAATGTAACTGTGGGTCCATGTAAGAATGATGTGCAGGTACTCTGCAGGGGAATAAGGAGATTCTTCCTCTATTACACATTCTTCATGCACAATCTGAACCAGGTTTATGGGTGACAGACAACACCTGTGTTCAATGTGCACAACATTCTCAGTGGATTCCCTGCAGCTCTGTGGGGAGTGCATGTGTATAGTACTACTGTGTAACAAAGTAAACATGAGACAGATGAAATTAAAGTCTTATACATACCTGGGGCTTCTTCCAGCCCCCTTCAGGCTAATCAGTCCCTCGCTGTCCTCCTCTGCCACCTGGATCTTCTGCTATGAGTCCAGATACTTGAGCCAGTCTGGCGTGGTGCGCATGCACACACTCCGCCGCCGGGAGCGTACTACACCTGCGCAGCACTATTGCGCAGGTGCAGAACGCTCCTGGCTGTGGAAGCGGCATGCGGCCGGACTGCACTGACTGGCTGAATTACCAGGACTCGTAGCAGAAGATCCAGGTGGTGGAGGTGGACAGCGAGGGACTGATTAGCCTGAAGGGGGCTGGAAGAAGCCCCAGGTATGTATAAAACTTCTTTTCATCCGTCTCAGGTATCATTTAATTCGTAGTCGCCAAACCAAACTATAACATATCAAATTATTTGATTTCATGAGCAAAGAGAGTGCGTACATTTGCATAAATCAGAATCAACGCAGAATTATTTCCATCTCATTGACCATCTCTATTAGTGACACGGCTACACATCAGGCTTTATACTTACAGCATAGATGTTATTTAGTATATACAAGAGATTCCTGTGTACACATCATATATACAGTCACAATCAGATGTGCATATCTGACTTTAAAAATACGGGGACTGCTTTATTGAAGCAGCACAAGTAACTCATTTTGATAGGTTTATTTCATTGTTGTGGACTAAGCACAGCTATTACTGTATGTATAATTTATGATGACTTATGAGAAATAGAACATTTTATCATATTTTCTATTTTAATTACAGTTTAAATTAATTAGGAGTCGGAGCATTTTTTCCCGACTCCAGGCACCCAAAATTGCCCCAACTCCAACTCCACAACCCTGTTATTTACTGTGTCAAATTCCTTTCACTCTAAACTGATGGCAGTCTGCTCTATTCTGATGGCAGAGTGAGTCAAGAGGGAAGGGGGAATTCCCTCACAGTGCATCTGTTAACCCTGTGTGAGAGAGAAAGCTCTCAGCAGCTGCCTGTGTCTCTGCCTGAAGTGTCTGAAGAGAGCAGAAGAAATGTAACTTGTTATAAACATTTATATTTGTCTGACACCACAGCTTATACTTTTTTTGTTTTCAAAGAAAAATACTCTGTAGTCTGATACGCAAAAAAAAAAAAAAACCAACAACTGGCTGTGCATTGAAGCAGGCACCCCTTTTGAGAATGATTTGTCCCAATAGAGCTAAATCCTACACACAATGAATTAAAGCTTTTGCCTCTGATATTTAACATGAAAAGTAGGAAAATGTTTACACAGCTACTTAGACATTATTTGTACATTGTCATTTTACAACACTTAGTTTGAAAGCGCTCCTTTAAGTCACTGGCCCAGAAGAAGCATGCAGCTCAGATGCTGGTCTGACTCCGCTGGCTTCATGCTTGTTGAAGGTGTGCGACTCAAACAACGAAAGCCAAACGCTCAGTATGAACGCCAGGCAACTGGCATTGTTCAGAAAATGAAGACGGCAGCCTCTGTATTGCTCTCACTTACGGTTCACTTGAAGTTCCTGGAGTGTTTGGATAGTGTTTGCACAAAATCTGCCACCATAAAAAAAACTATGAAAAGTTAATTTTGGGTGACAAAAGTTGAAAATGTGTACATGACTTAATAGCTAAAAAAAAAAAATCTCGCTTCACATGAATCAGTAGCGCATATTTCAGGATTATTACACTGTCTCATGACTTTTGCACAGCTTTCAAAAAGAGATGAGAATGGTTACAGGGAAGTCACCTCAGCACTTCTGCCTAAGCGTTCTGCTGATTCCTTCTCTGCAGCAGTGTCCCCCCAGCCCTGAGAGGCTGCAGTTATCAGTCTACTTATGTGAGCATTGCTGAGCAGGTCACAGAGGTGAGAGAGTACCTCTTCACAATAGAGCTACACCAACACAGTGTGCAGAAACTTCACCTAAAGCTAGTCTCTATCACACTGCATTCAAAAGCTATGCCAGGAGTAGTGGAGTCAGACAGAATTAAACCAGGCTCTTTGTTGCTTGAAGTGAGCTAGCTTCCTGTACATACAAATATTTGGGTATCCCTTTCACCTAATTCCAGCTGAGTAAGATGCTTGTACTAGTGATCAAATATCTTAGAGCATTAGGGTTTATTTTTGTTTTTTTTAAACAGCTCTGTTCAGGATAGCAACTTGCCCAAATTGACAGATCTACTCCCTAACGTATGTAAAAAGGAAATGAACTTAAATCTTATACTGCATAAACAAAAACGAAAAAAAAAAAAGAAAAAAAAAATCCTCCAGGACATCAAAGCTAACAGTGAACTATACACAGGAAGTAGCGCAAAGCACATGAAGCAGAAGTACATCTTAGGGCTCTTTCACATCAGACAACGCGAGCAGGAGCCGTTCTCCTGCACGCGTTGTCTGCCTGCGGCGTGTCGTCGGGTATCTGCGGTGCGACGTAATCAGCGGCGGTAGCTGGTAATTAAACCCGACGGAAAACGCCGGCTCGCGGGTGCGTTGAAGGAAAAACTGCGCCCGGGTGCGTCGGAACCGCAACGCATCGAAACGCAGCGTCGAGTGTGAAAAGGTAAAATGAAAGTCTATGGACTTTCATCTTACCTTGGTTAACGCAAACGGCTGCTGTTTGCGTTAACGCACAAAGTCTGCCCTAATGTGAAAGAGTCCTTATCACTGTGTGGCTATGTTCCTTAGCTTTTAGCAGCAGGGGCAGCCATACTATCCCAGGAAACACATATATAAGTAGATAAATACTTATTCTACTTACATAACATGTAGTGCACTGCCTGCGATTTGATTTCAGTGAATTTTATACAGTAAAAGAAGAAAAAAATTGCTAGTGTAATTGCAAATGCTTAAAGTTTTTTTAAGCGAATTTTAAAAGCGATTCCAGGCATGTGCCTAGCGATATTCTATTTATGCCTGATGATTTTTGGAGCATTTTTGTTTCGCGATTTTATTCTTCTTCTACACTTTGACCTAGGAAAATCGGAAAATCGCTCAGTTACAGCATTTTTTTTTAGAGGAATTTTCATTTTTCCTATACTTTACATTAAGGTATAATCACAAAAATGCTTAAAGGAATAGTCAGGCAAAAAAAAAAAACCTGTGGCTTCTACCAGCCACATGCAGCCATCCTGTGGCCTCAGTCACTCACTGCTGCTCTGGTCCCCCTCCGTCAGCTAGTTTTGTTTTTGCCGACCTCGGGGTCAGAGTACATTTTTACGCATTTCCGCTGGTGCAGGAACATGAACACATTTTTACGCATTGCTCCACTAACGTGTAAAAATGTAGGTGCTAATGTTCCTGCACCAGCGGGAATGCGTAAAAATGTACTCGGACCTCGAGGTCGGAAAACACGAAACTAGCTGCCAGCGGGGGACTGGAGCAGCAGAGAGTGACTACAAGGGCACAGGATAGCTGCATGGGGCTGGTAAAAGCCCCAGGTAAGTGAAACTCAAACTTTTTTTTTTTTTTTTTGCCTGACGATTTTTTTTTTTTTTTTTGCATCTCTCTGGTGTGCTCCATTCCATACAAATACATTAGCCAAGAACTTTTCAAAGCGCTACCGTTTTTAAAAGCACTCAGAAGCACTCTTCGCACCAGCCCTTAAATGTAAGCAAATGCCCTCATTCTCTTGGCACACAGCAGATAAAAGTGGCAGGTGATCATCACTGCTGCCACCTTTATTTTCTCAGTATTCAAATACTTTGTCCTCTGTTCAGCATGGAGATAACCTCAAGTATCTGTCAACAAAACTATCCCTAGGGCTAACTTATTTACCAAAACAGTTCTCAGATAAAAATACCAGGATGTGAACAACAGAGCTATTTGTATAATAACACAAGATAAATCTGACAGCCAGTCTGCGAGAACTTTCCTATGAAACCATTGGGATTTCAAGCCATGTGCGTGAGCTCAGTTTTTCACAAAGTGCCATAAATTGAAACTGTAAACATTGTATACTTCCTATCTGCACTATTTATAACTTAAACAGGTATATACAATACAAAGGCTGTCAGGAAGATACTGAGGGCTGTCTTGCACTAGCGACATTTTGCAATGCGATTCTGATTATTGGATGCCAAAACGCCAGGTACTAACTCCACTTATGGTCACCAAATAGCGATGGTTCCACTAATACGCTGCGTTTGCATTGCGATTATTCCCGATAGCAATAGTCAAGCCTGTTGTATTTTCTGTGCGCTTGAGCTCCTATACAAAGTATAGGAACGCAGGAAAATTGCATAGCAATTGAACCACTATGCAAATGTTTTTTTTCACGATTCCACAGTTCAAAATGTTTTACCGCCCATTTTTTCATTCTCCTGTTAGAAGTCGCAAATTCACAGCAGTTGCACCATACGCCCATCGGATTGCGGTAGTAGGAATAGAAAGAAAGAGGATTGCAATTTCTTAGTGAAAAAAAGCAATTATGTTCCAGCACATGACACCTTCAGTGTGGTGGCATTAGTCGCTATTTGGAGCCAATTACAAAATAGTTAAATAACGCATTGCTCAGAGCAGAAATATTTGGGTGGAATGCCTGTAAGCTAAGGCCCTGGAAGACTTGATTTAAAAAAAATAAAATTAAAAAAAATCATTTGTGATAAAAAAAAAAAAAAAAGTAACCCATTCAACTCAGCTTTATATTATTGCAAATATCAGGAACGCCCCGTTTCCACTAGCACTGTTTCCACGTCGAATCCACAGAGTTTCCCTGCAGGCAAATCGTGCGGGGAAACTACCACAGGAAACAATGGCCCGCTGCCCGAATCGCTTGCGCTAGCGATTTGGTTGACATTGCCATCTGTTTCCGTGCAGGAGGCTGAAAGTCCCATAGCAGTGCATGGCACGGCTGATGGGAATTCGTCTGCGTACCCGCAGACAAGGCAGTGCCGCCACGCGCGACAACGGGCCGTTAGGCTGTATCAGTTCGTTTACTTTGAGTCTATGTGAAAAGAAACAATTTCTAACAAACTGACATAATGTCACAATGTGCTGTCATATGACTGTGCAGATGTTACAAATGGACAACAGAGGCTCCTGATCTGTGCAGCCAATTACTCATATGCAGCAGGCTGAGGGTTTATAGTCAGTACTACAGTGCACTGTTAGCATGGATGCAAAAAAGGGCCAGAGGTGTGAGATCTATAGAAGCTGACATTTATTGACTTTTAGGGCTGGTGCACACCAAAACCCGCTAGCAGATCCGCAAAATGCTAGCAGATTTTGAAACGCTTTTTCTTCTTTTTCTGTAGCGTTTCAGCTAGCGTTTTGCGGTTTTGTCTAGCGGTTTTGGTGTAGTAGATTTCCTGTATTGTTACAGTAAAGCTGTTACTGAACAGCTACTGTAACAAAAACCGCCTGGCAAACCGCTCTGAAGTGCCGTTTTTCAGAGCGGTTTGCGTTTTTCCTATACTTAACATTGAGGCAGAAACGCATCCGCAATCCAAAAAATGCCTCACCCAGGCATTTTTTGTTTCTGCAAAACGCCTCCCGCTCTGGTGTGCACCACCCCATTGAGATACATTGACCAAGCAGATCCGCAGCCGCAAGCGGATCTGAAAACGCCCAAAAAGCCGCTCGGTGTGCACCAGCCCTTAAACCATACCAGTTGCCTGGCTGTCCTGCTGATATTTCTGGTCAGTAGGGTCCAAATCAGGCACTTGAAACAAGAATGCAGGTAATCCAGTCAGATTTGTCAGACTTCTGATCTGCATATTTGTTCAAAGTCTATGGCTTAAAGTACTACAGGTAGAGGAGAAGCATGATAGCCAGGCAATGTGCATTGCTTAAAAAGAAATAAACAGGTCAGCCTCCATATACCTCTCACCTCAGGTTCCCTTTACTAGTAACCTTAACTGAGAGGGATATGGATGTTTCCTTTTAAACAATATCAGTTGCTTGTCAGTCCTGATCTCTTTGGCTGAGGTTGTGGCTGCATCACACACCTGAAACAAGCATGCAGCTAATCCAGTCTGACTTCAGAGCACCTGATCTGCATGCTTGTTCAGGGGCTGTGGCTAATAGTATTAGAGACACAGAAGCCGCAGGAGAGTGAGGCAACTGGTATTTTAAAAGGAAAAATGCATATCCTCAGTTTAGGTTCCCTTTAAGGCTCACAGTAGGCAGACTTTTCACCCTCATCTTGCTGACTCATTAAAAGTGTACTCAAAGTCATTATATAGCGCTATAGTTTTCAATGGCTATAATTCTAAATTGACCATGTAGTTAAGGGCCCGTTCAGATCACAAATGCGGATGGCCATGGGTGCGGAACACGTGCGGACCACAACGCGTACGAACGCATGGCCATCCGCGTTTGTGTGCGTTGCGTGGCTGATCCCATCACTGAAAAGTGAATGGGACAACCACGCGTTTTAGCAAAATCTGCGTGCAGCATGCGTTCCCGGACCGCACAGGTCCGGAACGCATGCAGTGTGAACATCAGACATTGCACTCTATGCAATGTCTGATGTCGTGCGTATCGGCCACCTGCACGCGTTTCCAAAACGCGGCTGGAAACGCTTGTAGTGTGAACGGGCCCTTACTCACCCGCTTACCTTCATATCAGACTATAGATTGCCAAATGTAAGCAAGCACAGCTGCAGATGAGCAGGTCCCTAGGGCTGGTTCACACGGGCTTCTGCCCCGCATTTACCGATGGCGTTCGGGACTCGGCATTAAACGCTCCCATTCAAGTGAATGGGAGCGTTTGTACCGAGCTTTTACCGACATTTGCATTAACGCGGCGTTCAGATCCCGATTTTCCCTGGCGTTCAGGTGACCCTGGACGCTACAGGTAGCGGTTAACCGCTGTGGCCAATGTCCCCCTGTGGGGGAGAAATACGCTAACTGCAACTGAACGGCAGGGAAAGCCACTGAAAGCTTGAACGCGACGCTGCTGAACGCAACGCCTCCGAAAGCCGTGTGAACCAGCCCTTAATGCGCACGTGCAAGTTCATTTCAGTTATGGCTCACATTACCTCACGAACTACATTCTGCTACTTCCCCTTCCTCACACAAGAGGCTACTATGTGCATTCCTCCATCCCACCTCAGCAATTACAATCATCCAAAACCGGCCTGGCACATCGCAAACCCCTACTCTGCATCTGGTCTCATCCACCACTCTTCTGATGCTGCTCCTTTGACAATACTAGTGTTTTAATTCCCAGGCAGATCTATGGTCGCTAGTAACTAAAAGAATTCTGAAAAGGTAGCATTTCAACCATGTGCTTTAGGATGTGCGCTGTGTTTCACACCTATGCATTTACTGTTGTATATTACAAAGTAAATTTCATCAAGTTGTGAACACACATTAGATAATAGCAATGCAAAAGAGGATCCGATCATTCTGGGTGGTGTAGGTATGTGAACAGTATAACTATGTATGGTACTTATGGGTACAATAGCATCTGCTGCAATTCTCTCCTCTTCAAACAGCTCACACTGTCCAAACAGACCAATGGTGCATACACACATCTCATTTTGAATGACCAATGATTGGCCAATTTTTCCACTTTCATGTAATAAGAGAGTTTACCTATGGGCGCATAGAATAAAAAATAAGAAAAATTGTAGACCTTTACACTACATGGAGGTGACACACTGGCCTCCATACACTGAAGACGCAGGAAAGCTGCTAGGAGCAACCGTAAGGCTACAAGACGTCACTGGAGCCTCGGTGAGTATATGGGGGGGGTGTTGCTTTTTGGGCTGGTCAGGAGACCCCCGCTGGTGCTGGATACTAGGGACTTGGCGTGTGTGTACATACACACACACACAGTCCCTAGTATTCAGCACCAGCGGGGGTCGCCTGACCAGCCCAAAAAGCGACCCCCCCCCCCCAAATACATACATAATATATTTACACACACACACTTGTCTCTTGGTTGGTAACAGAGTGGTATAGGCAGGGGATTAGCTAGTCAGACAGGGGTCAGTCAGGGCAAAACAGATTAAGAAGCTGAATCTAGGTATTAGTGTGAACAGATGGGTAGCTGTATACTACAAGAAATACACTGTTGTACAAGTCAGACTAGGAAGAGACAACTAGACTAGGAAGAAGAAAAATACAGAGATCAGAATCCTAATACAAAAATAATCTGAATATACTGTACTAAAAGTTAATTTAAATTTACCTGCACAAACATTATATACAAGACTTGAGTTTGTGCAGGACACAGCTAGCAGGTTGGTGGAAAATACAATTATAAATTCAGAGCTGCCAATTCCACCAGGTTTCTTTAAAAAATAAATAAATAAATAAATAACAATCTCCTCTTGGCCTACAAAGCATTAAATAGTTTAAGGACTGAGAAAACAGCTTTGAGGGCTGGTGCACACCGAGCAGGTTTTTTGGCGTTTTTACAGCCGATTGCGGCTGCGGATACGCTTGGTCAATGTATCTCAATGGGGTGGTTCACATCAGAGCGGGAGGAGTTTTGCTGAAACGCATACTCCCGGGGTGAGGCATTTTTTGGATTGCGGAGGCGTTTCTGCCTCCAATGTAAAGTATAGGAAAATCGCAAACCGCTCTGAAAAACGGCAGTTCTGAGCGGTTTTGCAGGCGTTTTTGTTGGGGTTATTACAGAAGCTGTTCAGTAACAGCTTTACTGTAACAATAAATGAAATCTACTACACCAAAAACGCTTCACAAAATCGCAAAATGCTAGGTGAAACGCTACAGAAAAATACGAAAAAGCGTTTCAAAATCTGCTAGCATTTTGCGGATCTGCTAGCGGGTTTTGGTGTGCGCCAGGCCTGAAAGCTGATAAAAAGACAAGCTGTATGAATGCAGCAGGAGGTTTCATCATGGCAAAAAGCTTTATCTCATTCCTCTTGCTCCATGGCAATTAGTCATAATGTAGCTTCTAGCATAAAATTAGCATTGCACAGATTAGCATTGCTCAGATTTTCCTGCAGCGTCCCTGTAAGAGTTATAGTTACCAGAGCAGCCTTGCCCTGCAAAGCCATCCTGAAGATACTGCATCACTTGACTTCTGGCTCCTGGCCCCGCCTCCCCTACAGTAAATAGCCTTTAGGGAATTTCTCAGGAACCGCAGCATTAGGGCTGGTTCAGACGGACGTCTGCGTGGCATCGCGTTTGGGGGCGCCGTGGCGGCTACACGGTCAGGCTTTCCGTAGCCTTCGCGTCGCGCTCCGATGCAGTCGTGTTTTTTCTTCCTCTAGTGGGACATTAGCCATCGCGGTTGGCCGCCCCCTGGAAGCTACATGTCGCTTCCAGGGGCAGCTCTAACGCTAGCGAAAATCGGGACCCGAACGCTGTGATCGTGCAAACGCGCGCAAAAGCTCGGTGTAAACGATCCCATTCACTTGAATGGGAGCATTTACCGCGACGTTCCGAATGCTTGCGGTAAACGCTACGCAAGCGTCCGTCTGAACCAGCCCTAAACAGTAAGCAATGGCAGTCCCCTATGTACCTGAACAAATCAAGAATTTTTAAAAAGACTTAAAGTGACACTGAAGCAAAAAAAAACTTATGATATAATGAATTGGTTGTGTAGTACGGATAATTAATAGAACATTAGTAGCAAATAAAAGTGTCTTATTTTCAGGTATTTAGCTTTTTTTTTTTATATAACATGGCATCATTCTCTAATTGCAGTTTCCACAATACACTCAGCATTTTAAATGATTTCACAGAGCAGGCTAATGACCCTTTGGACATTTCTCTGCAGAAAATCCATAAAACAAAGAACAAAAAAAAGACAGTTGAGACAAGTGCTTCAAAAAAGACAGTGCTGTCCACTTTATAAAATCACAGGTCTAGAGAAGCTCTTTTGCATAGATAAGAACTGAAGTTTAAAGGTAGCCATACACTGGTCGATTTGCCATCAGATTCGACCAACAGATAGATCCCTCCCGAATCTGATCAGAGAGGGATCGTATGGCTACCTTTACTGCAAACAGATTGTGAACCGATTTCAGCCTGAAACCGTTCACAATCTGTGGTGGTGGTGCTGCCGCAGCTCCCCCCGCATACATTACCTGCGCCCCCGGTCATCGCTGCTCCGTCTCCGCTCTGGTCTCCGGCATGCTTTACTTCTTCCTTCCCAGCAGGAAGTTTAAACAGCAGAGCGCCGCCCTCTACTGTTTAAACTTCCTGCCGGGCAGGAAGAAGTGAAGACCCGGAGACCAGCGCGGAGACGGAGCAGCAGACCGGGGGTGAGTAGCGCCGGCGGAGCAGGTAATGTATTGCCGCTCTATTGCATCGGTCGTCAGGCACTCGAACGCCGCTAGCGACGCACTCCTTACCCGCGGGCGATCGACGGTAATTTTCCGCACGGAGCGATCGACGGGATCGGACGAAATAGATCGAAATTTGGCGTGTAGCGGGAACGATGTGACAGCAGATTCGATCCCAGTGATCGAATCTGCTGTCGATCTGGCGGGAATCGGCCTAGTGTATGGCCAGCTTTACTCTTCCTGTACTGGAAAACAATATGAGACTCATACCTGTGCTAATAATGTTTTATTTCTTAGCAGTACTACACATACAAATCATTAACTAGGGCTTTAAGTTATCTGAATGGAATAAGCACAGGTGCTTTCATGAAGCAAATATACATAAATATTCACTGTGTTTACTTCCAACATCCAATCAGGTGTTCATTAAAAAAAACACATCATGTCTTGCAGGAAATACTGCAGTTTTTGAAAACCAAAAAAAGGAAAATGTATGCTGCACTAATTCCCATATCCTTAGAAAAGTTAATCCCTGCCTACTCACTACCCACCTCTGTATAATGCCAGGTGTCTTTCACACTATGCATGTTTCCAGGAATGTAAATAATACGGGTATGGCATATACCAGTGATTTTATCTCCATGGCATCATGTTGGTATTTTCAGTGCATTTTCATGCATATCACAGTATGCACCTTTCAGAAAAACATGTGAGATTAGTTATTAATAAGCTATGCTGCACAGGGCAGGAGTGCACGCATCAGCTTGCCGGACATTGCGTATGCTAGCACACTGCACACGATCAGCCGAATAATGCAAAAATAACCCAGACTACCTTTCCACCATTTCTAGCAGACTGGCTGCAACATTCTCAAAACAAAGAATAAAGCCACAAAATGATAAAACCTCCAGAAACAAACAACTTCCTAACCAATTCACACTCTACTCAGGGTTCTTGGCTACTTCTTACAAGCCTTGCTTTGTAAATTTCATCTAAAGCAGCATGAGCAAAATGAGAAATGGAAATGTGCGCATTAGCAGAAAAGTAACACCAAAGAAAAAAAGCCTTGCTAAAGTCTGTAAGAAAAATGGCAGCTGTATGACAAATATCACTGTAATGAATCTTTAACCACTTCCCTACACATGGGTTTTTCGCCTTCTGTACCAGAGCAATTTTCACCTTTCAGCCCTCTGTCCATTAATTCGCCTATAACTTTATTTCTACCGATGACACAAACGTTCTATTATCTTGTTTTTTTCTGCCACCACTTAAGCTTTCTTTAGGTGGTGCATTTTGCTAAGAATTATTTTATTTTAAACACATTTTAACGGGAGAAATAAAGGTAAAAAAATAATTTCTCAGTTTTTAGCCATTATAGTTTTAAAATACATGCTACCGTAATTAAAAGCCATACATTTCATTTGCCTATTTGCCCCGGTTGTTAAAGTGTTTCAAATATTTCCCTAGTACAATGTATGGCGTTAATATTTTATTTGGATATAAAGGTGCATTTTTTCCCATTTTGTGTCCATCACCAGTTACATGCCCATAATTGTATAAATAACATGAATATACCCTTTTGACATACATATTAAAGTTCAGTCCCTAAGGTACCGTATATATTTTTTTCTTTTTATTTGCATGTAATTTACTTGGGTACTATGGGAGAGAAGGAGTTCATTTTGAATGTACATAAAGGTCTTTTTATTAAAATAAATGACTGTAGGTGTAATTTTACTATTTGGCCACAAGATGTCCTCACGCATTACTTCCTATTCACATGCTTATAGTACGCAAATAGGAAGTAATGCATTTACATGTTACTCAGGTAATTACAATGATTGCGTTGTCTCATTGAAGCTGACGATCAGTGACACTGGGACTTAAAGCCAATGTAACCCTGCTGCTAAAAAAAGAAACCAGATACTCACCTAAGGAGAGGGAAGGCTCTAGGTCCTAATGAGCCTTCCCTCTCCTCTGCCAGTGCCCTCGGTGCAGTGCTGGCTCCCCCGTTCAAAGCCCCCCGCCGCGGGGGACTTCGGAAGTCTTCAGGAGCAGAGTCCTCCCGAAGACAGGCGGCTCCATACTGTGCATGCGCGATTACGCGATAGAGAGCGCTCGCGGAGTGGCCCGTCTTCGAGAGGACTCGGGCTACTGAAGACTTTCCGAAGTCACCTTCGCCGGCGGAAGGAGCAGTATTTGACCAATTTAGTGAAATACTGCTCCCGGGGACAGCGCAGCACCGCGGGCACCAGGAGAGAAGAGGGAAAGCTCATTAGGACCTAGAGCCTTCCCTCTCCTTCGGTAAGTATCTGGGTTCTTTTTTCAGCAGTGGGGTTACATTGGCCTCAATTCACTAAGATCATGCTGGAGATAAGGCAAGAGAAAACTTACCTCCACACAGTGAGAGAATTATCTTAACTCTTCATTCCATAAGTTACCTCCTCTGTAGTTAAGTTACCTCCTCTGTAGTTAAGTTACCTCCTCTGTAGTTAAGTTACCTCCTCTGTAGTTAAGTTACCTCCTCTGTAGTTAAGTTACCTCCTCTGTAGTTAAGTTACCTCCTCTGTAGTTAAGTTACCTCCTCTGTAGTTAAGTTACCTCCTCTGTAGTTAAGTTACCTCCTCTGTAGTTAAGTTACCTCCTCTGTAGTTAAGTTACCTCCTCTGTAGTTAAGTTACCTCCTCTGTAGTTAAGTTACCTCCTCTGTAGTTATTTTCACATGCAGTTAATTAACAACCTGTCTTCCTTAAATCCTTAAAATAACTCCAGAATTCTAAAGTTAAAGAGTTCACTTTAGGTTTGCCTGATGTAAAAGGTTTCCTGACTACTACATGCCTTATCACCATGGTGATAACACTAGAAACGGTATTAAAAATAGGAGATAAGCTTAGTGGCCAATGGCCTCAATTCACTAAGATCATGCTGGAGATAAGGCAACAGTAAACTTGCCACTGCACGGTGAGAGAGTTATCTCATCTCTTCATTCCTTAAAGGAATACTGTAGGGGGGGGGGGGAAGAGTTGAACTTACTGGGGGCTTCTAATGGTCCCCCGCAGACATCCTGTGACCACACAGCCACTCACTGATGCTCCGGCCCCGCCTCTGGTTCACTTCTGGAATTTCCGACATTAAAATTAAAGTCGGAAAACCACTGCGCCTGCATTGCCGTTTCCTCGCTCCCACTGATGTCACCAGGAGCATACTGCGCAGGCACAGACCATAATGGGCCTGCGCAGTACGCTCCTGGTGACATCAGCGGGAGCGAGGAAACGGCCGCACAGGCGCAGTGATTTTCCGACTTTAAAGTCTGAAATTCCAGAAGTGAACCGGAGGCGGGGCCGGAGCATCGGTGAGTGGCTGTGCGGGCACAGGATGTCTGCGGGGGACCATTACAAGCCCTGGATAAGTTCAACTCATTTTCCCCCCCTACAGTATTCCTTTAAGTTACCTCCTCTGTAGAGAAGTTTCTTCCTCTGTAGTTATTTTTACACACAGTTAATTTACAGGTTGTCTTTAACGTTAGAATTCTGGAGTTATTTTAAGGATTGAAGATTTAACTTATAGGCCTCAATTCACTAAGATCATGCTGGAGATAAGGCAAGAGAAAACTTACCTCCACTAGTAAGGGCCCTTTTCCACTAGCGGCGTTTGCGATGCTGAATCGCAAAAACGCAAACCGCTAGCGATTTTACAATCGCTACGGTTTGCTTTTTAACATGGGAATCGCGGTAGGTCATTTCCACTACCGCGATTCGTTTTTGCGGGGAACGCGAACGCGCGGCGGAGCGATAATTGCCGCGATTTTGCTATGCAGTGCATAGCATAGCAAAATCGCGGCCGCAAACGTCGGGGGAATCGCCGGTTTTGCGATTCAGCAATCGCTAGCGTTCAGCGTGAACGCTAGCGATTGCAGGTGGAAAAGGGCCCTAAGAGAGTTATCTTATCTCTTCATTCTTTACGTTACCTCCACTGTAGTTAAGTTACCTCCTCTGTAGTTAAGTTACCTCCTCTGTAGTTATTTTCACACGCAGTTAATGAACAGCCTGTCTAACTCTGGAGTTATTTTAAGGATTAAAGAGTTAACTTTAAGACAGAAGAGTTAACTTTAGGTTTGCCTGAGGTAAAATGTTTCCTGAATACTACATGCCTTATCACTATGGTAACAACTCTAGAAGAGTTATTAAAGACAGGAGATAAGCTTAGTGAATTGAGGCCAATGACAAGAGTTAACTTTAGGTTTGCCTGAGGTAAAAGGTTTCCTGAATACTACATGCCTTATCACCATGGTGATAACACTAGAAATGTTATTAAAGACAGGAGATAAGCTTAGTGAATTGAGGCCATTGTCTTTAAGATTCATGAACGGGAACTGCGTTCCCATTCATTCATATTCCCTCTAACGGGCATCGGGGAGTACCTGTGTGGGAGCGAGTGGCGGCCACCTGCTACAATATATCATCTACCCCCCTGTACAGGAACTAAAGTCCTGCGGGGCGTAAATATACACCGGCCTCGTCGCCGTAACTGGTTAATGTTTCCTTGCTTTAAAAATGAAAGAAAACATTCACAAGTAAAATGTACCTGGATTCCTGATGGCATTTTTCAGTCAGTCATTTTTTGGGGATAGTATTGTCACTAACTGTCCCTCAGAGTGGCTCACAATCTAATCCCTACCATAATCATATGCCCCCATCATAGTCTAACACTACTGGTAAGTACACACACTTGGCTCATGAGATGGGGGGAGGGGGAATAAAAAACAGGATATAGGTAATGGAATTTTCAGAATTTACAAAAATCACGATGGCAGCCACCATGACAGATAACACATTTTGCAGATCTGGGTAGTAAAATCAAATAACATGCATTAGTAAAACAATGTTGTACAGTTAGGTCCATGAATATTTGGACAGAATTTTTTTTCTAATTTTGGTTCAGTACATTACCATAATGAATTTTAGAATTACACAACTCAGATGCAGTTGAAGTGCAGACTTTCAACTTTAATTCAGTGGGGTGAACAAAATTATTGCATAAAAATGTCACTAACACAATCTCTTCATTTCAGGGGCTCAATAGTAATTGGACAAATGAAACTGGTAAAAAAAAAAAAAAAAAATAGCATGTGACCTCCAGAAAATTGTAGCACTGCTGATCAGATTTTTCCTGGGTGTAAATTTTGAATCTAACCGAAACAGGCCCACTGAAATGTATTGCTATGCGAATTTGTATGTAGCAAATCCACACAAATTTGCATCTAGTGGAAAAAGGCCTTTACTGAAAAGGCCAACTCCCAGAACACTGTGAAATTAAGTAGAGAGGCCGGAATAGTCTAGATCCTTTCCACACAGTGCTTTTGTACAGAAAAGGAGACACTCAGATTCCCCCATGAGGAGATTGAGTAGTCTAAAACCTGTCCGTTTTTTACTACCTTCGGTAACGGTTAGTAATATGAGAGAAACATAATTTATGGTGCATTTTACTTCCAAGACAAACATACATCTTATATGTATGCTCTTTTAATTACAAAGTGGCCAATGATCAGATTAGTGTGCCCACTCCCCCAACATCCACAACACTGAAGTCGGCCATACATTGCCCAATATAGGTCAAGATCAGATTTGATCAGAGAGGGGATCTATTGAATGGTCAATGAGAGAGGGGATCTATTGCATGACCACACACTGCAAAGTCCTGCTGCTGCAGGGTCACCCCTACCCCAGTGCTCAAGCTCAGTATTAAAGTTTCACCGGTGCAACTCTCGGCCTTTTATGGCAGTGTTTCCCAACCCTGTCCTCAAGGCCCACCAACTGCGCATGTTTTGTAGAAATTCACAGAGGTAGTTAATCAGCGCTGCTGGGACACTAATTACCTCACCTGTGAATGTATGCGATTTTCTGAAAAACATGTACTGTTGGTGGGCCTTGAGGACAGGGTTGGGGAACTATGTCCTATGGCATCCGGCACCACTGCGAGTCCTCCAGTTTCACCACAAGTGTTTTCCACCAGCCACTGGTGCATGTTGTGATGTTAGTATGCTTTGGATAGGCGAGACGCCTATGGATAGGCGAGACTAACACTGCACGTGGGCACAGGGGGAGGGGGAGAATTATACAACTGGGGGACACCGGTTGGCGGTCAGTAGGTCATCGTGATATGGAACGCTGTTATCACCAGGCACCTAATCGAGCCCTTGCGACCAAGCATTTCCGCCATTCCAGATTGATCCATTTGGTTGTTGATGGAAATCGATCGTATGATCAATCAGGCAGCCATGTCGTGGCCCTGATTCTCTTCCAAAGCGATGGAATTAACAAATTAGAAGGTCGATTAGGCCTCAATATCAATTAATATATGGGCACCCTTACAGCTTCATAACGTAAACTTTGACTCAGGTTGCATTTTCCTGTTCTATGATTCGATGCGCCTTAACATTTCCTACTGAATTGAGCAGTCAGAGTCCCCCCATTATCAGGGACAGGACGCCCTACCCAGCTGGAGCAGATAAATTAGAGGTTTTATTTAATCTTAGCACTCGGCATTCATTTTCAACGGCATTTGACAGGATGTAAATATTACAGTCAAAATTAATTGCGTAGGGTTATTAATAAATGGTGAATGGCGTGATAAATGTGGCCACACGTCAGCTGGGATGAGCGATAACTGGCAGCTCTCTAGTAACAGGCCGTCAGCAGCGCAGCCTCCTCAAGCAGCTGCTTATGACAGAAGAGAGAGCTGTCTGCCAATCGGGTCATGAATATTCAAGGCAGAGGGCAAGAATTACAATGAGGACTGTAAAACCTGCAGCTGCCATACCAACCGCAAAAACTGGACCATAAATTCACACATATAAAACTGCTGGATGGGCCAAGCACTGACAGTTAAACCAATGAAACAAAGAAATACCAACATTTTAACCCACTTCTGAAGATAATTCGCCTCTGAGCATTACCAGAGCAGCATAAAACAGGCCCACCTGTGAATCAAAGATAAGGCCAATTTACTTTGCAATGCTAATGAGCTGCCATCTATTATTTGAGACTAAGGGGCAATTATGCATGTAATCATGACAACTTGGTCACAATAATAATAACCGTAATCACTGTCACAGCACCCTGCAAGGATTCAAATACAGAAATCTCCACTTGCGCTGAATAATATTTGGTGTACGGCTTCAGAAGCAATTTATTCAAATAGGTGACACTGCCAGACAGCTGCCATTTCAGCAGACCTTTCCTAATTGTCCTCCCTTCAGGGGTGGAAGGAAAATCTGATTTGTGAAGTTTTTAAACATCGGAATAATATGAAGTGGGCAAATATGAAGGAACATCACTCTTTAAACACAATGCAGCAACCTGACAAACGTGGGCTTTTTTTATGTACACCTTAAAGTGAACCTGAACAGAGTACAATTATTTAAAATAAACCCATGATGTACCTGCAAATGAATGTTACATATTTACCTCGCAGTCAGTTCCTCTCAGAAGCTCGCCATTTTCTTCTTACAATTCCGTCCAGTTCTGACAGGATTTTGTCAGAACTGAAACAGATCAGCTGCTGTCAGTTATATTTCAGTTCCTGTCAGTTATAACTAAAAGGCCAACCGATAAGCAAGTAATGTCCATGTTCCCTGTGGCTTAAAGGAGTTCTGTGTTACTAAAAAGGTAAAACAAGCTGACACTTACCTGGGGCTTCTATCAGCCCCCTGCAGCGGTAATGTCCAGCGCCGTCCCCTCCCGATGCGCCGTTCCCCGCCGCCGGTCCCTGTGTAATCACGCAAGTGATTACAGTGCGGCCGAGCTCTCGCTTCCGCACGCGTCATCAGAGCTTACTGCGCAGTACAAGAAAACTTCGTACTGCGCCTGCGCAGTAAGCTCCCGATGACGCTAACGGGAGCGCGCATTCGGCTATGCCAGACGAATAATGCCCGGTGCCAGCGGCGGGGAAGGGGTGATCAGAGGAGGACGGCGTGGGGCATCACCGCTGCAGGGGGCTGATAGAAGCCCCATGCAAGTTTCAGCTTGTTTTACTTTTTAACTACCACAGAACCCCTTTAAGTGATATTACAGTTTGAAAAGGACCACCATCATGAAAAAATAGGCAGTTAAAATCTGACAGAACCGACAGGTTTTGGGCCAGTCCATCTCCTCATGGGGGATTCTCAGGGTTTTGTTTGGTTTCAACAGCATCTCCTGAACAGCAGTTGCAAAGGCTAACTGCCAAAATACTGTGCAAGTGAATGGGGAGAATGGGGAAGAAGTTGTAAAACTTACCCGGGGCTGCTGCCCCCCTCCGGTCTCCGCCGCGGTTCACTTCTATTTTTTTGTTACTTAAATGTTGCAAACAACTGCGCACATGTTCGTAAAGAATGTTTGTCTATTTGTCTTTTACTAGTGTCGAACTCCAGGTAAGTTGCATTTTATTTATTTTTAACAGGTCACAGTACTCCTTTAACAGTGTGCTGACCAGGAAGCTGTTATGGAGTAATAGGCATTTTCACGGAAAAAACGGAGGACAGTGAATTCCATTGATCACAGTGAACAAACAGGTCGCAGGAGAGCAGAAAGATCAATCAGTAGACTATGTGGAAGGCAAGTATAGAGTTTGTGTATTTTGATTTTTCAGCTCAGGTTTGCTTTTAAGGACAACAGACCTAAAAGGGTTATGGAGGCTGACATATTTATTTCCTTCTAAACACCAGTTGTCTGGCAGTCCTGCTGATCTTGCATCAGTAGTGTCTAAATCACACACATAAAACAAGCATGCATCAAATGCAGTCAAACTTGTAGGGGCACTACGGCTACAGGGATAACCCTAGTGGAATGTTGCAAATAGGAAGACAAACTACTACCTCTTCGGCCCTCAGTGCTGCGCTTGTGTGAGCCCAGACTTGTTGGAGGGGGGCTGAAGAGTTATTCAATCTAACAGGTAGAATAACGTCACCGTGGGACGCTGCTGGAACAATGGAATCAGGACCAGGAAGGCTCTATGCCATCTACAGCAGAGCTCCCCAATCCTGTCCTCAAGGCCCACCAACAGTACATGTTTTGCAGGAAACCACACACAAATCACAGGTGGGGTAATTAGTGTTGCAGCAGAGCTGATTACCAACCTGTGTGGCTTTCCACAAAACATGCACTGTTGGTGGCCTTGAGGACAGGGTTGGGGAACACTGATCTAGAGCCTTGCCTTTTCATAGACAAGTAACCTTTTTTACTTGCCCCACCTTAGGTTCACTTATGTGCAAAACAGAAGCAATAGAATCCCTGAAATCAGATTACAACATTTTTACATGGCCAATTGGGTGAAAGAATACTGCTGGTTTAGAAATGAAGCTCTAGCAGCCATGACTTATCTCAAAGGGCAGCAACCACCTCTTCTCTGCAAACAGATGCATCACTAACTACTTGTACAATGAATACTAATTTCAAAGACTCCTCCCACCAGTCATGAGTGACAGCTACATAAATAAAGATGAGAGCATAATAGCTGCCCCAGTCTCATTAATTACAGCCTTTTAAAGTGATCAATAGAGGATATGATAATAGAAAATGTTCTGAAGTAATTAAAAGGTCAGCTGCTAGGTTCAGGGGTGGTTGAAAGCGCGGGTGTGCAATTACCAAAGGCTGAGGCTTTGGCAGACTGTAATCCCTGCCCGAGGGGGGCTTATGCCAACGGCTCCGCAGCGCACACAACAAAGATACTGTTTAATACCACCATAATTAGGCTAATGAAAAAACAGCTAAAACTTGCAAGGATTCCATTAACCAAACGCTGGATTGAATGTACACCTTCCGGCAGATGAACTTCCCTATAATGGGTGGAGATGCAAAAGCAGGTGCACATTTGGGGAAACCTGTCCTACCAAATAAAAATACATCACAAGGAAGCATTCATTAACTTCTCCCACACATGAGGAGGAGAGGCATTAAGCTGCTTCTAATTACTCTTTGAAGAATGTGAAGAGCAAACACAGATTACATTCCCAGACCTTCCAACCGAAGATTAATGTCAGCATTTCAGGCATCTATTTGCCATTACACTATGACATCCTGGAAATGTTACATTGTGTGCATGAGCGATTCCAGAAAGAGTGGGGTTGATCAGAGAAGTCTGTCTGTTGATGGCGATGCTGCATGTGGCTATAGGGTAGTGGTGCATGTGGCTATAGGGGAGTGGTGACCTCTGACAAACCTGCATAATCTACATCCCCCAGACACCGTGTACTGCTAAGCAGCATCAGCTAAAAAGGAGTTGGAGCAGCACAAGTGTAAGCTCACCAGAAGGGACATCCAGAGTACATAACTGCAGTTTTCACTGCAATACATCTCATGCCACTGAAAGGAGAGACCAGGGTTAGAATCTTAGCTGTTCCTGTTAAGTAAGCCAGCACCTATTCAGTAAGGGCTCGGTTTCATTTGCGCAATTTTAGCCACACTTTTGGAAATGCAGTACAATCACAAAGACATCAGAAGTGCATAGACTGCACTGCCTAGTTTCCACACATGCGTTGCGATTCCCCACAAAATCCCAATGCTTGATTGCATGCATTTTGGCATGTTTGTGAAGTGACCCTATTCATTATAAATGAATGGGATCACGAGCGCATCTCGGAGAATCACGATGCAATGCAAAGCCACGCATCACCACGGCCGCCTGTGTTGCAAGTGGAAACGAGGCCTAAGCAGTCCTTGGACAAGACTCCCTAACACTGCAGGGGAGTCTACCACATGAGATAAAAGTCTTTGTAAAATGCAAGATCAAAGGCCAATTCTGCTACCTCCATGTAGGATTAGAGCATACCTACACAGTATATGCATAAAGGAACCCACAGCTGAAAAAAATAAAATAAAAAGTGTTATACAAGAGAAGTGAGCCCTCTACGTAGCTCTTTGGCGGCTGCTGGAGAGATACGCAATGAGCGCATTTCTTAGGTCAGACTGGCCCCGACTGACAGAAGTGATGGGACCCGGTACCGGAGTTGCAGACAGCAGAGAACGACGGCATGGGAGCGATCAAAGCTTATGGGGCTGGAGGAAGCCCCAGGTACAGTACAGACCAAAAGTGTGGAGACACCTTCTCATTCAAAGAGTTTTCTTTATTTTCATTACTGAACATTGCAGATTCACTCTGAAGGCATCCAAACTATGAATTAACACATGTGGAAGTATAGTACATAACCAAAATGTGTGAAACAACTGAAAATATGTCATATTCTAGGTTCTTCAAAGTAGCCACCTTTTGCTTTGATTACTGCTTTGCACACGCTTGGCATTCTCTTGATGAGCTTCAAGAGGTAGTCACCTGAAATGGTTTTCACTTCACAGGTGTGCCCTGTCAGGTTTAATAAGTGGGATTTCTTGCCTTATAAATGGGGATGGGACCATCAGTTGTGTTGTGGAGAAGTCAGGTGGATACGTAGCTGATAGTCCTACTGACTAGACTTGTAGGTCCTCGCAAGAATGTGCCAGATGATGGTAACAATATATCTCCATGTCGTTATCAAAGCTTGCCATAAATATGGGTGATGTGATAACTATGCCTCTAAAACGCTCCTCTTTAAATGCATGGCAATCTTTACCACTAGCATACCCGGCGTGTGTATTGCTGACTGGCGCTCGCCAGGACTCACGTGTCCTTTTGTATATAGCGCGGGCTGTTATGTGACCAGCGTCGCCATTGCCTCCGCTCACCCCCCGGCTTGCAGACCGAAGCGCTGTCACACAAGGGGCACGCAGGGAACCCAGGTCCTGGAAGCTGCAGCAGCAGCAGCCACATCACCCATATTTATGGCAAGCTTTGATAACGACATGGAGATATATTGTTACCATCATCTGGCACATTCTTGCGAGGACCTACAACTACTATAATTAAAAAGGGGCCCTGAAGAGGAAAATATACTAATTGGACATTAGGAGTGCACTCCTTAGTATTAGGCCCTTTGCCTCGTTTGTCAACAGCACAACATGGTTTTAATGGGAGGAAAATGAGGGTTTTTGCGTGTATTTATGTATAATAAAGTGCTTTTTCTATATGATGAATAGAGGCTCCCTATCAACTCTTAAGAGGAGACTGTGTTAATCAGGCCTTCATGGTAGAATATCTGCTAGGAAACCACTGCTAAGGACAGGCAACAAGCAGAAGAGACTCGTTTGGGCTAAAGAACACAAGGAATGGACATTAGACCAGTGGAAATCTGTGCTTTGGTCTGAGCAGTCCAAATTTGAGATCTTTGGTTCCAACTACCGTGTCTTTGCGTGACGCAGAAAAGGTGAACAGATGGACTCTACATGCCTGGTTCCCACCGTGAAGCATGGAGGAGGTGTGATGGTGTGGGGGTGCTTTGCTGGTGACACGGTTGGGGATTTATTCACAATTGAAGGCATCCTGAACCAGCATGGCTACCACAGCATCTTGCCGCGGCATGCTATTCCATCCAGTCTGCATTTAGTTGGACCATCATATATTTTTCAACAGGACAATGACCCCAAACACACCTCCAGGCTGTGTAAGGGCTATTTGACCAGGAAGGAGAGTGACTGGGTTCTGCGCCAGATGACCTGGCCTCCACAGTCACCAGGGCTGTGGAGTCGGAGTCGTGGAGTCGGGCAATTTTGGGTGCCTGGAGTCGGAGTCGGGGAAAAATGCACCGACTCGACTCCTAATGAATTTGTAACTGTAATTAAAATAGAAAATATGATAAAATGTTCTATTTCTCAGATAATAGTCATTAAAAATAATGTATGTATACAGTAATAGCTGTGCTTAGTCCACAAAAATGAAATAAACCAATCAAAATTAGTTACTTGTGCTGCTTCAATAAAGCAGTCCTCGTATTTTTAAGGTCAGATATACATATCTGATTGTGACTGTATATATGATGTGTACACAGGAATCTCTTATATATACCAAATAACATCTATTCTGTAAGAATAAAGCCTGATGTGTAGCTGTGTCACTAATAGAGATGGTCAACGAGATGGAAATAATTCTGCATTGATGCTGATTTATGCAAATGTATGCACTCCCTTTGCTCATGAAATCAAATCATTTGATAGGTTATTAAAATTTGGTTTGGTGACTACAAATTAAAGGGTAACTGAGACGGATGAAAAGTAAAGTTTTATACATACCTGGGGCTTCCTCCAGCCCCCTTCAGGCTAATCTGTCCCTCGCTGTCCTCCACCACCCGGATCTTCTGCTATGAGTCCTGATAATTCAGCCAGTCAGCGCTGTCCAGCCGCATGCCGCTCCCACAGCCAGGAACATTCTGCACCTGCGCAATAGTGCTGCACAGGTGTAGTATGCTCCTGGCGGCGGAGTGTGTGCATGCGCACTACGCCTGACTGGCTCAAGTACCTGGACTCATAGCAGAAGATCCAGGTGGTGGAGGAGGACAACGAGGGACTGATTATCCTGAAGGCGGCTGGAGGAAGCCCCAGGTATATATAAAACTTTAATTTAATCTGTCTCAGGTTTACTTTGTTACACAGTAGTACTATACTCTACATATGCACTCCCCACAGAGCTGCAGGGAATCCACTGAGAATGCTGTCCACATTGAACACAGAGGTGTTGTCTGTTTACAATCTCCTCCTTCCCCTGCAGAGTACCTGCACATCATTCTTACATGTACCCACACTTACATTGCCTAGGGCCTGATAGATGTTCTTTGTTCCGGTTTGTACCTTTTACAAGTACTCTTACCAAGGACTAGTTTTAGTGTAAAGGGAATAAATATAGTAGTCTACATATCCTTCTCACTTCAGTTGTCTTGTAAAATTCCTAAGCGTTGGCAGTTAAGAGACGAATTTCATGTTACATACTTTTAATCAACAAAAAATTGTAATATGCAAATTAGAGGAGTCGGAGTCGTGGAGTCGGAGTCGGTGGAATCCTAAACTGAGGAGTCGGAGTCGGAGTCGGTGGATTTGTGGACCGACTCCACAGCCCTGACAGTCACCAGACCTGAATCAATCGAGATGGTTTGGGGTGAGCTGGACCGCAGAGTGAAGGCAAAAGGGCCAAAAAGTGCTAAGCATCTCTGGGAACTCCCTTAACCTCCCTGGCGGTAATCCCGAGCTGAGCTCGGGCTATGCCGCGCAGGGGGAGATCTCAGCCCCTGGTGGGGCGATTTCTGTGCTGTAAATTGCTGTGCGCGCAGCCAGCACTTTGCTAGCCGCGCGCACAGCTTGATCGCCGCCGCTCTGCGGCGATCGGCCGCACGCAGCGGCTGAAGAGGGCCCCCGCCAGAGCCCTGCGCTGCCCGGATCAATGAGTTCCGGGCAGCGCTATGGGCTGGATCGGGTGTGCCTGACGTCAGGACGTCGGCTGACGTCCATGACGTCATCCCGATCGTCGCCATGGCGACAGGAGAAGCCAAACAGGGGAACGAGTTATATACGCGTTCCCCTGTTTGCTATAGATGCCGGCGACGATCGGACTAGAGGGCCACATGCGCCCTCTAGTGGTGTTTCATGTAGCTACCACTCTGGTAGCTTTACATGAAACAAAAAAAAATGATTTTTTTAATTAGGAAAAAAAAAAAATTAACCGCCAAGGAGGTTAAGACTGTTGGAAGAGCATTTCAGGTGACTACCTCTTGAAGCTCATCAAGAGAATGCCAAGAGTGTGCAAAGCAGTAATCAAAGCAAAAGGTGGCTACTTTGAAGAACCTAGAATATGACATTTTCAGTTGTTTCACACTTTTTGGTTATGTACTATAATTCCACATGTGTTAATTCATAGTTTGGATGCCTTCAGTGTGATCTACAATGTTCATAGTCATGAAAATAAAGAAAACTCTTTGAATGAGAAGATGTGTCCAAACTTTTGGTCTGTACTGTAAGTATAAATTTTTTTCTTTTTTGTTCAGCTCTGGCACACTTTAAAGTGACCCTGCGACGAACATTAATTAAAAAAAAAAGGTATACATCCCGGGGCTTCCTCCAGCCCCCTCCGCACCAATAGCTCCTTCGACGTCCTCCGCAGCCGCGTTTCCATGGCCTGGAGCACTCTGTGCTTGCGCATTACTACTGTGCAGGCGCAGAACACTCCCAGCCACGGGAGCGAGAGGGTGCACACAGCTGCACTGCACATGCGCCGACTGGTCAAACTTATGGGGCTGCTACCAAGAGAACGAGGAGATAGAGGAAGACCGCATTGGAGCAATCGATGCAGAGGGGGCTGGAGGAAGTCCCAGGTACGTATACATTTTTATATGAATGTTTGTCTCTGGTACACTAAGCTGAGTACACACATCAGATAAAAATCTTTACTAATTGAGGAATTAATCTGTCGCATACGGTAAGTTTGTCAGGGAGGTTTGAAAGATGCTGTACACATGCAAAAGATCAGTTCCTGCAAAATATCAGAAAAATGCTTTCATAATCCATTTACTTCCTTTTTCATGCATGTGTGTGCACACAAACGTTAAACAAGGTGTGTATGAGATCTCCAGATATTTATTAACAAGCAGTCATCTGCAGATCAGATCCACTGGGATGAATCAGAAAGATTGAGAGATTAATCTTCTCCAGCTCTTTTGAGGTCTTTTGTGACCTTTTTACAAAGATTATCTGCAGATTTGATCTTTGATCTTTAATTTTTGGAAGACTTATCTCATGTATACCCAGCTTTAGCAATAGAAAATTCGGTACTTATCCGTTAGCCGGGCGCATCCGGCAGGTGGCGCTGTTGATGTTAATTCCAATCATAATTACTTCACGTCAACCTGTGAATGTAAACGCCGGATGCGCCCGGCTTAAACAGATCAAGCCGCCGGCTTGCTTCGTGAGTGTCTCGCTCTCCTCCCCCTCTTGCCCTCTCTCGTATGAGCCTTGGGGAGGGGACATGCGTGTCCCCCCAGAATCGTTTGTCGCGGCATTGCAACGAACGACTCTGGGGGGACACGCATGTCCCCTCCCCAGTGTTCTATAGGAGAGAGAGCAAGAGGGGGAGAAGAGCGAGACACGAAACAAGCCGGCGGCTTGATCTGTTTAAGCCGGGCGCATCCGGCGTTTACATTCACAGGTTTACGTGAAGTAATTATGATTGGAATTAACATCAACAGCGCCACCTGCCGGATGCGCCCGGCTAACGGATAAGTACCGAAAATTCTTGTCCCTCATACTACATGGCAGTGGTAAAATTGGCCAGTCATCTGCAGATAAAAATTGGATGTGTATGGACCTTTAGTGGCTGCATCTCTCAAGCGCTTTGAATCAGAGAACAGAACAGCGCTATACAAATTTTGGAATTATTATCTAGGCTGATATAGATATAAAGCACGTGCCTCCTATCTCATTCAGCTGTCAGTCTGAACTGACTTGTAGCTATAGGTAGTGATGAAGGAAAAATCCAGACACCAATCCTGGCAGAACAGAAAGAAGATGCTATATAAGCAACTGCCCAATTTAATTTCATCCTGTGAAATATCTACACATGAAAAAGGGAACGAATACAACAAAATAACCACTAAGGCCCCTCAGGCTAGCAAAGTTGGCAGAAAGGGTGTTTCTGTGAAGAACATACTCTACTGAAAGGCGATAGCGAATGACAATCCTCACACTCATCTGCAGCTTCTAGCTGCCTGCCAAGTGTTTCTGTCTGTAGCCTTCCTATGCAATACCAACTGCATACTGCTGAGGTAAATCTCATTATTCTGCATAAACCACTAGCATTTAGATTTGTATTACTGATCTGCACGAGAGATTACCAGAGATGCAGAGCTACCTATAGACTTGAGAAATGATTAACCTACATTGCTGGATGCAGCTGGTGCTGCTACCCGACTGATTCTGGTGCTCTACTAACTTTCTTTCTACATTAAAATAAAACATTTAGGCCATTTAAAGGAGAACTGTAGTGAGAGGTATATAGAGGCTGCCATATTGATTTCCTTTTCAGCAATACTAGTTTGCCTGGCTGTCCTGTTTACCCTCTGCCTCTTTAGCCACAGACCCTGAACAAGCATGCAGATCATCAGGTGTTTGACATTTTTGTCAGATCTGACAAGATTAGCTGCATGCTGGTTTCTGGTGTGATTCTGCAAGCAGATAGCTCAGCAGGGCTGCCAGGTAACTGGTATTGCTTAAAGAGGCACTGAAGCGAACTATTTTTGAAAATTTTACCTTATGATTCGCTTCAGTGCTCTTATCACAAGTAATCTGCCGTGTCCCCGCCGCTAAACGAGGGCTTCAGAGCCCCAAACCCCTCTGCAAATATCCACGACCAACTTGGTTTTGGATTTTGCTGCGCTGAGGGGCAGAGCTTCCAGCTGTAGCTCTGCCCCTCCTGACGTCAATCGCCGCATGGATTGCCGCCTCTCCCCGCCCCTCTCTGTGAAGGAAGAGTGAGAGGGGCGGGGAGAGGCGGCCATGCGCCACAACTGACGTCAGGATAGGCAGAGCTGAAGCTGAAAGATCAGCCCCTTCCAGGAAATGCCGGTTGGATTGCCCCCCTGGGATTTTGGGGCTCTACAGCCCTTGTTTAGCGGCAGAGACACGGCAGATTACTTGTGATGAGAGCACGGAAGCGAATCATATGGTAAAATTGGCAAAAATAGTTTGCTTCAGTGTCTCTTTAAAAGGAAATCAGTATGGCAACCTCCATGTACCTCTCACTACAGTTCTCCTTTAACCACCTGAGCGGTCTGGACGAGCTGAGCTCGTCCAACACCGCCGGAGGTCGCCGCTCAGGCCCTGCTGGGCCGATTTTAATCAAATAAAAAGCAGCACACGCAGCCGGCACTTTGCCAGCCGCGTGTGCTGCCTGATCGCCGCCGCTCTGCGGCGATTCGCCGCGAGCAGCGGCGAAAGAGGGCCCCCCTAGCCGCCTGAGCCCTGCGCAGCCGGAACAAAAAGTTCCGGCCAGCGCTAAGGGCTGGATCGGAGGCGGCTGACGTCGGCTGACGTCGATGACGTCACTCCGCTCGTCGCTATGGCGACGATATAAGCAAAACAAGGAAGGCCGCTCATTGCGGCCTTCCTTGTTTATTCTGGGCGCCGGAGGCGATCGGAAGATCGCCTCCGGAGCGCCCTCTAGTGGGCTTTCATGCAGCCAACTTTCAGTTGGCTGCATGAAATAGTTTTTTTTTTATTTGAAAAAAACCCTCCCGCAGCCACCCTGGCGATTTAATCAGAACGCCAGGGTGGTTAAACGACGATACAAATTAACAAGTGTTGAAAGATTCCCAAAGCCACCTTCCGGGATTTTGATACATTTTTGTATATCCAAAACCAGTGGGTAGCCTCAGGTAAGTTCAAGTTCACCGTTAAAGGACAACTAAAGAGAGGTATATGGAGGCTGCCATGTTTATTTCCTTTTAAGCAATACCAGTTGCCTGGCAGCCCTGCTGATCCTTTGCCTCTAATACTATTAGCCATAGCCCCTGAACAAGCATGCAGCAAATCAGGTGTTTCTCACTTTAAAGTCATATCTGACAAGACTAGCTGCAGTGCATGCATGTTTCTGGTGTTATTCAGATACTATTGCAGAGAAATAGACCAGCAGGGCTGCCAGGCAACTGGTATTGGTCAAAAGGAAATAAATATGGCAGCCTCCGTATACCTCTTACTTCAGTTTCCCTTTAACCTGTTGAGGACCCTGGGCTTAAAGAGGAGCTGTTAGGTATAAGGTCTCAGAGAAAATAAACACATATATCAGTAGCTAAAGATTGGCTGTACTTACATTACATATGCATTTCACTGTCCACGTTTGGATTTCACAGAATTTGTATATAGTATATGCAGAGAATGATGCTCCTGACAGCCCATGGCAGGTTCCATGTTTGTGAAGCCAAATGTGTCGTCATGTCCTGCCTGCTTCTGATCACAGAACAGCTCGTACAGAATAACACAGTGTGCAGTGAATATTAATGAGCCATGTGGCTAGGAACAATAGCGGACTCCTGCAGAGTAATCTTCCCGGAGATTTATCTGTGCTGTGAGTTTAGAAGCTGCTGAAACTTGATCCCGTCTTCTCCTTAGCAGCCGAGGGGAGGGCCCCAGAATGCTTTGCAGTATGGAATGCGGCTTGCGTCCTCCTTAGGAGCTTAGCTTTGGTGATAAGCACACATTAAATGTAAGAGATTTTTATCTTTAGTAATGTCTTTTGGCTTCTGTCTAAACTGTTTAACACAGGAGAATAGAGGTTTAAATTAGCTTCTGCAGCCTGACAGTTACTCTTTAAACACCCCCCCCCCCCCCCCCTCTCCAGTGACCAGGCCATTTCTTACAAAATAGGCCACTGCAGCTTTAAGGCCTCGCTGCAGGACCGTACGACTAAGCACACAAGTGATTCCCCCCCCTTTTCTGCCCACCAACAGAGCTTTCTGTTGGTGGGTTCTGATCGCTCACAGAATTTTTCACTTTTTTAAATAAATGTTACTATTTTTTTTTCCCTCAGCTGTCCCTACTCTCCCCCTTCCCCCCGCCAACCAATCAGCGCGATCGGCTGTCATAGGCTTCAGCCTATGACAGTGGATCGCTTCCCTGCCGGAACAGCCACACTACTGTCCCCAGTACAGTGCTACCGATCTCATGCAAATCCCAGCCCCAGGACTTTACGCCGATCGGCGTTAGGCGGTCCTGGGGCTGCCGCCGCAATCACACCCATAGACGTGACGCGGTCCTATAGTAGGTCAAGAGAACCTGTAACTGAGGGGGGGGGGGGGGGGACAAAACAGATAATTACCCCACATAGCGGAAAGCCTCTGGATGATCGAGAGGCTTCCTGATCCATCTTGGAGCCTGGACACTGCTGTGCAGGATTTCGCCAAACATGCCACAAAAGCTTAGATATATTCTCGTGGCAGCAATCACCTCCATGTACAAGTGTGACCATCAGCCAAACCTGCTCCATCAACCAAAGCAGCTTCGGCTTACTGTGCAGGTATAATCATACTCGCGCATGCGCAGAAGAGCCGTGATAGTACACAGAGGAGAGTGCGTCCGCAAACTAGAAGAAGAGTAACCTGGCAAGTTAAAAAAAGCCTAAGGACCATCAAGAGTATTTGAGTTCAGACTATGGTTTTCCTCTTTAACCCTCTCACGGCTGTGCGCCATGTCAACTGTCCCTATGCCAATCATCCCAGCAGAAAAGCATTTGACTGAGATGCCCATCTGAAACAGGATCATAGGAGTCCTCCCTGCTGTGAACATGAAAAGCACATACTTCCCAACTCCTTGCTTTCCTGAGAAACATTAAAGAGGACCTCCAGTGAAAATAATGTAATAAAAGAGTTCTTAATTTTTACAATAATTATGTATAAAATGATTTAGTCAGTGTTTGCCCTTTGTAAAATCTTTCCTCTCCCTGATTTACATTCGGACATTTATCAAATGGTGACCGGTTTACTGCTGGCAGGTATTGTCACTGGAAAGAGATGCTGCTTGCTTTTTTTAGCAGTTGGAAACCGCTGTTATTTCCCACAATGCAACAAGGCTCCCACAGTGCGATGTCAGTACCTCAGTCCTGTGAGGAAAAAAAAAAATGAGAACTGCTGCACCAGCTATTGATTTGAATGGCCCTCTCGGGAATCACACGTTGTTTGTGTTCACGTTCTGCAGCCACAATTTTTCCCTAAAATTAACTTTCTGCATGTTTACACATTTGCAAAATTCCGATACAACTTATTACGCTTCGGCCCTGTAAAAAAAAAAAAAATTGTGCGTGGTGCGTGGAAGCCAGGAACGCAGAGAACGCTGGAAACCCCAAAAATACTCGGGCAAGTGCATTCCCTGCCTTACCCAAACAGTGAAATACATGTATAAATCTGGCTTGTGAATTTACGGACCATATTAAAGAGCTGAGCTGTAGAGCAACATGCATTTAATATATAAAAACGCACTGCAGACCTTTATCCTCCATCTGAATTTTGTTCATTTTCTATATTCCATAACCCTCCTGAATGACTTAAGCCGTGTTCTAGTTGACTTCAGCTACAGACTGCTATTTATTTTATCTTCCCACTAGGTCATGACAGAAATATCTCCTATGAGATCTTGCTCAGTGTGTGGAAACAGATGCAGCCTCAACAGTCGTGTTCAGATTAGTAGCATCTCGCTAAGCTTCAGGGAGGCTGTCATAGCGAGGCACAGCTAAGACTCTATTATCAATTACAGTATCAATAGCAGAAGGGAAAATGCACACCTTGTGCTCAGAGCTGTGCATTTCTAGTTTCTTCACCATAAAATACGTCAACAGAAAAATGCCTGAGAAATCTAAACAAAAAACCCAGAAACGTAATGTTCTTTCAGGTTTTTCAATTTATTCAGTCTTAGTTTTTAGTGCAAAAGTTCCAATGCAGAGATATCAAATCATTTACCATTTTGTTCCATCAAATAACTTTCACGCCAGTTTTATACTTTTGATGTAGGTTTGTGGTGTGATGCCCCGCCCCCGGTGCAACGCACAAAACTACAAACATATGACCTTGCAGCAGAGTGCATCTACTGGGTCATATGCGTAGCACCGCCCCCCGCAAGTCCCTTGCTGCCCCTCAACCAGTAACTTCCTCCCTGCTGGGCAGGAAATCAGTCACTGGGATTCACAGTCATATTCTTGTCATTCCGCACTTGTGCCCCGCCCCACCATCATTAAAATGTATGCATCACCCATTGATTTAAATTACTTCAGCTGCCACGGAAGTTGGCCGGTAACGCACGGTTTTTCCGGCAGCTTTGCCACTACCGCCACAACACTAAGTGTGCTCGGACCAATTACCTTGCATGTGGCATTACCCAGCGGTAAAAAAGGGTAACCCAAAGCAGGTTTACAATGCAAGGGTAAAATGGGCCTCATCTAATATCATCAACATTCTGAGCTGAAGGCTACCAGACTTTCTCACAACACAACCCGATTTCATCACCTTGCACCATAGGACATTAGCACAAGTTTTAAATAAACACCATAAGGAGGTCGGTAAATTACCACAGCCCCTTGAGCGGTAGAGTAGAGCAGTGTGGCGATTCTCTCTTTTGCCCTGGAGAAATGACTCGCACAGACGGCTCTCTGCAAAAATTACTCAGACGACTTGCACAGACTTTCCCTGACTCGCAGACGGCTCTCTTGCTCTCTCCACAGATGACTCAAACAGACTTCGGCTCTCTGCACTTTGCATTCATCAGAGCTGTCGGCAACTTGTTAACGCCTCACTAGAGGTGTCGGTAGTTACCGCCAGGCTTACCGCTTGTTGAAGGCTTTATGAATTGGCATTTGCTGACAATTTACTGACATGTGTTGTCGGTAACTACAGCCAAGTCGGTAATTTATCTCCCTGGTCGGTAATGTCAGCTTCTCATGCGGTAACAGCCTTTATGAATTGACACTTTGCTAAGTGCTCGGTAAAGTTTGCTGTTTTCAGCATTACCGCATGAGGTAATACTTTATGAATCGAGGCCAATGTCAATTTTTGCTCCAAATGTTGTACTAGGGCTTATTTTCAGTTGATGTCTTATATTTCTATGAGCACACAAGTTCCTGTGCTGTGTGTCCTTCTGCCTTCCCCACTGTGCCACCTCTTCCTCTGCTGGATTCACCTCTTGTGTGCCCGTGTCCCCCTCTGTACCAGTGTTCTCCTCCAGCAACTTGTGTTTCTACTGGACCCAATGATCTCGCAGGCAGGACCGGAGCTCTAATATTGGGCCAATCACTGCACTCGCTAAGTAGCAGCGAGTATACTACTAATTGGCCCAATGACGGAGTCTTGGTCCTGCCCGTGAGGCCATCGACTTAAAATGATATCCATCTTTCCATAGTTGTATTACACAGGGCGACTTTTTCCTAAAGTCAGCAGCTCCATTCTGCTGAATGGAGCTGCTGACACTGGGGAAAGTGTCGTCCTGTGTAATACAATATAACTATGGAAAGATGGATATCATTTTAAAGCTCTCTTTCTCCTCTTTCTGGCAACACCTAAATAGTCGCCCTACGCCTTTTAGTTTTCTCTATTTTCGCGATTGAAATTGCGGTCGCGGCAATTTCAATCGCGAAAATAGCGAAAACTAAAAGGCGTAGGGCGGCGGTTTATATATCATTGGAAAGAGGAGGAAGATAGCTTTAAAATGATATGCATCTGTACATAGTTTCTGCACTGCTCGGAGTCCCTTTAAAGAAAGAGGGTAATTCTAGAATTACAGCATGTGGTTACAATGAAGCACAGACATTGAGGCTTGTCTGCATAACAGAGTCACAATGTATAACAGTGATACCCTACAGTAGAAGTTTATCAAGAAAAAAAGTTTGGTAAATAACTTAGCACTTCACTTCTTAGGAGGGTCCCTAACTGACAAGAATGCAGGAGAGACAACAGGCTTTTCTAACATTACTGACTGCATGCAGATTCTGGAAGAGTGGGCGAATAAATGTTTCCCTTAATTAAAAATACATTACCAGTAAGGCTACAGAAATTTATTATTAATTTATAACGCACCAACATATTCCGTGGCGCTGTAGAAAAAGAAATGAAAATTGGGTATATAATACAGACAATGGTGTACACCAATATACAAGATACATAATTACTGACAAAATACAAAAATTATACAAAATACAGAATTGGTAATGACGGTGATAAAAGTAACATGATGAATAAAATGTATAAGGGCCCGTTTCCACTTGTGCCGCAAGCGTCAGGGAGACGCGCGGCGGCACTTCCGGGTGTGCAGGATCGCGGCCGAAGCCCGTGAGCCGTGCCATGCAAGGCTATGGGATTTGCAGCCTCCCAAGCGAATTCTGCGGGTAGTACCGGCCAAATCGCTAGCACTATGGCAGAGTTTCCCCGTGCGATTTGTGTGCGGGGAAACTCAGCGGATTCGGAGCGGTTCCCGCTCCAGTGGAAAAAGGCCCTAATGATTTCCAAGACAGAAAAATGACATTTGAGCTTGGTAGGTGCACATCTCTGTACCTCTGTCATCAACCTATTGCATAACCATGCAAGCCCTGTGAAGTACATGTAGTCCCCGACTTACGAACGACCTGCCGATTTGAATAGCATGGATTCTTTGTTTCCATGGGAACAAGTGAAAAAAAAAATTCTCAAATTGGACTGGTTTTTGAGAAAATCAATTTTACATCAATTACAGCAATTACGTTATGTTCACAACAGTTCCTCTTAGAGTTTTCTTCCTCCACATGACAGGCTGAAGCCTAGCAAAACCAGAATGTAGGTGAAAGCCACAGAACTTGCACCAGTTAGTAACCTCATTTCTAGACTTGCAGGTTTATGTTCAGGAACCCCTATTACTATGACTTACTAGGAGTCAAAACATTAAAAAGCGGTTTCTCATTTCACTGATAGCTCAACACGACAAAGTAACACTTCCAGGTCAACAGTTTAAATCCCGAAAACCAGATAGGCACAAGAATGTAGAAATATGGGTATGAAGGAGCTGCAATGCTGGTGTCATCATAGCAGACTTTTTATAAATACAGCAGTCATATGAAATTACATTTACTAAGGCTGAAGACTTGTGCTGAGTGTTTTTCTGACCATCAGCACTTTCATAAGAATAAAAAAAAAAAAAAATGCTCCTATTAACTTGCATTTAAAATCATGGTAAAATTGCCCAATCACAATTTCTTGAAAAATCGCGATCGTGGCAATTTTATTGCGATTTTAATGCAAGTCAGAGGGTTTTACAAAAAAAAAAAAAAAAACGCTCAGAAAGTGGTGATGGTCAGAAAAGCACTCGGAAAGCGCTCATAGTGGGCCTATAGCCAAAGTCCATACACTGCATATCAGTACACCATTATTATTGCATATTAAAGTGAACCTGCACATTGGCCAGTTTGATGCTATCAAAATATTCCTGAGTTCCAAGGTGCGAGGTAGTACAATGGCGTAAATGTGTAATGATGGATTTGTAACTAGGCAATCTGCTGGATGGACCCCACATCTGCACAATACAGCTGCACCCCAGAAATAACATTAAAAGAACACTATCAAACCAAGTGTTCTAAAATGACAACGTACAAATAATATCCAAGTAGCTGTGTAAACATTTTCAAACTTTTCATGATAACTATCAGAGGCAAAAGCATTCATGGTGTGTAGATTTTAGCTATGTTTGGAATGTCTCATTTGCAGAGGTGAATCTCTGCTGTCTGATATGCTAAGAACAGTGTAATGTTGAAGCAGAGTTATATGAAAAGCCTGTCAGGTTTCACACACAGTTACAAATGTTTATGCTGCACATAAGATACATTTATTTTGCTCTCTGCAGAGAACTCAGTCAAAGACAGGCAGAGCTTTCTCTCACACACAGGGTTCACATATGAAGTGTGAGGGAATTCCCCCTCCCCTCATGGTTCAATCTGCCATCAGATTTGCTGCCAGAAAAGAGTGAAAGGAATTGGCTAATAGTAAACAAGGAGATAAGAATTCAAATTTATACACCAGTACTTAGCAGCACTTCCCAAACATTTCTTATTTCAATTGAACAAAATATGTTAATCAATAGTGTTCGGTAAAACTACACATAACACAACATAAGTATATAAAATCTTTGTTATAGTAGGTTTCTTTATGAAGCTTATTAAACTCAAAACTTGGGCAAACATGAATTACTCTCTTTGAAAGCAATTGCAAACAGGGTGAGGGCTCTTTTACAATACATGCTATTATAATTTCCAATTAACCAAAAAAAGGCGAATATCAAATTATGCTACAGGTGAAAATGGGAAATGAGTAAGGTGACTGCAAAAGAGCCTGTACATTTTTCCGATGGGAAGAAATATACACAGTACCCTGTACCTGTTCAGGTTTATAAAGAAAAAACAAAACATACACAGTGTAAAGAATGCCATTAGGGCAAACGGTGATAATACAAGGTTTACAAATAAGCAAATACACAAAGCCAGGAATAGAAGAAAAAAAAAAAGTCCCCGTTCATCTCTCGAGGGTCTAGCCTTTGTAATCCGTAGATCCAACAACTTTGTGTTCTAAGCAGCTTCTGTACCATGTTTCCCCTTCAGATATTCAAAGTAACTCTGGGAAGCTCACAAAAGATTCAGCCATCAAGGGAACATTTAGGTTTATTAAAGGCCGCTGTTGAAATCTGTCTCCCTGCAGAAACATTTCAAGCAGTGGAGAGGCACTTCTGTAAAAGATATTGAAATTCATTTTGGCCCACACACATTTTCTAGCAAGGGCATATAATAAGTTATAAAAGAAACTATCAGCGTCAATGGAGACTATACAATTGATCGCAGCTAAGGATAGAGAATGTCCAAAGTCCCGAGAATTATAGTACAAATCAGCGCAGATCTTCAAATACAGTGTAATATAATAAATAAGACTTCACCATGGTAGTATACAGGCCTTCTATATTCTTGTAGTCACCATCACCCAAAGGAATAAAAGCACTTACCAGCTCCAAACAACCCACATTATAAAGGTTGTACATATCGCTTTCAATGATAGAAGGCACGGTCCACCAGGGATCCACACAACCTCCAGTCCCTCAATCCAAGCGGGTATAGTATCCAGAAGGTTAAAGTGACAAACAACAAACCAGCAACTCTACGGGTAATTCGTTTATTTAAAAACCATGTATGTAAAACCATAAAAAAGAATAAAAGAATAAGAACCTTCATACGGGCCCAAGACTTTGGAAACCCCAATATGAATTTGGGCGTATGTGCTGGTCAACAGCTAAAAGGCAATTAAGGTGCCACCTGTCTCCTTCCCGACTGGTTTCGCAATCTGGCATCATCAGGAGATCAGATGAACTCAAGTAAAGTCTGAAGACAGTAATGGCGAAACAAAAGAATCTCAGCCAACTTGAGCTATACATTTTGCCAACGTTCCCTGGTTTACTTGTGCTAAGAGCAAGTAGAGTATCACACATGAATATCCTATAAAATGTCTTATGTGACAAGTTACTGTGACCATTGATTGTTTAACAATGTGTCAGACATAAATGGTGGAAGTTTGTGCAGACCAAAGTCTATGCCACCTTGATAGCTGGCAAATGCCAACGTCAAAGCATTTATTTCTGTAGACACAGGATAAGATTGAGCATTTATAGACCTTCAGACACTTGCTGTCCTGTGGGGGTTGTATTTACAGGATGTGAAGCTAGGCACAGCTCCCCTTCACTGTGAAAGCCTCCATCAAAGCTTGCCACTTTAATGCAGGGCAAGCACAATAACAATAAGCAGCCTGCAGGATGTGCAGCTATTTAAACAGTCTCTGCTGCTGTGTTTTGTAGAGTGTGTCAGGGTTTAAATCCCCCATAGAAGTTTCTTCCTGCCACACAGCCTACATGAAGACACTGATCCCTGGGAGACCAGACTTCATTAGTACTTCAGAGAAGAGGAAGAATTCTTAAAATATCCCAAGCAAAAAAGACAAAACTCTACAGAAGCAGGCACAGCAAGGCTACTGATATATGCACTAGATGAAACTCAGCCAAGGGGGTCATCTGAGCACAACTTTGTTTAGAATCTAATGTGGGTACATGTAATTCCCCCCCCCCCATCACCACACACACACACATGCTAGATCTTTAAACCACAGAAGCCCCCAATTATATTGTCCACCTCCTCCCCCCAGCACTTGTTTCCCACAGTGCGGTCTGTAGAATGAAGCTAAATTATGACAGCCAATATTGTGCCTGTGTTTTTTTTTCCCTCCATCTGCCTTCCCTCACTAAAAGATAAGGCAAGCCCTGCGTTTCTGAATAACTTTTTTTTCGTAGGGAAACAGTTTGATTTGGGGTGGGGGGGGGGGGTTTACAGATTGCTACGAGTATGCCTCCCAACCATTTAGATTTTGCTGGCGCTGTCTAGGTTTGGGTGGCATGGTGATATGGTTTCCTTCCCCTCTCCCATTCCAAACAGAGCAGCACCATAGCTGCACGCCAACCTGGCTGTAATGAGAGCCCAAGTGATCAGACTCAAGTTTAGATGAGGGAGGTAGAACTGCTAGACAGGCAGGTTTGACCTATACAAGTACAAACTGAGCACAAAACTCAATTGAACACAGACTCTCACACTTCGAGAACACCACCATTTAGTTCCATTGAGGACATCACACTGGGGCTTGGCTCTGCATTTGTTTTTAGAAAGGCCTCCTGCAGTCACTATGAAGAGCCATGGAGCTCATGTCACATACTTCCCCCCCCCCTCCCCCACACACACACACTTGGTAATTGGCATGGTTGTTAGGAGACCCTGAGCTTCTCCTGGGCAAGAGGAAGTAAAACAAACAGGGATGGGCATAGTGATGTTGGACCGGCACAAGGGTACTTTAGATTTAGGGAAGAACAGAGTTTAAGTGGCTCTGAGGAATTGTGGCCATCTAGAGTCAATAGGGGAGGGGGGGGGTGTCCAACAATTCCCAATATTGAGCAAGCTCACCCGACCCCCCCCCCCCGCATCCCTTTCCCAGACGCCCCAGGTTAGTATGGCTGGGAGGTGTTAAGCACAGCAAATTTGTTGAAGAGCAGGAGGGATTCTTAAAAAATAATGACTTGTGTAATTGGGATTTAAAGTAAAAGGTTTACAGAAAAAAAGCAATTTTATTCATGTTATTTTGACTACAGTTCCTCTTTAAGATGAAAGATAAACATTTTATGTATCAGGAGGTGAGGAAGGCTAGAAGTTAGTGAGATTGTTTTCATTGCCTTGGTTTGAGGGACACATTAGGGTTGATGTAGTAATGCTGGAAAGGATTTGGTAGAAGTATCAGCTAAAGCTACCAGCTCTGAATGTCTAATGCACTAATTGGTCACCTAGGGCAAACAGTCTCACTTCAGACACTTGTACAAAATCCACCGAGAGATACATGAAGCACAGTTATGGACTATTCCATGTCAGCACCAAACTGTAGCATGTCCAATTATCCAGTGGCTGATAAGTAAACGCCTGCATTTTTTAGCAGTAAATAGCCTGTACTAGTGCTACACCAAAAGTGCCTTGCCACACATTAGTAAGGGAGAGGTTGTCTTGTGCTAAATAAGTTCACCTACTCATTTCCACTAACCTTATAGTTATGTTAATTTGTTATTACTGTACTTTAAAATAATGAGAAGCATTCTGAGCTAACAGTCTTTATGACACAGACAATGCGCAACACATTAAAGGACACCGTAAGTGTGATGGATGTGGAGGCTGCTATATTCAATTCCTGTTACGCAATATTAGTTGCCTGGCAGCTCTGCTGGTCTATTTGGCTGTAGTAGTGTCTGAATAACACCAGAAACAAGCATGCCACTAATCTCAGGTCTGACAACGTCAGAAACATTTGTTCTGCTGCGTGCTTGTTTAGGGTGTATGGCTAAAGTATTAGAGGCAGAGGTTGAGCAATACAGTCAGGCAACTGGTATTGTATAAAAGGAAAGAAACATGACAGCCTCCATATCCCTCTCACTGTAGTTGTCCTTTAGAGAAAAGTTACCAGGTCACTGGGAAAGTGAACACATCTGACTTTAAAGTAAAACTGTCATTAAAACATAAAGCAGTCAGTTTATGGTAGGCCAACCTTTGTTCCATCATGTATTTAGTTATACCTGTAAAAAGGTGTGCCTTACTATATTCGTCAGGTAATGTTTAAATAGGATAGCCAGGCAGAAATCATAGTGGATACAAACTGAAATAGTCCATAGAAAAAGCAATTCTTTCAAGCTGGCACTGTTCCACCCCTCCTAGTTAATCTAGTCCAGTGATCTGCAAACTTGGCTCTCCAGCTTTTAAAGAACTTCAAGTCCCACAATGCATTTGCCTTTATGAATCATAACTGTGGCTGTTGCACTCCTGCAATGCATTGTGGGACTTGAGAGCTCCTTAACAACTGGAGAGCCACGTTTGCAGATCACTGATCTAGTCAGACTTCAGTCAGAGCACCTGATCTGCATGCTTATTCAGGGTCCATGGATACAATTATTGTAGGCAGATGCTCAGCAGGACAGCCAGACAATGTGCACTGTTTCAAAGTAAATATGTCAGCCTCCATTTCCCTCTCACCTCAGGTACCCCTTGATGAGTGCAGCGCACACTGTGGTTGATTCTACAATAGACCGTCCCTGCTAAGTGCCAAACACTGGCTGAATCAAGGATGGAAGTTGAAGACCATTTAGATTCTACTATAAAAAGAGCGTCACTCAGGGCTGTGAAGTCGGAGCAATTTTGGGTACCCGGCGTCAATGATTTCATAAACTGAGGAGTCGGAGTCAGGTGATTTTTGTATAAAATCCACAGCCCTGGTAAGAATTAGACTAAGGAGTCGGAGTCAAAGCCATTTTGAGTACCCGGAGTCAGAGGTTTCATAAACGGAGGAGTCAGAGTGTAAAGATTTTTGTACCGACTCCACAGCCCTGGTGTCACTGCCATCATGTGTGGGCCTGTCACCATCCTACAGAAACCAGCATGACATAGTGAAAGCCAATATGCCATTATAGGTTGCCATCAATTTTCAATGGAACAATAGCAATGAGAGCAGCCATTTATTATATCCAAGACTTAAGCCTCATTTAGAAACCTGTAGGTGCGAGAGGTCTGGATCTTTGCCATTACTGAATCATTAATCGGAAGGGAGACCCTGCACTCACAGCAGATCAGCAATCAATAGATCAATGAAGATTTGCCAGAATAGAATATGTATTTACTCTGAGAATACAAGGTCACATCTACCCATTCCTCTTATGCATCAATTGATTGAATATAGAGAGCGCGATTTTCTAAAACGCAAGGTCAGTGTAGTGGACCTGACAACTACAAGAAGTAAATGATCCCAAAGTCTGTGCAGGCACTTGGATGTAGAGCTTTATTATGTCTATATTTTATTTCCATGATAAACTGATGTAAAATTTTAAAGTATCTGTTCTGTTCAGAAGTCCAGGCAGTGCCTCTTCCTACTTTTCCAAACATGCAACAGAACTACCTTAGTAGGAGCAGTTGCATTTAAATGAACAATATTGTATTTGCAAAAAGTAATGCAACCGCTCAGAGAATAGAATACCCAACCAGTGACGTAGCTAAGGAGCTCTGGGCCCCGATGCGAGTTTTACATACCTGAGGCTTCCTCCAGCCCAATACGCGCTGATCAATCCCACGCCGCCGTCCAGCGCTGCCCGCAACTACGAGAACAGGCTCTCATCAGTAACGTCATCGGAGCCAGGCTACGCAGGAGAAGTGCGCCCTCTACGTATCTCTACATACACTGCTGCAGAGATACGCAAAGAGCACAACTCTGCTACACTAGACTGGCTCTGACTGGCGGCAGAGCGGGGTCCCGGTTCTCATAGCTGCGGGCAGCGCTGGACGGCAGCGTAGGATCGATCAGCACGTATGGGGCTGGAGGAAGCCCGAGGTATGTATAACTTTTCTTTACAGGATCTCTGATTCTCTAAGTTTTTACTGTTTGTTTATACAAAAATGACACCTTTATTGAAGTATGCCAGAGCTCAAATCACTTTGAAGCAATTTACTGACAGGAAAGTATTTTATGGCTGTAATTACTTATCAGTGAGGGTTATGCTATAGTCGGACCCAGTCCGACACAGACAGAACAGAAACTGTCACTTGTATACAGGGCTGTGGAGTCGGAGTCGTGGAGTCGGAGTAATTTTGGGCACCCGGAGTTGGAGTCGGAGTTGTTGATTTCAGAAACTGAGGAGTCGGAGTCGGATGATTTTTGTACAAAATCCACAGCCCTGTTAAGTATTAGACTAAGGAGTCGGAGCCGGGGCCATTTTGGGTACCCAGAGTCGGAGTGTGAGTCAGAGTCGTGGTTTCATAAACTGAGGAGTCGGAGTTGGAAAATTTTTGTACCGACTCCACAGCCCTGCTTGTATACCATATTTTTAATTCTTTCAGACAGAGAAAAAGAAAAAAAAAAAAAGAAAAAGAAAAAAAGGAACACAGCCTAGTTATTTGTGTGTGGCACTATACATACACATGTTTAACTCATGTCACGTCACCTCAGTTGTCCTTTAAAAATACTTTAAGTAATGTGCATTTTCTTGACAGGTAAAAGAAAAAAAAAATGTTAAAATTGGCTTGGCCACCAAATGTGCAGTTTTTAAACAGGAACTTCATTGCAAAGCCATAATAAACCTGGGCAACAGAATGTGGTAACGGTAAAATAAACCAAGAGGTTTTATTTCTGTAAAAAACAGGGCTATGGATTTGAAAACAATTCTAGAATTACTGGAGTAAAAAATTATAGAGTGTCAGTCTAATTTAAATTGCATATACAGTGGAGGAAATAATTAATTTGACCCCTCACTGATTTTGTAAGTTTGTCCAATGACAAAGAAATGAAAAGTCTCAGAACAGTATCATTTCAATGGTAGGTTTATTTTAACAGTGGCAGATAGCACATCAAAAGGAAAATCTAAAAAATAACCTTAAAGAAAACCTGAACTGAACATTAAAAAGTCAAAATAAACATACTCAAGTCATACATGCCTCCTGTATAGTGTACTCTTCCATCTATTTTTCCTCTCCTGCATCCTGTTTGTCCACTGTGATCAATGGAATTCTCTGTCCTCCATTTTGAAAATGGCTATTACCCCATAACAGCTTCCTGGTCAGCACACTGTTAAACTAACATTGTCCACTTGAGCCATAGGGAAACATGGGCACATCACTTCTCCTTTTAGCTGTAACTGACAGCAACTGATATATTTCAGTTCTGACAAAATGTTGTCAATACTGGAAGGGATCACTGTAAGAAGAAAATGGGGAGCTTCTGAGAGGAACTAATGGCAAGGTAACTATGTAATGTTCATTTGAAGTTACCTCATGTGTTTATTTTAAATAATTTTACTCAGTACAGGTTCTCTTTAAATGAAAGATAGCAACTGATTTGCTTTTCATTGAGTGAAATAAGTTTTTGAACCCCTACCAACCATTAAGAGTTCTGGCTCCCACAGAGTGGTTAGACACTTCTACTCAATTAGTCCCCCTCATTAAGGACACCTGTCTTAACTAGTCACCTGTATAAAAGACACCTGTCCACAGAATCAATCAATCAAGCAGACTCCAAACTCTCCAACATGGGAAAGACCAAAGAGCTGTCCAAGGATGTCAGAGACAAAATTGTAGACCTGCACAAGGCTGGAATGGGCTACAAAACCATTAGCAAGAAGCTGGGAGAGAAGGCGACAACTGTTGGTGCGATTGTTCGAAAATGGAAGGAGCACAAAATGACTATCAATCGACCTCGCTCTGGGGCTCCACGCAAGATCTCACCTCGTGGGGTGTCAATGGTTCTGAGAAAGGTGAAAAAGCATCCTAGAACTACACGGGAGGAGTTAGTGAATGACCTCAAATTAGCAGGGACCACAGTCACCAAGAAAAACCATTGAAAACACATTACACCGCAATGGATTAAAATCCTGCAGGGCTCGCAAGGTCCCCCTGCTCAAGAAGGCACATGTGCAGGCCCGTCTGAAGTTTGCCAATGAACACCTGAATGATTCTGTAAGTGACTGGGAGAAAGTGCTGTGGTCTGATGAGACCAAAATAGAGCTCTTTGGCATTAACTCAACTCGCTGTGTTTGGAGGAAGAAAAATGCTGCCTATGACCCCCAAAACACCGTCCCCACCGTCAAGCATGGGGGTGGAAACATTTTGCTTTGGGGGTGTTTTTCTGCTAAGGGCACAGGACAACTTAATCGCATTAACGGGAAAATGGACGGAGCCATGTATCGTGAAATCCTGGACAACCTCCTTCCCTCTGCCAGGAAACTGAAAATGGGTCGTGGATGGGTGTTCCAGCACGACAATGACCAAAACAACATACAGCAAAGGCAACAAAGGAGTGGCTCAAGAAGAAGCACATTAAGGTCATGGAGTGGCCTAGTCAGTCTCCGGACCTTAATCCAATAGAAAACCTATGGAGGGAGCTCAAGCTCAGAGTTGCACACAGACAGCCTCGAAACCTTAGGGATTTAGAGATGATCTGCAAAGAGGAGTGGACCAACATTCCTCCTAAAATGTGTGCAAACTTGGTCATCAATTACAAGAAACGTTTGACCTCTGTGCTTGCAAACAAGGGTTTTTCCACTAAGTATTAAGTCTTTTATTGTTAGAGGGTTCAAAAACTTATTTCACTCAATGAAATGCAAATCAGTTGCTATCTTTTATTTAAGGTTATTTTTTCGATTTTCCTTTTGATGTGCTATCTGCCACTGTTAAAATAAACCTACCATTGAAATGATACTGTTCTGAGACTTTTCATTTCTTTGTCATTGAACAAGCTTACAAAATCAGTGAGGGGTCAAATAATTATTTCCTCCACTGTAAGGTATACTCAAATATACATATATTTATACATACGAGTATAAAGTCCATCATTTTTACCTAATAGAACATTTCTTTAAAGTAAGAAAACTATAAGGTGGATTAACCACTTAAGTACCAGCGGTCTCTGCCCCCTTAAGGACCAGAGACCGCTGGTACAATACCGACGAATCGCCGCACGCTGGGATCCTCCTGACAGACTCTGCAGTCTCTATGACGGCAGAGTCATGTGAGCCAGTCAGGAGCCGCTTTCATTGGCTCCTGACCGTGTCTATCAATGTAAGCCAATGGAAGTGGCTTACATTGAAATTGGCTCCTGACCGGCTCACATTGCTCTGCCGTCAGAGACAGGCAGAGCCAGTGAGCTGCGGCGAGAGACGTCGGGTTTGAGCGGCACGATCAGCGGGGAGTGACGGAAACAGCGGATGTGCGCTGCGGGCGGTGATTGAAATCTACGCCCTGCCAGCCAGGAGCCCACCAAAACAGGGCATATATTTCAATCACCTCGGTCCTAAAGTAGTTAAAGAGGAACTCCAGTGAAAATAATGTAATAAAAAAGTGCTTAATTTTTGCAATTATGTATAAATGATTTAGTCAGGGTTTGCACATTGTAAAATCTTTCCTCTCCCCAATTTACATTCTGACATTTACCACATGGTGACATTTTTACTGCTGGCAGGTGTCTCAGTAGAAGTACCTGCTGCTTGCTTTTTTGGCAGTTGGAAACAGCTGTAAACAGCGGTTATTTCCCACAATGCAATGGAGGTTCACAGACAGGAAACTGTCAGGACTGTCCCACTGTGGGAGGGGTTTCACCACAATTTCAGTCATACAGAGCCCCCTGATGATCAGTTTGTGAAAAGGAATAGATTTTTCATGGGAAAGGGGGAATCAGCTACTGATTGGGATTAAGTTTTAGACCAAAGCTTTAACAAGCTTTAACAAGTTAGTGTTCTAAATAATAGCTTGATGATTCATGCCAGTAGTGATGACATGTCTTGTTATGTTGCATCTTTACAATAAATATAGGGAATATATAATTAGCATATTTATTTATAGTTTATTTGCTATATAAATACATAATTAAAGGAGTTGCAGTTGAAGGCTCCATGTACCAAATCCGCAGTTCTGGCAAAAGCTGGGAGTAAAATTACTGTTCCACAGGTTCAGGCTGCTAAAATCTGGTCACACATAAAAGATTAATGTGATGTTTAATCCAGAGCTTCCCTGCTGGTCATTACAGCCACCCACCCCACTAAGACCAATACAGAGAGGATTGAAAGATGGAAGCAAAAGTAAAAGGCAACATCCACTAAGAAGGTTAACATTTTCATCTCTCTTTTGTAGCAAATATTTCCAGAATTGCAGATTGTGACAGGTAGCTTTCACTGCAGTTAACTTTTGATTATGTTACCTCATCTCAAGCTCAGAATGGATTCACCATATTTATCATAGTCCAAACGTTTTATTTCCAAAGAGAAACCACAACCAAGATTTTAACTTCATCCCAATCAGTAGGTGATGCCCCCTTTCCCATTAGAAATCTATTCCTTTTCTCAAACGGATTATCAGGGGCTCTGTATGTATGATTTTGTGGTAAAACCCCTACCACAGTGCGATATCAGCGTCTCACAGCACTGAGGTACTGACATCACTCTGTGGGAGCCTTGTTGCATTGTGGGAAATAACAGCTGTTTCCAACTGCCAAAAAAAGCAAGCAGCATCTCCTTCCAGTGACATCACCTGCCAGCAGTAAAAATGTCACCATGTGATAAATATCAGAATGTAAATCAGGGAGAGGAAATATTTTACAATGAGCAAAAAATTGACTATATCATTTATACATAATTATTGTAAAAATTAGCACTGTATGACATTTTTACTGGAGTTCCTCTTTAAGGAAGGAACACGTAATTTTGCACTGCTTGAAGTTCCATTTGCATGACCAAAATTTTTTGAGCAATTGTTTCCACAATATCGCAACGCGAGTACATGTGCACGATCAAGTGAATGAAGCTTTGGCAAAGGGCGGCAATAACTACAGTCACGGTAGATCGGATTTTTAATATCCCCATGACTCCTGCACAAACTGCTGAGGTCGTTTGAACTCTTGCTCACACCCATCGTGTGCCGTTGCGTGTTCCCATGGGTCGGAAGATATATCGAGGAACACTTGTCCGTTGGGCTGCGTCACTGAGCACTCCCTGATCCATCCTGCGGTGTGTACGAGGCTTAACACTTTGCCTTGCACTGCAACACTACTCCCAGTCTGTCATACTGAATCACAGAAATCTATTTTTATGTTGTAATCTGTAGCACTACAGCACTAGAACATATTCTTGTCACTGACTGGCGCTCGGGGGGGGGGGGGGGGGGGTTGGCGAGCACCTGGCTGTCATCTGCTCACCTTTTTCTCTGTTGTAAGCACAGTTGCTTACAGAAGCACCGGCCCTGCATTCTCTCACCTCACCCGGCTACTTTCTCATGCCTCCCGGGTGGGAAAAAATTTCTGGGGCGAACACTGGAGAGTGATATGAAGGCTGCCATATTTTCTTGTAAACAATGCCAGTTGTCTGGCAGCCCTGGTGATCTGGCATAAGTAGTGTGTCAGAACAATGGAACAAGCATATGGCTAATCCAGTAAAACCTGAGTCAGAGTGCCTGATCTGCTGCATGTTTATTCAGGGGCCATGGATAGAAGCATTACTGAGACATAGGATAACAACAATAATAATATTTCTGTAGCGCTTTTCTCCCTGGGGACTTAACACGCTGTGATCTGCGTTTTACAGTCTCAAAGGCTCGGGAAAATAGGTGGGTTTTTAGTCTTTTCTTAAAGCTGTCCAGAGAAGGAGCCTCTCGCACTGACTGGGGAAGCGGGTTCCATAAAGTAGAGGCTGCATAGAAAAAGGCCCAAGCACCAAATGTTAAGTATCCTGGGAATAACCAGATTTATCTTGTTGGCAGAGCGGAGGGTGCGTGGAGGGGCATAAAGTTCCAATAGATCCGCTAAGTATTTGGGCCCCATGTGGTTTAGAGCCTTGAATGTCAGCAGACAGATCTTAAAATGGATTCTCCATTTTACTGGCAACCAGTGAAGAGTTGCAGTACTGGGGAGATGTGAGTTGCGGGGGGCATTGGCTAGGAGTCTGGCTGCTGCATTCTGTACTAGCTGTAAGGGGCGAAGGACCTTATCTGGGGATCCGACAAACAGGGCGTTGCAGTAGTCCAGATGGGAGGATAAGCAGGACTGCCAGGCAGCTGGTATTGTTTAAAAGAAAATGAATATGTCAGCCTCCACATCCCTCTCACCTCAGGCTCATGCAAATCAGATCACACAGCACGGTATGAGTACAAGGTAATGCTTAGTCACATGGAGATTAGGAAAGTCCAGTTCACACAAGAGTTGACTCAGATCCATAGGTCGGGTGTATGGTAATAGAGTTGCGTGAACAGGTAGGAGACACAAGAGTAAGGATTCTGCCGAAGGCTAGGGCACGAAAGGTAGGGGACCAGAGTTCAGCTGCAGGTTTAGAGCATCTTCTGTCAAAATAATCCTGCGCTCACATGTATCTCCTCCACTCCGTGATTGTATCATTCATAGAAAAAAAAGAGAAAAAACAAAACATAGCATAATACTGTTTCAATAGCCTGCCCCTGATGAGTACGGAGGTACGAAACGCGTTGGGCGGAGCTTAGAGGCGTGGGCGAGTCGACATGCTGGATCTGTCTTATTGATATGCGCATTTTTTACTGGGGAGATGTGAGTGCACTACTTTTAATATTTTAATAAACGATACAGTTTTACACTATGTCAAGCTCCTCCAGTCATTAGGTCTAACAAGCTTTTCAAGCTGGGAGATTTGTCTGTACCGCTGAAGAAACGCTGTGGAGATTGTTGGGGATAAAACTAAAGTGTGGTCGCTGTCTTATAATTTGGGCAGCAACCAACAAGGTGAGAGGCTAGCGGTGGTGGTGTAATAACCTACACACAGGAGGTGGTGATTTGAGCTCGTGGGTCTATGCCTTTATTGCTGTCTGTGCTTGGGCAGCCAGAATAGATGGTGAGGACCTGTGAGACCCTGTGTGGTTTAATCACAGTGGGAGTGTCGGCTTCACTTTTGGGCAGCTTGGAGTGAGTGCTCACTACATAGGTTTTTTTCTGCTGTCTGTGGCTCGGCAGCGGTGGCACATGGTGCGGGCCTATGACAACTGAGTGTTGGTGAATATACAAGTGAATGCAAGGCACCGGGAATTGTTTAATAAGAGACAGGCTATTGAAACAGTATTATGCTAGGTTTTGTTTCTCTTTTTTTCTATGAATGATACAATCACGGCATGGAGGAGATACATGTGAGCGCAGGATTATTTTGACAGAAGTTGGATTACACACTATATGCTTGGTGACTGATTCTGCGATCCATGGACATGTAAAATGATGAACTGAGCTATTTATACTTTGTTGAAATTTCTCTGTATATATATTTTGAAAATCTGGGATTGTACCAGGAGTAAGTGAGCACTCTTTTTTATTGAGTTTATCGCTTAGGTTTAGAGCATCAGTGAGGTGGGGGTGGGGGGGGGGGGTAGGCCAGAGTGAAAAGGTGTGTATTGAGGGCCTTCTTGAAGATATTGAATAAAGGGACAACCTTAATGAGGGATGTTAGGGAGTTTCTGCCACACACTTCAAACATATTTCACTCTAAAATGTATATAAAAAAGAATTAAAAAAAAAAAATCTACGGAGACACCACAGTAGTGCTGTACCCTGTAACCCAGTGGCATGTACGTAACCCTATAATTGTTATTGCAGTGGTCCATTGCCCTTACAGAAATATACCACCATGCACCCAACTGTGTGGATCAGCAGAATCTTTATGCCCAGAGCGATAATCGTTCAAATCGATTTTGACTAGAAAGCTATCAAAATTACGATTGGGCAGGCATGTTGCGGCATCGGGACTCATTGATAAGTGATTACAGCCATCGAAAACTTTTCTGGCTGAAAATGGCTTCTGAGAGCAGGAAAAAGCTAAAAATGTTCAATAGTTTATAAATTTAAGCTCTGGTATAAGTCAATGAGTAAGTTCAAGTAGTGACTAGCTGAGCAGGCAAAAGGAAAATCTTTTCAATGTACAATTTGCTTCATTGTTTTATATCTAGCTATAAATACAAGGGGTTGAGAGTTTACCGGTACACAGTATGCAGTTGAGATTTTGGGCTCTTTTTCAGGGTCAGCTGCATGTTAACTGGCAAGTTTTGCCTTTTCCCACAATTTTTTTTACAAGGATGTAATTATAAAAACTTAGGGCCTTTTTCCACTACACAGCTGAATCGCAAAATCGCTAGTGATTTTTAAATCACTAGGGTTGTTACTTTATCATAGAAATCATGAGAAGCATTTTCCACTATAGTGATTCAATTTGGAAATCGCAATTCACAATCGCTTTCTGGAGGGATTTTTAGAGTGATAATGCAATGCAAATGGGGAAAAAAAAAAAAAAAATCGCAATCGCATAACAGAATTAATGGAAAATCACAATCGCCTGCGTTTGATTGCGGTTGCTAGTGGGAAAGGGCACTTAAAGTGGACCCAAATTAAAAATACAAGATTTCAGAAATAAAATCTATTTTCTAAATTATAATAATAAATAGCAGCCTTTTTTCAGCTGCATGATGACAAATATAAAATATTTTACATTTATTGGAGGAATCCCTCCCTTCCTTTCAAATTGCCGGCATTTTTCCGGCAAACTGGTGGAGTGGATGGTGTCCGGCAATGGAGGAATTGCTAATGGCTGCCCCCAGTATAACCCTAGCTATGAAAAGAGAAGGGTGAAAAGCATGCACTGAAATTCTCATAGGTTTGAATGAGTGTTTATTTATCTTTGTATGTGTCAGAGTGGTGCAACTCAATATTTTTAAATTAAAAAAATGTTTGGTTTGGGTCCGTTTTAAAGAGACACTGAAGCGAAAAAAAACCAATTATGATATACTGAATAGGTTGTGTAGTATGGATATTTACTAGAACATAAGTAGCAAAGAAAATATTCTCATTTTTATTTTCAGTAATAGTGTTTTTATAACATTGCATAATTTTCTAATATTTGCAGTTTACACACTACTCAGCATTCTAAATGCTTTTACAGAGCAGGCCAGTGAACTATTGACCTGCCCTCTGCAGAGAAAAAAAAAATACAGTGACTGACACTTGAGGTAACAAGCTTCAGAAGACAGAGCTCTCTGCGACTTTGAAAGTTGTGGCGCTCAATGGCTCTTTTGCATAGATAACTGGTGTTTCTTAACTTTTCCTGTACTGGAAACAATATTAGACTTGTGCCTCTGCGCCTAATGTTTTATTTCTTAGCTGTACTACACATACAAAATCATAATTTTTTTCTGCTTCAGTGTCTTTAAGAAATACCTCCAGATATATATTTTCCACTATAAAGGGGCCAAAGAGTACAGGGCCAAGACCAAAACGCTTCAAAAAAAAAAAAACCCAAGAGTAAAACTTATTCTGAATATATTCCGTAAACTTTGTAAGGTGCCAAACCCTTATATCCCAAGTGGCAAATGTAGCGAAGATGAAAATCATAACTAATGTAATAACCACTTAGAGCTGGGCTAATACACGGCGACACAGTGTTATTGCTGATTGCAGTTGCCAGACTGTTGCTGGGTGATTCATTTGACCTAAAGCCTCAGTTTCATAAACTGAGATACCCTGTTAGCAGCATCATCAATCATACAAAACAATGGACCCGAGCCAATAAAGGGCAGTGTGGATATCTCAGTTTCCAAGGCAGGCAGCAGTGACAGATCCTTGGTAAAAGCTTACCACATTGATCTTTGCTATAAGCACCGAGGAGATGCCATTGTTGAGTCGAGGCTATCAAGTGACTCACACATGTCAACCTTCTTAACTGTACTAGACACCATCCTTACATCTGTTTGTAAAAGAACAGGCTGAGTGCCAACAGGCCTCCAGACTGCTGACATACAACGGCAATATTATGCTGACCTGATGAAATGCCTGGCATTCATTACACAGAAAATTAACACAAAGAATATGTCAGCTGGAGATTTTTAATAGAAATCAGCAGACAATGTACTTTTTCACAAAGCTGTTAAGCCAGAGCTGGACATATCCCAGGAACCAGGTAGCAAAAGCACCTTAATTACTGCTGGTGCTTAGGTTTTTCAGTTTCTCTGTTGTCAGTAGAAAGGACTCCTTAAAAAAATAAATCTTATTGGCTCCTGAACTGGACCTGAATTTACTTATGTTTTTGTGTGTTTGAACACATTACAATATTTATGTGCACAGGCTTTAAGAGTATTGTAGCCTTAACCACTTACGGACCACACGTAATTAAATCTACTCTATGTAGATTTAACTATACTGGCTCCATGTTTTTTCCGCCACGACTGCTTGCACTGTCTAATGACAACTAAGTTCTAAGCACCAACCAGGAGCCAATTTTATTGGTTTATGCTCTGGTCCTTAAAGCAAGCCTAATCTAAAAGAGATATGGAAGGTGACATACGGTATGTACCTGCATTCAAACAATGCAGATTGCCTGGCCGTCATACTGAGCCTCTGTCTAAGGGCCCAATCACACTCAAAATTACACGGATGATTTTTCTGCGATAAACGCGGGGGGGGGGGGGGGTTGGGGAAATCACTGGACAAAGTGTTCATTGAGCGATCGCAATCAGCGCTTTAAGCACTGTAAAAATGCTGCAGGTAATGTGTTTAACGATTGCCGCTAATTGCAAATCACCTGCGATTGCCAGCTATCGCAGTAGTGAGAGCTCTGCCATAGGGTTAATATTGAGGCGATTAGCAGGAATCACCCACTAACCGCCCTAGTATGAATGGGCCCTAATACTCTTAGGCCTGGTACAAACCATGCAATTTCCCATAAAATAGACTGGTTGAAACTGTTATTTGACAGGTCCGATCAGCTTTCCTATTTCTCTCATTGTTTTTTCCAACCACTTCTATACAGAATCGATCAGAACAATAATAAGATAAGAGCTGTCTGAAATAATCCATTCGACCAGTCTGTCTGATGGGAAATTGCATGGTGTGTACTAGGCATTAGCCGTAGACACTGAACAAACATGCAGATCAGATGGTCTTGACTGAAGTCTGCATAGATTAGCTGCATGTTTGTTTCAGACAGTACTGCAGCCAAGGAAATCAGCAGGATTGCCAGGCAACTGGTATTGTTTAATAGTAAATAAATATGATGACCTCCATATCCTTTTCAGCTCAGGTGTACTATTATACAGCAGAGAAGTTTAAAGTGACTCTGTAGTGGGCCATTACAGCCTCACCTAGCAGATATGCAGTATGGTACACAACCTACAACCTCAGTAGTACTAGCTGATTTCTCAGGGCTCTTATGCACTTGGATACGTGATCAATCGCGATGCAATAGTGTTTCTATTTTCCAGTACCGCATTTGAGCTATTATACAAAGTATACAAGAGCAAATGTACAGTTTAGAATAAATTACAGTCGCTATCGTTTCCACAGATGTTAACACCACTCACCTGAATCTAGTGTGTACAGTGATTTTTGACCCTCTCCTACCCATCAGCCAGAGATCCAGCCTGCCAGATCATCTCATCTGAGCAGAGGACGGCACTACTGTTCTCCCTCCTTATGCCTCCCACTCCGTCATGCATCGTCCCTCCGCCTCCCTTCATAGTAACAGAGTGCATTGCTAGCCTACAGGCTACCGATAAGCCTGTACAAAACTCAGACCCTAATAGTCCTTTTACACTATATCTGAAAGGACAACTGATATTAAAAGATGTCCATGTTTTCCTATGGCTCAGTTCACACTACACACATTTTAACTGAAAGTTTTCACAATGCACGGATATGGAAAGTTAAAAAAAAAAAAAAAAAAAAAAAAAAAAAAAAAGCGCATTAGATTTTCACCCTATAGTGTAAGACAGGTCTGACACCTGAAAGATAAAGTCCCAATCCCTGGAGGCAACAAAGCGCGCATGTGTGTGTGTGTGTGTGTGTGTGTGTGTTGGAGAGAGACACACAAGCAGACCTATGTAGCTGATATATGTCAAATGAACAAAAAGTACAGACAGTCCAGGTTTAACATAAACTGTACCCGAGCTGACGTGACATGATGAGATAGAAGAGTATGTACAGTACCAAGCATACAAATTAGGCTGCCGCCCCCCCCCCCCCCCCTTCTCTGCCCGAAACAGGGTATGAAAGTTTCTCTTCAGGCAGTACCTAGTCAAAGTAACATAGTCCTCACTAATAAGGCATTTTGGCCATAAAACTCGTGCTTGCAGAGAACAGCATCGGAGTAAAGGGGATAGATTAAAGAAAAGCTAATAGTTCATATATTTTGGCTCTGTTTGACACTTGGAAAAACTGTCACTAAGCAGAGACAAAACATTTTAAATATACTTTTTAAAAATGTTTAAACAAAATCAAACTGTGGGATAGGTTTGAGGAAAAAAAGGGTAATTTTTAGGAGTGGGAGGATAGACACTATATTTATCTCAGTTTATTTTCATTTCGGGCTTTCTTAGTAAAGGTGCTTTGTAGTACAGTGAAGACTAAACATGCTGTCATGTGCAGTGACTACACTGTCTTCCTCAGCACCTGACTGGAGGTTTGAAATCCACACAGCAAAGCTTCCTTTTACGCTTGCTTCAGCGAGCCATCTGCACTGCTGCTACATTTGCTTGATCTAAATAAAAATGTGCCTGGTCAATCTGTCAGTGTGTGACCAGCATTAGAGATGGATGATGACCAGACGGCACTTCACAGCCATACTTGAAAAGCCTTGCTTTATTGCTGTGAAGATTGCCCGTTTCTTCTCATGCCATCTTTATCTTTTCTAGAAAATAGCTTGTTTGAAGGAAGTTAATAAAGCATTTGTGTGACTAATTTAAGGAAGATAAAATGACAAAAAAAAATTAGAAGAGAGGACATATTTCACCTCATTAAATATTGATGAACGCGGTGTTTATTACTCTGTGGTTTGAACTATTGATGCAAGTATGTCCCAGCTTCACTTGCAAAACTGCTTCCTAAAAGAACAGAGAGTCTATTTAGACTGATAAACTTCAAAGCCTCTTAAACGCTGACCTTGCAGATAACCCTCATCTGATTAAAGCGCTGGTCTCAGAACACTGACATGGTACCAACATGTGACCAGCAAAGCCATATTTGATAGGGGGCATCAAAAGAGAATCTTTAAAGGAATCCCTAGGGCATTATCTCTCCTTAAATGACACCTCCATCCATTAACCAGAAGCTTGATCTTCCTAGGCTTAAATATACGCAAACTAGATATCCCTACTTGCAACCAAAAACATTAGGTCCAGCCGGATTAGACAGGATCTATGACCAAGAGAACAAAAGCACCTGGAAATGTCCACAAATGAGAGTATGCATTGCGAAGACTGTGCTAGGATGCTCATCAGCATTAGTGCTCACACGCAATGTGGTGCTGTCGGTTTTAAAGAGGAACTCCAGTGAAAATAAGGTAATAAAAAAAGTGCTTCATTTTTACAATTATTATGTATAAATGATTTAGTCAGTGTTTGCCCATTGTAAAATCTTTTAAATCCCTGATTTACATTCTGACATTACATGGTGACATTTTTACTGTTGGCAGGTGATGTAGCTGCTGCTTGCTTTTTTGGCAGTTGGAAACAGCCCTTTCCCACAATTCAACAAGGTTCACAGACAGGAAACTGCCAGGAGTACCACGGTCCTCAGAGTTTCTTGTGGGAGGGGTTTCACCATAATATCAGTCATACAGCGCCCCCTGATGGTCTGTTTGTGAAAAGGAATAGATTTCTCATGTAAAAGGGGGAATCAGCTACTGATTGGGATAAAGTTCAATTCTTGGTTGGAGTTTCTCTTTAAGGCAATGCAAAAACAAATTAAAACTGCACATCAATGGCTCACTCACATCTAATGAGTCTGTGTTAAAAATACTTTTCATTTTCACAGAGAGGACTCGCAATTTTCTATTACATGAATTGTTTGCCTCCTCAGATGCGCATGTTTTAGGATAGTTTGCATATTTAGCAGTGATGCATTGTGGGAGACATATGCTCACTCCAACCTGAATTATCCCAAATAACTGGTTTTAAAAAAGGCAAACTTTTGTTTTCCATGTTTTAGTAAGCACACAAGTGAGGCATGTGTCAAAAAAGCCACGTGCATAAAAATATTTCTCATGCTGAATTTAGTGTAGATTTCTGATAAATAATCACATCAACATGAGTGAGGATTACTAAGCAATACCATCAGTAAAAAGTGTGCAGGCAGTTTCTCTTTCCCCTACATGAAAAAAGCTAAAAATTTAGGATATTGTAGGGGTGGTTACCACTACAAGTCGCTATAGAAATGCACAGGAAGAACACAATTAATCATTTCCTGTGCGCCTGCTCTACAATCTTTGGTGCACTTGCAAAGACCCTGTCAGTCGTACTGAACAGCAGCGCGCACACACACACACACACACACACACACACACACACACACACACACACACGATTTATAGCAATAAAAACAGTGTCCTTGCGACTGACAAACTGTGTGCACTGCAAAAATTGTATCAAGCACATGCAGCAGAAAATTGGCCTGCGATTTCTAAAAAATTATTCTAAAAACGTTTAAAAAAAAAAAAAAAAATCTCCATTTCAATCCTGATCAGTGCAGCTATGCTTCAGCTAATTACATAATTACAGAAAGATTCCTTCGAAAAATCCTTCAAATCATAAACTCACAGCAATGCCTAATCTCAAAATCTACAACAGAACCTGGCAAGACTCTACAATAAAGTTTAGCGGAATCCTTTTGACATACAAAGTTGACCTGGAAACGTCAGCAGAGTGCGGTGGAGTTGTTAGCTCATCTGTACAGTCAGCACACTTCTGCCTCCAGTCCCTGCAGTGCTGAGCCGGTACCACTCCACCATGTGCAGTCGTGTTCAGTTGTCACACAGATTCTAGGATGTGGGAACCCAGGCACACTGATCACACAGAAGGGAGGAAAGAACAGACAGGGAAGCTAAAAAAAAAAAAAAAAAAAAAAAAAACACATGCTGAACTCTAGATGTGGGGGAATGGTACTCATCTAGAAGGGCAACCACTGGGTTAGGTCAGGGAGATTCTCCAGCATGCTAGTAGGACAACACATCAAGAAGCTCTTCTACAAGTCCGTGTTTATCTTTTCTGCCCTTAATGTGTTGCTCATCCAACTTCTTAGGTTCTGCGTATAAAGCTTCATACACTAAAATGCAGCAAAGAAAATTACTCAAGCTCAATAACGGTTACTACATTTCAAGTGATTCAGAGACCATAAACTGTATGAGAGAAACAAACTCCCTTTCAAACGCTGCTTGCAAGTAATAGAGCCACATCTTCATTTATTATGCATTTACTATTTTTGTACTCAGAGGGGTGCAAATCACAGCCTGGTATCACAAGACACCAATGTGTTCTGTCACATTGCTTGATAATAACCAACTCACTAAATGCTTTTACTTACTAAGTGGACGATGGTGAAAAGCAATTTGGGGATAAAAGCATAAGAGAAAAAAAAATTGCTATTGGCAAACGTGAGTAGTATTGCAACCAGTTAGCATAAGGGGCCTATATAGGGGAAAAAAGTGTCTTAAAGGGAACCTAAACTGAGAAGGATATGGATTTTTCCTTTTGAAGGAATACCAGTTGCCTGACTCTCCTGCTGTTCCTGTGTCTCTAATACCTTTAGCCATAGCCCCTGAACAAGCATGCAGATAAGGTGCTCTGACTTAAGTCAAACTGGATTAGCTGCATGCTTGTTTCAGGTGTGTGATTCAGCCACTACTGCAGACAAAGATCAGCAGGACTGCCAGGCAACTGATATTGTTTAAAAGGAAACATCCATATCCCTCTCAGTTAAGGTTCCCTTTAAGTGCTAGTTTTTCCTGCATCAAGAAAGCCTACTTGTAAAAGTATCTTTTGCAATATTAAATATTACTTGGAAAAACAGCAAAGTCCTTCCTCCTGCCAGCTCCCCACGGATTTGAAATGGTCACGTGAGATTTCCATATGACCTGACTAACCAATAATAGTGGAAGCAGGGCTGTGGAGTTGGTACAAAAATTTTCCGACTTCAACTCAGTTTATGAAACCATCGACTCCAAGTACCCAAAATGGCTCAGACTCCAACTTCTTAGTCTAATACTTACCAGGGCTGTGGATTTTGTACAAAAATCATCCTACTCAGACTTCCGACTGGCTGCTCAGTTTATAAAATCACCAACTCAGACTCCGACTCCGGGTACCCAAAATTGCTCCAACTCCGAGACTCAGACTCCAACTCCACAGCCCTGAGTGGAAGATCATCCTGCTCTCTTATTTGACTAAACTGCCATAACCAGTCAGCTTCCACTATGTGAACAAAAGTGAGCCACGGCGGGGGAACGGAGGATCAGTCCAGGATGGCGTGGGCACAGGTCGGCCGCAGGGGGATGGCAGAAGCCCCAGGTAGCAGGGTAAGTGAAACTCCATTTTTAGGCGATTTCAAATCTGCTTTAAGCAATTCTTGTAGAGATATGACAAGTGGCATCTTTTTAAAAAGGATTCTGGCATTCTATGTTTAAAATGGAAACTGACAGTTCACATTTTAACTTCATAAATAAACCTTTCACAGTGCACAAGAGCATCTTATACTGCAACTCATCTGCACCATGCTGCTATTACAGGTTCACAGCAAGGTTTTTGTGGTGACAATTCATGCGGAATCTAAAAGCCATGAAACCCTTATGAACATGAATCCACTTCTACCTGTTTGCACATCTACTGCTGCTTTCACTAGCTATGCTCTTGCTGTTCTCAACCAGCATAAAAGTTTTTGGCAGGACCATGCAGACAGACGTTAACTTGGGAATAGTCTATACAATTAGAAATATTTACCCAATAATAACCTAGGGGGGAAAAAAATCAAGAAAGAAAACTATCCTCAAACCGATGGTTGATCTCAATGTTCACTTTAGGGTTTTACAGAAAAGGCCTTTTTGCTGGAAATGGAGAGGGGCAAAGCATGGGGGAACTAGAGAGCACAGACCAAAGCAGAAAAAGAACAAGGGTCCATAGCTTTGTACTGCAGGAAGTAGTACAAAGTCTGATGCTGTAGTGAGAAGGAAGTGAAGGATATTAGATTGGAACTCTGCTGATATTTGGTCCAATACCAAGTGGGACACTGTGGTAAGGTGGTCGATGACGATGATTCATATCAGGTAACTATTAACCACATCTGGTATACATATGCTCTGTTATTGTGCTTAGGAGCCATTGTGCGATTCAGGCTAACAGAATACATCAGAAAGGGGAGATATTGGAAGCGCTTCCAGATGCAAGCTGCACCCGAGGTGACCAGCTGCATAGATGCAGAGCCCAAAATACAGGCATATTACACAACTTGCATTCAAAACAGATGTAGCAAAAGCAGACCTTCACTTCCTAAACAGTTTGCATTTAGATTTTTAGGTACTAGACTCTTCCACGGCAATGATGTGCCCTCAGCGGAAGAGACCTAATCACTAGCTGACAGTTAAAACATAGTATGAACCTGAGGCTGCTAGCCACAAATGGTCTACACATTTTCTAAACAACATGGAAAAGATTGGCAGCGCTCTTTATCAGGCGGCAACTGAAATGCAACCAACAGAGCCGTGCACCGCCCCCCCTGGAAATAAAGTTACACACCTTGAATACAAACCAGATGCAAAACTATGCACTAAACCCTAATCTAAAATGCAAACTGATACACATGGATGCAGATAGCCATAAGTAGACTTACAATTTTGTACCACAGGAGTTATTGGCAGTAACCAACAGAGGGTGTGTGTGTGGTGTGGTGTGGTGTGGTGTGGTGTGGTGTGGTGTGGTGTGGTGTGGTGTGGTGTGGTGTGGTGTGGTGTGGTGTGGTGTGGTGTGGTGTGGTGTGGTGTGGTGTGGTGTGTGTGTGTGTGTGTGTGTGTGTGTCCTTTTGTCACTAGACTAATCCAGGTGTTCAACACACGGTACAAAGTACGTGGTACTTTAAAGCTAATTTATTTATGCCACAAGATGGGGATTTCTCAGGAAATGTGTACAGAATCTATAAATACAGTTAAGTTCTGGGAAATTCAAAGACGTCAAATGAAAGTGGAAGGGTAATGCTGATAAAGAGCTCCAGCTCACCTTTACAGTTTTTTTGCTAGGAAACAAGTAGGTGAACAGGGAACTGTGCCATTACTCACAATTTTTATATCCAATGTAGCTTTTCCTTTTAAAAAGGGACAGTCACAAGCCCCAGGGATTCCTTCACACACTGTCAGCTATAAAGGAAGCAGTCACTCCCCAGATAGTGTACAACTGTCACTCCCCACCAGCACAAAGCACTCAGCAGACCCCACCCACCTCCACCCTCTGCTGGTGAGAGATTAACTATTTGATGCCAGCACTGCAGCTCAGCAGTCTCATCTTAATAAGCATTTAAACCAGTCACAGAGCGTTTGTGTGCCTCATTAATTAGGACAGTCTTTAATAAGAAACCATTTTTCGCAGCTCCTTTATTTAACCCTTTTAAAAACCAACTGGGAAGCTGCAGCGGGGGTACAATACAAAATCGACAAGAGATGGGAAATGAGGCTGAGCCAGGGCTGTGGAGTCGGTACAAAAAAAAAAAAAAATCATCTGCCTCCAAGTCTGACTCCTTAATTTCTGAAACCACTGACTCCAGGTACACAAAATTGCTCCGACTCCAACTCCACAGACCTGCTTTGAGCTGTAGCATTAGCCAAAGAGGAAAGGTGTCCATACATCGATTTTCCCATTTAATTCCCTGCAGACTCCACTACTCTGATCGAACTGGATGTATTGCTTTAAAATGTTTTATCGATCGATTTTCACCACAAATTGTAAGTATCAACAGGACGGAAAGCCAATAATTACTCTTACCAGTAATTGGATTTCCACATAGTCCTCCACGACAGGTGCGGTAAACTCATGGTTCACCCGTCGTGGATATAAGCTATGGGTCATTGACTAGAGATCTATAGGTGTATCGGCAGCTTCAATGTGTCAGCTGCATAAGGTGAGGGTAGGAGATGATCATCTCTTTGCTCATAAGAACACACTGTTAGCTCCTCTGCAATGCTCTCATGTGGATGGTGAAGAGATGGGGAGAGGAGTCCAGATACCAACCAGGGACCTGCTTTGTCCAATTAAACTGAAGAATCATCTCTACAAAGAAAGGAACTACAGGACCCAGCCAGCCACTTTCAATATACCGTATTTTTCGGACTATAAGACGCTCCTGATCATAAGACGCAGCTAGGTTTAGTGGACAAAAACTAGGGTAAAAATATAAACTAAACCTGGTGTATCCAAGGTGAACGGGCATCTTGTGGATTATGCCCTCTTTGTATCTCTTGTGTCCTCCTCTATGCCCCTTTGTGTCCCCCTGTACTGTCCCACAGTACAGTACAGGGAGTCCCCGCCATTATGGTGGGTTGGAGGTTCGTATTGGCAGGTGTTCACAAGTCAGGAACTCCCTCTGCATTTGGACTATAAGACGCAGTGACTTCTCCCCCCCCCCCCCCCTCCCCCCTTTCCTTTTGGGGGAGAAAAAGTGAGTCTCAGACATGAAATACTCAAAACCTTGTGCTTTTCTAATTAATGTAAATGTACTATAATTTACATTACAACAAATGGGAGGCTGGGATAAGGTTTTTAAAGTGGATCAGAGATAAAAAAAAAAAAAAAAAAAAAAAAAAAACTTTTACTCATTGCATAATTGTTTTCCCTTCATATAGTTTATAGGGCATTACTTAAACTTTTTTTGTTATAGTTCTCTAATTCCCTAAACAAGCCTCGCCCACAGCTTCTCCAGAGTGCATTGGCACTTCGAGCCTTAATAGCAAGGGCTTATGGGAGCTTAGTCTGGGAAGGAGGAGGAGATTACTAGCCAGAGATTTCAGAGGCAGAGGGGAGGAGGAGAGGGGAGTGAAGTTTTCACAGGCTGAGGGCTGGAGATGCAGATCAGCTTCCCTGTGTGTAATGTGACAAACAGAACATGGCCACTCATTGTATCACAGGAATAAATAATCCTAAACTGTTGAAGCTGTTTGCAGCTGTATTTGCTGTGTAAACTATCTAAACTGTAGACAAGCTATATAGACAAGTTACTTGTTATAGTTAGTTTTTCATCTCGGATCCGCTTTAAGTTACAAGACTTGAGAAACACTTCTATGTTCACAGCAGTTTTTTTAATGAAAGGGAATGTCACTGCAACAAACGCTGCAAAAAGGACAACATTCCTGCTGACTTGAACAATTACAAGCAGTTTGAGCCCTACGCGGTGCATTTGATTATGCAAAACCGCAATGATCCTAGGGTTAAAGAGTCTTGTGATGATAACACGCAACAATCAAACAATCATATTTGAAAAGCAAAAATCTTTCTGCCTGCACTCCAGATATAAAGCTGGTTTTCTTCCACATTGCCAAAAAGCATACTAATAGGCCAATTTGTTTCCCCCCAAAATTAGTCTTACAATAAAGGGACACTTAAGCCAGGAATAATAATAATAATAATAATAAAAAAAAAAAAAAGATAAAAATAAGAATAAAAAAAAAAAAAAAAAAAAAAAAAATCAGGCTCTGTGAGTGACTGCGCAGGCACAGGATGGCTGGAGGAGGCGGGTAGAAGCTTCAGGAAAGTAAAACTGATTTTTTTATTCCCGGCTTAAGTGTTCCTTTAAAGCGGACCCAAACCGAAATTTTTTTTTTTTTTTTTTTTTTTTTTAATTCAAAATATTTAGTTGCACCACTCTGACACATACAAAGATAAACAAACACTCCTTCAAGCCTTTGAGCATTTCAGTGCATGCTTTTCATCCTTCTCTTTTCATAGCTAGGGTTATACAGGTTGCAGCCATTACTTCTGAGCTTAGTAGGAGGTTTTAGGGGTCATGGGTGTGTTTGTGATCAGCTACCCTCCAGTGTTCTCCCCAGGCACTTTTAGCCGGGTGCTCCACCCGGCTAGTTTTAGTGACCACCCGGCTGTCATCGGCTCACCTTCTCCTCTGCTGTATGCAGAGAAGCGCCAGCCCTGCATTCTGTTATCACACCCCACCCGGCTTTTTCATGCCACCCGGCTGGAAAAAACGTCTGGAGAGAACACTGCCCTCCCTCACAGGGGCGTCATCTATGTGAAATCTCACACAAGCTGAGATCACCTCCCCTGTGACATCAGTAGCAGCCTGTGTTTTGCTTTTGTTTTTTTTATCTCCTCCACCAGTCTGCCGGATTCTGTCGTGGCAATATGAAAGGAAGGGAGGGGTTCCTCCAATAAATGTAAAATATTTTTATATTTGTCATCATGCAGCTGAAAAAAAGGCTGCTATTTATCATAATTTTGAAAATAGTTTTATTTCTGAAATCTTGTATTTTTCATTTGGGTCCCCTAATGGCATTAGACTGATTAGACTGACTATGGTGGAAAGAGTATTGTACCCTGTTAGTCATCAGTAAAAGCAAGAAGTTTTGAACCAGGAAGATACCATTTACTGGCCAACTTAAAAGAAGGGACAGAAAGCGACATGAATAGGGATGTCTAAAAGGGATACAAGTAGATCTCAGTTCTCCCTCCTGGCTCCTTCCCTATGCAGAATCCTGATGAGAGTGTAAAGGTTTGACAATGTCAGGTGTTTCTGACATTGTCAGACCTGACAAGATTAGCTGCATGCTTACTTCTGGTGTTATTCAGACACTACCGTAGCCAAATACATCAGCTGGGCTGCCAGGCAACTGGAATGGTTTAAAAAGAAAAAAATAAATATGGCAGCCTCCATATCCCTCTCACTTCAGTTGTCCTTTAAGGCCTTGTTTAAAGAGACTCTAACAAATTTTTCAGCCTTAGTTCTTCTATCCTATAAGTTCCTATGCCTGTTCTAATCTGCTCTGGCTTACTGCAGTCTTTCCTAACTGCACTGTCTCTGTAATAAATCAATGTATCTTTCCTCTGTCCTGTTTGTCGGGCTAAAGCTTGATTGTGTGGAATGTGCAGGGCTGCTTGTGATTGGTAGAAGCGATACACACCCTCTGCAGGCCCCCTGCATACTCTGAATGACTCACACTCTATGCTTAGCTGAGCCTATTAGAAGCTGGTTAGTTTGTTTGTAAACACTGCCTAAAACTGTTAATTACAAGCCAGGATTGCAGCAGAGAGTGGCAGAAACAGCAGAGGGGCACAGGAGAAAATAATGAATAGAATGGTATGCTTTTTATTGTAAGAATATTAGAGTACAGATTCTCTTTAAATAGCTGAAAAGTGGAAGGGATACTGCTGCTTCCCAAAAGCCTCAAACCAATCGCTTTCAACCACAAATGGCTGATAGGCCATTTTGAGTTGTCTGTAGCTGTTGATCAAAACGTAAATGCTTGACGGGTGCATACTGCAGCAGCTGTGGGGAGACTGGAAGCAATGCTGATCTATCCAGGTGTCAATCACCCACATTAACACAGAGCTCTCCAATGCAGGTCTCTGTAGAAATTATGCAGACAAAATGCATACCTATGAATGTCCCAACCAGGAGACTTGGGCGCAGGATAAAGCCGATATACAGCTTATCCTGCTCCTACACAAGTCCCAGCAGCGTTAATTACTATTTCCCCTCCAGGCCACCATGGATAATAGTGGGAATGAGGTAATTCAGCTTCCAGCTATTGCTGGTGGTGAATTACAGCGTTTTAAACGTAATTTGAGTTCAGTCTTCTGACAGCACCCACTCACTGAGTAATTCCTATTACGGCCTATGGTGGCGCTGGCTGAGCCCAAATCTCCTGCACTGTTTTAACAGCGCTCGGACAAAAAAAAAAAAATTAAAAAAAAAAAAAAAAAAGTCTTGCTGCATTCAACATCTGAGAACTGCAGATCATCCACCATAGTTGCCGAATGCCTGACAACCACCAGTAATGTCAGTCTATTTGAACAATTGAATTCACTGTAAACTCATTTTGCCTGGAGTTCTGCCTTAAATGTTGCTCTATTCCACACAAAGGGGGTGTGTCAGAAAATACAGAAGATAAATAAGATGCTAAATTTCCACAACTCAATGCAAATTATGCTGCAGTTAGTGCACAAACTGAAATTGGACCAATCAAATTCAGTTGCTGACGATCTGTACTGGTCACATTTCAATCTGCATACAAAACTGAAACATAATTTGCATCAAGTCGGGAAATTTGCAATTCATAGCGCATCTCTATCAGACACCAGTTCCTGGAAAACTGGCAAAGAGCAGTCTCCCTGCTGACAGCTGGTCCAGTACTACATACAGCAATGCAAGACAACCCTGTGTAATATCTTTACGACAGAGAACATAATGCTTCTGCTGGGAGTTTAGCTTTAGGAGTCAGTTTAAAACAGGTTCATCAGTCTGATATACTGAACTGCTCTGTAATACAGTCCTGCAGTTTATATCCCAAAAACATGTCAGTCATTATGAAGAGGCCTCACAATACCTGTGGGAGTTTAAGTATTTCCGTTTCCCCTGTACACACAGTACAGTCTCAAGGTCACGATAAGCGCCTCTGAGGCTCTTATCGTGACCTTGAGACTGTACTGTGTGTACTCCTATTTGTTATTGCCTGAAGAAGCGGGAATATACCTGCAAAACGCATTTCACTGTCTATTGGAGTATATAAATAAACTTGTTTGTATTAAAATTTACGGTATTATGTCTTCTTCGGGGATATGAGTCCACCCCCCGCCTCCCGAGGAATTTTAAAGCTTTTAATACATTTGCTTTATTGCAGTAGCACAAATGACTTTCATTTTTGTAGACTAAGCACTGCTATATTAACAAGTTATTTACGATGATATCTGAGAAATAAAACATTTTTACCATATCTTTTAGTAACCGCTTAAATTAATAACAGCCAAAAATTGCTCTGACTCCACCCCCACAGCCCTGTGTATAGTACAGAAATGTGCGCACACCTTTGTTTACAGTACAGCAGTCTGCAGTAATCAGGGCAATACCTTTCAACTATGTGGGACAAATACATTTGAAATGTGACAGCACCCAATATGGAAAATTGCATGGTCTAACTTCAGTGCTCCCGTAACAGAGATGTCAGTGAAGCACTAACAATTCTTGCATGCAAAATGTATGCAGTTATTGATCCAATTAAAAAAAAAAAATCAGCAGGAAAAGCAATTACTTGACCAAATTCCAAATGGCACAGAATTAGCATTAAATGAGCATGCAAGCCAGCACTTTACCATCATTAGCTATATTCATTACTCAGTTCATAGGTTAACTCACTGTACACTCACTGTACAGAACCTCACAAAAACACACACACAAAAAAATTACCTTTCCTGTAGAAAGTGAATAGTCTCAAAAATCTAAAATTTCACATCTTTGTATCCATGGAAACGATACTCTAGACAGCATTTTAAGTCATTTTGCCCCCCTGCGCCTGCAATAGGCTTGCTGCCTTTCAACAAATCTTCACAGAGTGGGGCCAACTCAAAGGCACTATTGGCCGGGTCTTTAGGTTTGCTGCAAGGAGTTTCATCTCTGAAATCTTTGCTATGAGTGTCTCAAATCTAAGAATTTTGCCAGTAGCACAATGTTTCCTATTACATGACTAACATGATCATTGTAAGTACAGACCTTTCTACTTAATATCAACTTAGAACCATTTGAAAAAAAGAGTGCACTGAAACAGCCTTTGCTGGTAAAGATTTGTAATATATCTCGCCACAACTAGCACAATGTAACCTTGTTGACTTGGATGGTTTAGAAAATAAAGAATACACCTCCATGTCGTGTCTAATTCACATGCAATTTTACAAACAATAACTTAACAGATATGAACTATGCCTGCGGTACAATATAAAGTTTGTAGACCATTTGGAATACCCACGTCAAAAATTAAAAAAAATATATTTATTTTTGTTTAAGTGTCTTATCTGAGGCATATTTCTGGGATTTTTCATGAAAACTGGCAGGAAGATGAATGGAAGATGAGCAGAGAATTCATTTGTCAGCTGTGAGAAGACAGCCTGAAATGCTGCAGTGTGTGCAAGTTATAAAGACTTCAGGGATAAGGACATTTCGGCTGTAAAAGAAGACAGAATATGTATCAGGAGAGGCAGCCTGGTGTTTAGATCCTTCAGTCAGCAACTGTCTGCCAAAAGCAGGACTCCTGACTCCCATTCATCACAAATCCCTACCTCCTTTTCATATCTTACACTGCTAAACTTATTCCACATATTTATACTCGGGTTAATCAGCAATATACAAAGTTTCCTCATATTTTATAGAATCCTATACAATAAAATGCAAGTGTCCCTGCGTCATCAACTGAATGGTTGTGTGTCCCTGGCTATTATTGTACTGAGCATGTGCGCAGCCAGGGCAGTTAGGACACAGGGCCGGATATGACAGTTTTGCTGTGTGTGGTTCACAGAGGTTCTCATTGCATTGTAGAAAATAACAGCTTTTTCCAACTGCCAAGCAAGCAGCTCCCTGTGTGCATATACTTCAGACAGTGGTGGGGAGCGAGCAAACCGGACGCGTATGTGCGTGCATTGCGGGGGTAGCGGCTGTGACCTAGCGCCCGTGTAACGGGCAGGCCTTTTTACTAGTATCACTATAAACACTACAGTGTATTGGGCATTTATTGAGGTTACTGTCACGAGCCTTGACAGCAGAAAAAGTGTGTATAATAGAAAAACCAAAAAATGTCACACTAATCTAATGATTAGTCCCAGAATGGGATTGGATGTCAAACTATTAAAGTGGACCTTTAATAGTTGCTTCTTGCAATGTCCTCTTGCACTGGACAAAAAGGAAAAAACGGAGAAAGGCACCCTGTATGTATTTCAGGGCTGTAGAGTCGGTACAAAAATCTTCCGACTCCGACTCCGGGTACCCAAAATTGCTCAGACTCCGACTCCTTAGTCTAATACGTAACAGGGCTGTGGATTTTGTACAAAAATCATGCGACTCCGACTCCGGGTGCCCAAAATTGCTCCGACCACACAGCCCTGATGTATTTAGAGAGTTTAGCCTGTAAGTACCCCTCATTTGTGTCTAATCACAAGTTTTAATTTGATCCCTCCCCTGTGTCACATGACTGCCTATGGCAGATAAGCACATTTGAAAGCGCAGGCTGTAGTGTAAACAATATGTCTACTTCCACGAATCAGGAAGTAGAAACTGCAGGTTTTAGGATTTACATCAGCAGTAACAAAGAAATGTTTAGAGCAAAGAGGACAGGTCCCCTTTAAGCAAGTGTTGGCTTTTTCTGCAACAACATTTTGAGTAAATCCCTTCCAACGCCAAAGATTCCATTATAGGTCTAGCATGCAATAGGGGGCTTCTTGACCAATAGGTTCATTTACTAAACTCTTTGATAATTTATGAAGATGGTTAACAATATAATAGCATAAGATCCCAAAGCCAAAAAAAAAAAAAAAAAAAAAAAAATATTTGGGAAAAGCTGAACATTTACAATACCACCACAACCACTATTCGATACAAAGATTGACACTAAATACAAGAATTAGATTATCTTAAAAGGAAGAGGACATGTATGCATATCCTGTTACACTTTTCTTACATATTTTCACATTGCTGATAAACTGTTTTCAGGTCACTGCAGGAAATGCTTATGGTAAGTACCAGTAATTTCTACCCTCACACAAACCTCTACATCTACCTTTGAACATAAAGATAGCTGCTAACCAACCACAAATTCATGATGGAGTTTCTGGTGATTTCTGAGAAGAACTTTGTGCTTCGTCAGCTACCTGAATCATCAAGTCAAATGAAACAATCACAGGAAATGAAAATTAAAAAAGAACTTCGAAATAAATAAAAAAATGCCTCTTTTGGCCTAGGTCGCACTGCAAGAGCTTTTTTAGCGCTAATGATTTGAGAAGCTCTTTCTAATACAATGCTATGGGTGATTTATAAAATCGCAATGCTCCAGTGAAAACAAACTCATAGCATTACATTAGCAAAAGCTTTTAAAAATCACAAGCGCTTACAAAAGCTCTAGAACCGGGCCCTTTTCCACTACAGCGATTGCTGAATCGCAAATCGCTAGCGATTTTAAAATCGCTAGAGTTTGTTAAATAGCATAGGAATTTAGGTAGGTTATTTCCACTACCGCGATTCGATATTTACAAAAAGCGTGATCGCGGAACAATTATTGCCATGATTTTGCTATGCAGTGCTCCTGAGATTACAAACACAGTGATGCCCTAAACATAAATTACCATGTGCATGATCCTTCATCCTAAAGCAGACTTGTGAAGCGGAAAAAAAAAACATAACACCAAGCAGCAATTTAGCTCCTCCCAGTAAGGCCCATATAAAGGGCACTAAGGATGCACAGTAGCCTAAATTGCCACTATAGGTTTCACAGCAACATCAAGCTGTTCAAAGTGCAGGAACAAGCAGCACACTGTTGTGACATTGAGAACAACAACAATACAGGAAGCTTAGAAATAAATGCAAGACGCAGGAACATCAAAGGGTTTTCTTCCACAAGTAATATCTCCCATTTTACAATCCAACAAACTAAAGTTTAATAACATGGAACAGATAAAAGCTGCTATTGCCATACAGATGACGTTTATTCTGCACAGGACATAAAAAGACTGTTCAATGTCTGTCTGGAGCTAATCAAGGTCTCTGCACACCAAAAACAAACTGCTTCAACACACTCACATGACATTTCTAAAATATTTTAATGGGAACTTCTTCAAATAATTAACCAACACTTGCTGACTATGTGCCAGTGATGCCAAGCAATGTGTTCTTGAGCCTGTGAAAGCAAATTAGCCCGTACTGAGGTTCCAGCTCAAGTTACAGTGACAATTTTACATCCCTACATAATACAAAACAACACCTTAGGTAGACAAAATAATTACCTATGATAAAAAAGTCTCCAAAAAGTTTCACACTTACCAGACAACTCCAAATGCTCCATAGCCAATGGGTCTATCAGGTTCAATATCCAGTTGTTGGGCATGATGAGCATGCTGATGGTGATGAGCCTTTACGGCTGCTGCCTGCACCTGAGCAGGAGCCACGGCTGCTGCTGGGCCTGGGGCTTGTCCTGGGGCAGGTGATGGAAAATATGGTTGGGCCTGGCCGGGATTAAGCATGGCAGCTGCTGCGGCGGCAGCTGCAGCCGCCGCTGCAGCCGAGGATGAAGCAGAGGAGGAGGCAACATGCTGCTGCACAGGATGCACAGCAGCAGCAGAGCCAGGGTGCAGATGATGCTGGGGATGAAGATGGTGGTGATGGTGCAAGTGAGGAGGGGGCAAGTGGGCCAGGTGGTGGTGGTGGTGATGATGGTGGTGAGCCCCAGCCGCAGCTGATGTACCCCCATTGTACGCCGCCATCATTTTTGCATTGGCAGGCGCGCCACAAAGAGACATTCACAGAAATGCCCTCCGATGTATAGACCACCAGGTCAATCTGTCACTGGGCCATAAAGCTCACCAGGATAACTAGAAGAGCGTAGCTACCATCATAACATACAATTTTTTCTCCTATGGCTCCAAAACTTTCAAGTCAACCTCAACAAAATATATATAAATAAATAAGACTATCCCACTTAAAATAGGCAAAAGGTGCCCAAATCACCCAAACCCACCCACCCCCCAAACACACGCTTTTTAAATAAATCCTACAACTCCATATTTCCCCTCTTACATGGGGCTGTTCCAAGAATAGAGGATGGCTTCTTCTTCTTCTCCCCCCAGCCTTCTGCTGTTCTCTGCCACAAACCACAGGATTTAAAAAGTAAATGACAGCCTGGCCCTTCCATCCCACATCCTCCTCTAGCCTGGGTGAGAGGCAGAGATGGATTAAGATGAAATGGGGGCCCCAGGCAAAAGGTAGTAGCTTTGGCTAATCCTTATGGTTCTAAATGGGATAAGGGTCAGACAGTGGCAGTTGGGCCCCTTGAGAACCACTGGGCCCCAGGCACCTGCCTAGCTTGCCTTGTGGATGATCCTGCTGTGGTGAGAGGCAGCTTCCAGACAGCCTCCCAGGAAAGACATAGAGACACACAGAGAGAAAGTGCAGGCTGCCTAGCAAGGGAGGCAGAGCAGCATGGAGCTTGCTGATAGAGAGCACCGAGTGACAGCTGCCCAGGCCCGCTCCTCACCCTGACAACAATAAGCAGCAGACGGAGCGGGGGGCCAGGTGAGCAGGGATGAGGGACAGGGGGAGGGAGGGGGGCACAGACACTGAGCTACACCGGCCAGACCATCCCTCTGCCAGGCACACAGCGCTCTCCTCTCCTCCCGCGGATGGCGCCTCTCTCTTTCACAGCTCTGACAAGTGACAGCTCCACGTCCCCGGCGGAAAGACACAACAACGACGACCGAGGTCAGCCAGAACAATCCAAGAGGCTCAGCGCCGCCACAGTCCGACCAGTCACAGCCTGCCAAGCCAAGCGGAGGCAGCGAGACGCGGGCAGCCCAGCCACCTGACGCCGCGCCTGACTGACAGATGCGCCGACCAATCAGGGCCACCGCTGCACCGAGGCCCAACCAGGCTGTCGGAGAATAGGGGATGGGAGGGCGGGGCTTCACTGTGAGAGAAAAAGAAAGGAGGCGATAAGAATTAGGCCAATGGGGTCACGGGGGGACGGATTTGCCTGGAGATTCCCGGTGACTGACGCGCGTTTCGGCCAATGGGCGTCCGGTTCCCGCACCGGGTCCCTCCCTCGATGACCTGCGTGGAAGAGGTAAAAGCTGTTAACCCTTTCGTGCTGCGAGGTTGCTGCCAGGACATTGCAGCTCAGTCTGGCGTATTTGCTTCCTCTGCTGACGTGATGCCATCCATGGCAGATGTACCGCTGTGACAGGCTGATGCACATAGCTGCCTGCCAGCATGCTCAAACCACTTCGTAAGGCATTAATGTGTCTCTCCAAGCAGGGCTACTCAGCTGTGACTTTTAAATTTGGCAGAGTTTATACAGTTGCATTTAAAGACACGTTTTCAGGCAAAACTTGTATGACTCCCCCCCCCCCCCCCCCCAATTCCCTTGCAAGATGTGAGAATATGAAAAGGCGTAGGGATAAAACAGTAACTTTAACTGTGATGGAAGCAAGACATTTGGGCACCTGTGCATTGGCTAGCAAATTTGGGCATCGCCATAGTCCATAATAATAATTGCGGCTATAGCAGTGACCTGTGACCAGTGGCATAGCAAAGGAGCTGTGGGCTCCGATGCAAGTTTTACACTGGGGCCCCCCGTGCACTCTATCCATCACAATTGATATGGCACACCAAAACCTGCCAATGGCAACTACAGTGTCAGAGGTGCAAGAAGGGAATGGGGAGCAGTTTGTTAATGATTACCACTATTCAAAGTCTCTATGGAAGTCATTATTATGAGCATAGGACTAGGTAGTGGTGGGTTAGTGAGAGAGGAAGGTTAGTAAAGTAGTACCTTTACCTTTTTAACTTTTCATTGCAAGAATTAATAATCCAGTGTTTTATCTGCACAGTCAGTGAAGCTGAATTGCAGTGGTAACTCTACTGAAAAGTAAATGGAAACCAAAACACTTGTATCTGGATGTACAAACAATACTGATAACATTAATTATTGCACCAATGGTAGATAGGTGTAGCGCTCAACATTGCCTGCTTCCAGAGCGGTGGAGGGTGTGCTGAGCTGCGGGGTGTGGTGCGTGGTGAAACTGTCTGCACAGATTGTATGAAACAGGACTTTATCAGGAGGGGTGTGGTCAGTGCTTCCTTCAGTCCTGCGATCAGTCCAGTTGAGCACCATGGCAGAAGCTGCTGTGAAAGTTTTTAAGGTGCAGCGCTGTTCGGTCAGGGTGGATAGCCCAAACAAGCGATTATAGCTGGTCATCATTGGATCAGCCATAGAAGTCGGTGAGCGTGCATTTCTCTCATTTTCCACTGTGGTGTGGACACGTGTGGGGAGTTATACACTGAGCACTTGTGGTGACTATATGGAAGTATAAAACAGGGTCACGCTATGTTTCTATCTTTCTTGTTTTGAGTGACATCTAGGAAGAAGGCAGTTCGTGAGGAAAGTGGATTGCATCTTGTTACTCAAAAACGTATACGCTGATTTATCATTTGATCAGCCAATCCAGTTGGTAAGGGTGTTCTGACATTTTTATGTGTGGAGTCAATCAAGTTGGTGTTGAAATCATTTGAACATTGTGATCTACCGTCAAATAAGTGCAGGCTGAAGGATCAGCAGAGTGTGGCAATATTTGGACACTAATATATAACATATATGCTGTTGTATGTATATGTGGGACTGATTATAGAAACTGTAACAATTTATACATATTCATACTGCTGGAAGCAGGCAATGTTGAGCGCTACACCTATGTAACATTGGTGCAATAATTAATGTTGGTTAGGGAGGTGATACCCCCCAGGGTTTAGCGATCCATTGAGATAGTGGTTCATTTGTATTGAGATGAATATTTATCTGAGGAGCGCACAGCCACTCTTTTACAATACTGATAACATAATAGTACTGAACAGCACAAGAGGCCATTATTTTTCTTTGTGTTGGAGCAGAATGAACCAGATGTTATGGTAAATTGACATGAATTTTGTTCATCACAGTTCAGCCTTAAGCCGCATCTACACACGTAGATGCGGCCGCGATGCTCCTTATCAATCGAGCCGCTGATGCGGCTCGATTGATAACATCCGACAGGACGGATCTCCGCACCGCCGATTCCCTGCTCGCTCCCCGCGAGGGGACAAGGGCAGGGAATCGAGCGGAAGATAAGCGGCGCCGGCGGGGTCGAGCGGGAATCGAGCGGGTATTGATTCCCGCGCACGCGCGCCGAGCGGGGACGCGGCGGGCACGCAGAAGAGGCGATCCGGCGGCTAATCGAGCCACCGGATCGCCACAATCTCTCCCCGTGTAGACGGGGCTTAAAAATTAAACCCCTTAAAATGAAAATAGGAATATGACTACTCTAGGAAAGTTCTGTTTACTGCTACTACTACACTTACAATGAATTATCTCAGAGGTTTTTTTCTGCAGTTAAAGTTTGCTTTAAAGCGGTATTGTCACCATAAAAATCTAATTTCAACGGCAACTGGTCTCAGTGTATTAAGTGAGAAAGATGCGAATCCTGCATTCATAACTTGCAAAACTTTTTTCTGCTTTTATGGTTTATAGATATCACATACTTTATGAGCACTGGCCCTAGTGCCAAACAGTGCCAAAGAGTTGAATGCTGGGAGTTCTTTTTATCTAGAATATATTCCTCCTCTTCCATTTATTTTCCTGCCTGGCTTTCTTATCTGAAACACCTCTGCTCACTCACCTGTGTGTACAAGCAAGGCTGAGATGACTCAGCTATTGGAGGATAAGACAGTGTAGTTCCTAGTATACACCTCAGTGAGAGTGTCTGAAGACACTGGGAGGAGGGCAGCTAATGAATACACAATGAGCAAGAGAAGGGAGGGGGGAAAACAAGAGTCAGGGAGGATATCATGTCAGCATTAGCTTGGCAAGATGGCCACTGCCATTCTGCGTTTCCTTTATAAAATTCACAGGAATCAGTACGTGGATAGCACAATACATCTGTTATGCAAGTAGAAGTAGTATTTATCTACTTATATATGTGTTTTTTTATTTCTAGGTTAGCATGGGTGTCGCTTGTTCTTTAAAGAGACACTGAAGCGGAAAAAAAATTGATATTATGATTTGTATGTGTAGTACAGCTAAGAAATAAAACATTAAGATCAGATACATCAGTCTAATTGTTTCCAGTACAGGAAGAGTTGAGAAACTCCAGTTGTTATCTCTATGCAAAAAAGCCATTAAGCTCTACGACTTTGAAAGTCGTGGAGAGGGCTGTTTTCTGACTTTTATTATCTCTACTGTTCCTGAACTATTTACTTTTTCTCTGCCAGAGGAGAGGTCATTCGTTCACAGACTGCTCTGAGAGAATCATTTTGAATGCTGAGTGTTGTGTAATCTGCACATATTATAGAATGATGCAATGTTAGAAAAAACACTATATACCTGAAAATAAAAATATGAGAATATTTTCTTTGCTGCTAATCTTCTAGTAATTATTCATAGTACACAACCAATTCACTATATCATATTTTTTTTTTTCGCTTCAGTGTCTCTTTAAGCACCGATTATTGTTACTGTATATATTTTTATAGCATTGATACATTTGTATTATGCTTTACAGAGTACATGAACGATTCATGCTGCTGTTCGCTTCTGTCCCTCAGTGGAGCTCACAATCTAGACCTCCCATAGTCATAGTCTCATGCACCAGCAGCATAGTCCATGGCCCAATTAAGGGGGAAACCAATTAACCTACCAGTCTATATGATATGTGGGAAAGAACCCCAAATGAACACAAGAAAATACAAATTATATGTTGAACGTGTCTGAATAACCCTGAAACCTGAGACTGCTGCAGGGCAGAGTGCAAGTAATATCAGAACAGAGGAGGAACAGTTGCTCAAGACATTCAGTGAGGATTCACCTGTAGAATAAATGAGGATGCTGATTTGTTGTTCTGGGTGACAGGTCCACATTGGCCTCTATTCATAAAACAAATGTGGAGAAAAAACTCATGGAGGTAAAATACCGCAGCGGTATTTTAGACTTCTGGGTGGTCATTCATAAAAATCTTGCCAGCTGCGATGCAAGTGCGGAGATCTCCCGCTGAAGGCTGGCGGTAAGCTGTCGGAAGGCATGCGGAAACACTGAAGCCGGCAGAGTCCCTCCGTGCGTTGCTCTCTCTGGGAGGTCTGTCCCATTCACCTTCATGTAATCCGAACTCTTCTCGCTACATCAGAGGAAGCAGTATTTCCCGTCCGCATACCGCTTCCTCTAATATTTATGAATTGACATTTTGTAACTTTTTCTAGATAAATCTAGAAAAACACGCACAAGGCGGAAATTTACCGCTCTGCTGGGGAATTGTAGCTTTTCATGCGGAAACAGCTTTTATGAATGGACACTGTGCTAAATGGTCGGGAAAGTCAGCTGTTTCCAGCGTAAAGCTGGCGAGAATGGTTTATGAATAGAGGCCATTGTGTTCTAAATGCACTGATAGTATTCTTTATACATTATTTGATTAATAGGTTGCTCTGTCTTGAATTGTAACATAAAAGGTGGCCAGCCTTCGGAGTGGTTTTGGATGCTGTCCACATAGCAGATCACCACCCCTGTACAGTCAAGGGGAAAAAAAACATGCTTGACCTATTTCTAAGGATGAGCAGGCAAAAGGATGGTTGTATGCGGCCTTTAGCAGTGGGGGTTAAAGCTTCAATCTTAGAGAACCGCGCATCCGCAGGACTCTCACGACAGCGTGATGACGCGTAGCCAACCGGCGTGATGATGCGTATCATCCGCGGCGGGAAGCAGCCCTGATAACTTCAAGCCAAAGACGTAGAATAATGGAGCCACCAGTGGGACCAGGAGAGGAGCCAGAAGGTTCCGGGGAACCTTGCGGGCTACAGTAGGCTGGAGGAAGTGCAAATTATGATTTTACCACCTGTTCAGGGTCACTTTAATTCATCTTGATCGCCTCCTCTGGTGCTTCACGACCCTCTACATCTTCCCGATAATTCCTCCATAGCCATAAGGAGGAAGTATATTTGGAGGATGTAGAGTGGAATGGAGCACTGCAGCCAGAGGAGGCAACCAAGGTGAATTAACCCGCACTGCCACAGCCCCGCGTTCACCAATACTCAGCTTTAGGTTTGCCTCACCGGAAACGAAGTTTGCTTTCGCCTGCTCATCCTTACTTATTATGTGATCCTGATCTTGCTCTCAACTTCCCCACTATCCTGATGTTGAAGCACTATTGTTAGAATCAGCTTTGCTGGCCATGTTTCCCTGGACATTTGGTTGGTTTCTTATGGAGGTTGCATAATGAAGTCCAGGGAAAAGAGGCCTTTTTTGTCAGCTTGCTGCTGTGGACTGATTTGCATCCACTTGTCATGCAAATTGCTTGTCTGCTTCCTTGGAAGGTTTTCAGTATAAATGTCACTTCCTCCCAGAGTTTCTTGCTCGTCATAGGTTCTGCTTGATAGACTGACCTTGAGCCTCAGCCTGTTTGGATCGTATTGTCTATATTCTAGTGTAGTTAATCTTGGGGAGTGCATTCGGCATTCCTATTAGTGCAGTTAGTATTGTGTGATATTTGTACTGCCTAATCTTGTCTTGTCCTGAACTTGCAATTGCGCTGCCTCCAGCGGTGGCTGGTAGCGAATCGTTCTGTCTATCTTGTCTTGTCCTGAACTTGCGATTGCGCTGCCTCCAGCGGTGGTTGGTAGTGAATCGTTCAGTCCTGTTCCTTGGTCGCACTTACCCTAGCGTTAGAGGTGGTGGACCTCCCTTGTTTGTGTCGTGGAGTATAGCTTGGCAGCGGTTGCTACTGGTTACTCCATCTGTCTGTCTTGCAGGGAAGGAACGCTTGCTGGTGTCTGGTGTTAGACAACCGATTAGCAAGCGTTCTCACTGTCTGTTTGTCTTTACTTTCTGTCTTCTTTTGTTAGTCAGGGTTGGTACATTTTGTCACTGTTGCGCTTATCGTGCGGTAACCGTGCCATTAACGTGTTTTGTCACTGTTGCGCATAACGTGCGGTGACCGCGTTTAGTTAGTGCTTTGTTATTTTCCTTGGCTTTCACATTATACCTATTGCTGTATCTTCCTTTTATGCTCTGTCTTTACTCAGTCTTGTATCTCTGATAGCAATTGCCTCTTGTGCGATTGGTTTTCACACTCTGGTCTGTTCATATGTCTATTGTCGCAGGGGGGTGACTAGATTGGTAGACATTCATAGTCTCTAGTTTCTGTTCCTGTTCTCTACTATCTTGTTATCTTGTTTCTGTTTGCTCTGTTCTGTTTCAAGTCGTGCAACTCCAATCTGACATCTGTGGTTGTACAGAGAACCTACTTCTCTGTACTCCACAGCTCCACCTGCTGGTTGGAATTTCCCTCTGCATATGTATTTGCACATACTGGGTACACTTCTTCTGCGATTTTTGGGATTCCCATCTGCTTCAGCGCACCTGGAGTGCGCTGACGGTGGAAATTGACTGCAGATCATTACAACTATACTACTGTTGGTCAATGAGGATGCTAATAATTCTGTCTGCATGGAAGTTTCATGCAAATTATATGCAGTTTGGAATCAATGTCCCTCCTGCTGATTTTGATTGGTCCAATTCCAAACTTTACACCATTTGCATTACATTTTCATGCTAACCAGAATTGGTAGCATTTCACTGACCATCTCTACATTGGACACACTAGACTTGTAATGCCATGGATTGTTTTCACAGTGATTTTAGCTACAAATCATGTGAGTGTCCTTTTGATCTACCTGCTTCCACAATGGAGATTAGGCTATGTGTTCAGCAATATGTCTGAACTAAAAGGATCAGCACAGCAGCCTGAGCTGAGGACATTTTTTTTCAGAAACTAATGTTATGGGTAAATTCCCTTTACAAAGATAAATCCACACATGCCTTCAGTGCAAACATAAACCTCTATTCAGGAGATATTTTTTCTTGTGTATGTTTATGTCTGTGAAGAGTGGACAGCAATGACTGATTGGTGACTAGGGATGGTCATGATCAGAGTTGGCTGAAAGGGACCTGTCTATACAAAAACAGTGTCATGTATCTTTTCTGCAGGTAGGCTAATTTCCAGAACTTCCAAAAAAACTAAATCGCAGCCTCCATTAAACAAAGACAGCCGATTCTGCAGTTCTATCCATCAAGGTAAGATAACACTGTGCAGTAACATGAGTTTACATTATACAGTATGTAGATGTTGGCAGAGTTGGCCTCTAGAGGACAAATATTCTGTTTACTTTTGCTGTGATGCTGTTTTTGGTTTGTTTGGTTTTTTTTGTTTGTTTGTTTTTTATACATATACCAGGGAATACTGTAAACTGCTTCTGATTTCCAGCAACAGACCTGCATTTTAAAGGATTCCCTTTGGGAATTGATGTAGCTGGGAATGAAGCGTATCTGTATTGTCTGACCAGGTGCGCCACAACATTGATCAAATATCAGTTTTTATCATCTATTAGTACTTAGGGCATTATCAGTATTCACTGAGGAGCAGCATTCAAAATGCCAGAAACACTCATTCTGTTTAATGAACATTTCATAATTGGTATCTTGTTCTTTGGACCTCTGGGACAGTGTGTAGTGTGTGCATTGAACCAGAAAATACAATCATCAGTAAATGTGTTACCTCTTTGGTCTTGTAAAAAATACACTAATGGCCAAAAGTTTTGGTAGTGTTTTGCAAAATTTGCTGCTTCAATATTTTTAGATTCTTTTTTTTACGTATACAACAATCATACATTTTTCATACGTTTCAAAGACTTATTGTTAAACATATCAATTTTATAAAAAATAGTCCCCTGATCAGTCATACAAGATGAAACTCGTTGGGCGGAGCTTGTGATGAAGCACGTCGGAGGTGCTGCTATTTAAACTGAGAGACTGCACAAAAAATGTGCTGAAAAAAAAATACCCCCCTTGGCTTATATGCGAGTCAGTGGAGCTGAACGGATGGTGAAGCAGGTTTTGTTACTGGCATAGGAGTGTAAGGATTGTGCACTAGTGAGCCTTTTCTTACCATCTGGCTCCCTGCTGTGTCCGTGCCTCCATCCCCTGCGACATGGGGTGCAGAGTGTACTGCTTAAGACTACCTGTGTCCCCTGGCTTGTGGAGCGGAGCGTGCAAGCAACGTGTCAGTGGTGCAATGATCAGGGATTCTTCATGTGTGGCGATTGCTGTGTCTCATATCTATGAGGCCATCTAGTGGCATCTTGAGACACAGCTGTATCATCCTTGGGGCACATCTAGCTATGGGGAGGGGGGCTGATTTGTTCTGGGAGCACATCTGGCTATTGTGGAGGGGGCTATACTGGGGGGGGGGGGCTTATTTGCGAGTCAATCACTCTTTTCTGGTTTCTGAGGGAAAAGTGGGTACCTTGGCTTATACACAACACAGGTTGGCTTATATGTGAGTATATACTGTACATTGCTATGCAAATCTGTGTGCAGGAAATGCACACAAATTTGCATCTAGTGGAAATGGGCTGTTACAGGAAAGGCCCTTTTCCACTAGAGCGATTGCGATTGCTGAATTGCAAATCGCAAGTGATTTTTAAATCGCTAGGGTTGTTACTTTATCATAGAAATCATGAGAAGTATTTTCCACTACAGTGATTCAATTTGGAAATCGCAATCGCTTTCTGGAGCGATTTTTACAATGATAATGCAATGCAAATGAAAATCGCGAATCGCATAACAGAATTAATGAAAAATCGCAATCGCTGGTGTTTGTGATTTGTGATTGCAATTGCTAGTGGAAAAGGGCCCTAACAGATGCTGAAAAGCGGACCGAAGCAAACAAAAGTACGTTAGTGGCCTTAGGGCCTTAAAGTGTACCCGTGGCAATATGTGACATGATGAGATAAACGTGCATGTACAGTACAAAACATTAATAACCAGGCTGTTTTACTTGTTTTATTTTGCTGCCTGAAAGAGTTACTTTCTAAGCATGGAAGTGACAGATTCTGTTTTGTACCTTGAGGGGAATATAGTAAACATCACTGATAAGCAAATCACAGCAATAAAACTTTTCCTGAAAGAATACAACAGGGAGAGGTAAAATACATGAACTATTGACCTTTTTCGAACTCTGGGACATTTAATAGGTTGCCACTGATTATAGGCAGTAAAACATTCAACCTACGGTACTTTGTAAATGTTTAAATATAAAATAAAACCATGAGATATCATGAGAAACCATGAGATAGCTTAAAAAAAGTCATTTTAGGAGTAGGTGGATAAATATAATTATGTATCTCATCAGTTTATTTTCACCTTGGAGTAATGGAAATAAAATTGCGAGCTATTCCTCTTTACAGACGCACCACTCAATTGAGGAGGACTTATCTGGGAAACAGAGCGTACTTAGAGTATATAAATCCAGATAGTCCTACATGTGCGTATGAAAAACTTTATTAGTACAAAAGGATGGATAAATCCACAGCTAGGTAAACTCTATTAAAATCCATTAAAACCACATAAGAAACAGGAGGGAGCGCTCCCTTACAAATGTTCCACCGGTCACCATGCGGTCAATGCACAACACCATCGCCCAGCCTCAGCTTATGCATATGGTGTCTGCCACCCTCCTGGTCTGACCATGTGTCAGACCAAGACGGTGGCAGACACCATATGCATAAGCTGAGGCTGGGCGATGGTGTTGTGCATTGACCGCATGGTGACCGGTGAAACATTTGTAAGGGAGCGCTCCCTCCTGTTTCTTATGTGGTTTTAATGGATTTTAATAGAGTTTACCTAGCTGTGGATTTATCCATCCTTTTGTACCAATAAAGTTTTTCATACGCACATGTAGGACTATCTGGATTTATATACTTTATTTTCACCTTGGGTTCACTTTAATGTTTTAATATATTTTCCTTACAATGTTAGTGCTGCAGTACATGGAAAACAGAATGTGGTACAAATGGTCAGCACTGATAACTGGCAACATTTCTGTGGGCAAATCTTCAAAGCCTGGTGCTATCCCTGATAATAAATACTACTCCTATAAAATGCAGCAGGGTGGCTTACTGGAGACTGTAATCTAATGAAAGCAGAGCTGCTGAATATCAGATGCTTAGGCTGAATGAAGCCTGGACCCGCCAGTTCCTGTCGCACTACAAGTTTCATTCAGCCTGTGGGAGATACTAAATACTATTGTGGTTTTATTCAGGCCCCCAAAGTGTCATGGTAAGCAAGCATACAGGGTGTACTGAGAAAGGACAGAGGATCATCCCCTGCTGGCGACCCCTAACATTACACGCTGATGTCTGCAGAGTTCATTTATCACTGACATCATGTTCACTGACTTTCTTAACAGGCCAAGGCACCCCTGGATTACCCACCTGCATGAAAAGCTGCAAGCACTCTTAGATGTTATACTGGAGGAAATCCATGAATCAAATTACATGAGCTCAGTCATTTATCACTTGCATGAGCCATGTCACCAGTGTGAACTACTGACAGAAAGCACAGTGATTAAGTCATTGCCTGGACCTAGTGACACCATTCTGCCATTGGGAATGGATATCACGTGACCTCTATTGTTATTTATTCTTTGCATTAAAAAAAATTTTATGGCTGCATTAAGACGTAACAATGCAGTGGAAAATATTGGATCTGGAATGTCAGGTTACTAAATATTAGCAGATCTACAAATCATTTTCCTGATTCCACTGGAGAAATGAGAATGTACATAGTATAGTATATGTATTATGTACACTACACTTTTAGCCTAGGATACACTCCTGCGCAGTAGCACTGAGCCACACAGGCTCTGCGTTTTTCACTGAGGTGGAGCGGCGACTTCTGAGGGAGGCAGTGCTGAATAGTGATGTCGCGAACCTCCGATTTTCGGTTCGCGAACCCCGTTTGCGAACTTCCGCGGAAGGTTTGGTTCGCTTAAAAGTTCACGAACCGCAATAGACTTCAATGGGGAGGCGAACTTTGAAAACTAGAAAAAATTATGCTGCCCAGAAAAGTGATGGAAAACATGTTTCAAGGGGTCTAACACCTGGACCCCCAGGTGGCGGAGTGGGATAGACACCAAAAGTCCCGGGGAAAAATTTGGATTGGACGCAAAGCAGCGTTTTAAGGACAGAAATCACATTAAATGCTAAATTGCAGGCCTAAAGTGGTTTCAAACATCTTGCATGTGTATACATCAATCAGGGAGTGTAATTAGAGTACTGCTTCACACTGACACACCAAACTCACTGTGTAACGCACCGCAAACATCTGTTTGCGTAGTGACGGCCGTGCTGGACTGATGCACAACATGGCCAGAGTGCAGGCCGTGGCAGTTTTCCAACCCATATGGTCGCCGGGCTGTGGTAGCTCAATGATAGAACAACAGTGACTGTCCAGCTGATCAAATTTGGTCTGTCCACAATAAAGCAACAACCTTATTGTCTTCTTGTATGTAGGTAGGCATAGGTAGGAGTCCCAGTATAGGTAGGTAGGCATAGGTAGGAGTCCCAGTATAGGTAGGTAGGCATAGGTAGGTGCCTCAGTAGTTAGCTAGGCATAGGTAGGAGTCCCAGTATAGGTAGGTAGGCATAGGTAGGCGCCTCAGTAGTTAGCTAGGCATAGGTAGGAGACCCAGTATAGGTAGGTAGGTGTCCCAGTAGTTAGCTAGGCATAGGTAGGAGACCCAGTATAGATAGGTAGGAGTCCCAGTATAGGTAGGTAGGCATAGGTAGGTGCCTCAGTAGTTAGCTAGGCATAAGTAGGAGACCCAGTATAGGTAGGCATAGGTAGGTGTCCCAGTAGTTAGCTAGGCATAGGTAGGAGTCCCAGTACAGGTAGGTAGGCATAGGTAGGAGTCCCAGTATAGGTAGGTAGGTGCCTCAGTAGTTAGCTAGGCATAGGTAGGAGTCCCAGTATAGGTAGGTAGGCATAAGTAGGTCGCCTAGTATAGGTAGGTAGGTGTCCCCGTATAGGTAAGTTGGTGCCCCAGTAGTTAGGTAGGTGTCCCAGTATAGATAGTTAGGAAGGGCCTGGCTGGCACAGTAATAACAATTACCAAGGTCCAGCTGCAACAGATAAGGCTGTATAATGTCAGTGTTAGTAAACAACACACACAAAAAAAAACACATCAGGAAAGCATTAGCTCTCAAAAGAGCTGTTGAGGGGTGCTATTTTAGCAATAACAATCAGCCAGGAGCAAGCCAAGAGCCTAACTAATCTTTCCCTAGGAGAAAAAATCTGCAGCAGCTCTCCCTAGTCTGTCTATTTGCAGCAGGCACACGAGTGAGTGTCATGGCCAGAGAGCCTGCCTTATATAAGGGGGGGTGGGGCTCCAGGGCTTAGTGTAGCCTGAATGGCTACAATGTGCCTGCTGACTGTGATACAGAGGGTCAAAGTTGACCCTCATAGTGCATTATGGGGCGAATCGAACTTCCGCAAAAGTTCACCTGGTCCAGGCGAACGCGAACCACCAAAGTTCGCCTGGAACCGTTCGCTACATCTCTAGTGCTGAATTGGAGGTCGGGAGACGGACTTGGAAAGTTCCTCTAGAGCGGGGGAGTCAAACCCGAATACAAAGTGGGCTGAAAATGAACAATGGGGCCGAGGCCACTGGCCAACCTCGATGTCTCTACTGGCCACCTTTTTATCTTATAAAGTTCCCTGGTGCCAAGTGGTCCTCCTCCCTCTCCTATACACTTCCCTGGTATCTATTGGTCTTCTCTCCCCATACAGTTCACTAGTGTTAAGTGCTTTCTCCTATCTCCCCATATGGTTTCCCTGGAGTTCTAGGGTTTTACCTCCAATATAGCTTCCCTGGTGGTCTACAGTGGGCCAAACATAATAAAGAGGGGAAACCACTTGAGGGCCAAATGAATGGCTCTGAGGGACAGATTTGGCCCATGGGCCGGGGTTTGACATGTATGCTTTAGAGCATACATGTCAAACTCCGGCCCATGGGCCAAATCTGGCCCTCAGAGCCATCATATTTGGCCCTCAGATGGTTTCCCCATTTTGCATTATGTTTGGCCCATTCTAGACCACCAGGAAAGCTACAATGGAGGTGAAGCCCTAGAACACCAGAAAATATGTGGTGGGATGAGAAAGCACTAAACACTAGGGAACTGTATAGGGGAGGGATTGGGGGCCACCTGGGAACTTTATAAAGGAGGAAAGTGGCCAGTAGACATTGAGGTTGGCCCATGACTAGGTCCCAGTGTACAATTTCGGCCCACTTTGCATTTGAGTTTGACACCCCTACTTTAGAGGCTTCCCTCCACCGAGGTAAGTATTTACATTTTACACCTGTGGATTCCACAGGGTGCCTGAACATTAACATAAACCCACTAAGAGTGTGGGCATTCCTCCACTTATCTGCACAGAGTTTGTATGGTCTTTCCGTGTCTGGGTGGATGTCCAGGCACTCCGGTTTCCTCCTACATCCCCAAAACATACAGCTACGTTATTGGCTTCCCATTCATTGGCACTAGATTACGATATACAATTCAAATATAGACATATGACTATGGTAGGGATCAGAGATGGAATAAGATGTAATGGGGCCCTAGGCAAGGTAGTGGATTTGGGGCTTCCTTGTGATACTTTTGGTAAGATGAAGTGAAGAGAGGTCAAAGAAGGTTTCAGGTGAGCACCTCGACACCCACTAGGCCCTAAGCACCTGCCTAGGTTGCCTGGTGGACGATCCTGCTCTGGTAGGCATTAAATTGTGAGCCCCTCTGGGGGACAGTTAAGTGACAAAGCCATATACTCCATGAAGCGCTGCTGAAGATTTCGGTATTATATAAATACTCAATAATAAGCCTTTCTTACTAGGTCTACCATGGCTGCGTCTCTTCCCACTTCCCGATCTGCCATCACAGTCCACAGAAGCATGACATGCATCCATTTTCGTTTTTTGGTGATCGCGCTTAAACTTTTGATTGCTGTAAATTGCTAGATATACACTGTATTGTTTTGTGAGAAAATATGTTTATGCTATATTAGTGCATATGTGCTCACAAAGCTACATCATCAAACCAGCAGTTAAAGCTTCAAAAAAGTGACACAATTGTTAGTAATACTCTTTGGGTTTGATTTTCTAAAGGCAAATCATAATTAGGATGCATTTGGCTTAGATGCCTTCATGATCAAACTTTCTGGACAGGAGGTTACGCCAACTCTCTGCTCATAAAGCATAATCAGCTCAGTGAAAGGAATATAGATTTGTGCACATTTACATTACAAGTTTTGCATCGCACTGCAGGAAAGCCACCTGCATTCATTTATGGGGATTCTACCATTTTGTTTTTCCACCTGCATGCATGCAGTGTTTTAAAAATTTGACATAGCAAAACATGACTCAAAAGTTAAAAGCTGTTTAAATGCCTCCTAAATATAATACTTAAAGGGAACCTTGAAGGATACCCGAACTGAGGTGTGACATGAGGAGATAGACATGGGTATGTATAGTGCCAAGCACACTAATAACTATGCTGGGTTCCTTTTTTTCTTTCTATACCTGATTTTATGAAATTACATTTATTAACATCCAGTGTCATTATCCATGTCTTTATTCTGTCTATTTTTTAAATTCTTCTACTTTTTTGGTAATGTTGACACAAATCCACAGTCAGCAAATCTGATCCTCCCCCCCCAAGGATTCACATTGGTCCAGGCATTGGGCCTTTCTTTGCCTCCTGGCTGGCTGACTGTACTGGTAGAAGAAGCCATATTTAAAAAATAAATAAATAAATAAAAAATGGCTTGCTATTTTCAGAAGCCATTGCCTGAGGTATATGAATTGAGAGTGATGGCAGTGATGGCCATTGAATGATTTATAAATCTGCAATGTGACCTCACTAGCACCCTTGAAGGACTTTTTATTTTGCAAATGTTATAAATGGGATTTTACTGCATTGCATTAGATCACCCAATAAAACTAAATCATTTAAAAATAAAACAAAATATGTCAATTGTACTTTTGGTTCTAAACATAAATTCTTTAAAATACACTAGTCACCGATTCCCTAAAAAATTATATGTGCAGCTACTGTGCTTAAATGTTAGCAAAAATATGTATCACTTACATGGTAATTATGCATTATTTTCGTAATTGGTAATTTTAGCGTCATATTTTTACACTACCGCAACGTGAAAAAACAGCAACTTTCATTAAAGTAAACCAGAAACTTTAAAAAGAAAAAAAGTGCCATACTTATGTAAGTAGGGGAAAGCCTATGGATGCTTCCTAGCCTTCCCTGATGTCAAGGACCCCTCCGCTGTCGGCCGCGATTCTGCTCCTCTTTGTGGCCTTGCTCACCTCCGTGCACGAGCGTGGCCACACTGCACAGGCTCACAGACAGCCATGCCTGCACAGTAGCATTGAGCCATTCGAGTACAAGGAAAAACCTGCACAAGCAGCGCCGTGCTACGCAGGTGTGGGCCACAAGGCCTGCGCTGTGCAGCCACGTTTAGTGCATGGCCACGAGCCATCTTCGACTTTAGGTTAGGATAACAATGGTCAGTTGCATAACGCATGCACTGTTTACATGTCAAGAAATTTCCAAATGCCGTACGGAATGTACACACTATTATTTATAAACATTAGTTAAACATAAGTTCAGCAGTGTGCATAAATACTAACAGTAACTACTTACTAATCGCCCCTGCGACCCCAGCCATCGCAGGCTGGCCCGGAGGCTTTGAGGGCCTCATTCTTCTCCTCAACCACAAGCGCAGCCAATCAGCAAAAAAAACCTTCCCGTTTGCTCACAAAAACTGTCACTGCCACGTTCTCCTGCCATGCAGAGTTGCAGGAGCAGGTGTAATTTTTTCCTGCTTCCAAACTCTGATTCACAACAGAACACTCTCTGCTGCAATTCACCAGCTCCCAATCACGTGGCCCACAACAGTCACTTGATCAGGAGTTGGCGAATGGCAGCAGAGAGTATTTGAAGCTTGGAGGAGACCACTTGCTACTCGCTACTCTGCATCTTTTTTACATTTTTTGTGAGCAATCGGAGGCCTTTTTTAACTCACATTTCTTTGCCAATAGGCTGCACTTGCGGGTGGGGAGAGGGAGAAGGATGTTTTTATGTGAGTGAACGGAGAGGTATTTTTTAACATACCGTATATATTTAATTCTTCAGTGGTTGCACAGGAAGAGGGGTTTTGGGACCAAGGGGGCCCCATTGTGTCTCCAGTTCCAGAACTAAGGATCTGTGAATCCCCGAACAGTGATTATACTTCATGATGATTATTGGGGAAAAAAAGTTAAGAGCACTAATACTAGTATAGTTCCAATAATATGGTCTATGCATCTTTGGTCCTTTCAGGCAGCAGCGTATTGCTATCTATGAAATCCCTCTCTATATATGCACTAGATCTTCATATGCATTACATCACATTCACAAGCAGGGGTGTTTCTTTGAAGCGACTAACTTACTGCTGCTTATCTCCCCAGAGCAGGGGAACATGATGTTCACAGCCTTATGTCCGTGAATGATAGCAGTTTATCAGGAAAATATGTTTGTATGTCTGCTTATGTATAATATGTGGCAGTGGCAACAGGAAAGGCATTCACTCACCCTGGGTACATAAACTGCATTGGTATTAAACTCTGCCTGTATGTGCTTTATTTAAAGACGTGTGTTTGTACAGTTCCCTCTTTATGCCATGCTTTGCACATTGCCAAAACCAACTCTATTTTAGTCTCATCTGACCACAAAACTTTTTCCATTGGCTCTTTCCCTCAAGTACTGTCAGATAAGGCTAAAAGAGCATTGTCAGCAATATGTGGAGCATTATGAACAGTAAAATCTTCCAACCATACCATAAGCATGGTGATTGGATGATCTTAATGGGTAGGAAAAATATGGCACAGTTAGAGCAATAATATAGGAAAGCACTAGAAGCATGAGGTCTAATTTCCATAATGTGGCGGTCTGGGCTTAAAATATACTAAATTACATTACTGCAGCAGCACCATGCACAGCGTTGTTTCCGAGGGGGATTCTGGAGAGCACAGAAAGCTGTGTATACCTCTTATATTGATATTGTTTTGTCTCTTAGGGTAAATATAAATAAAAAGCTGCAATGTTGCCTTATTTAAGCATAAATTATTGGCAGGGATGGTTCTAGACTTTTTGCTGCCTGAGACAAACTTGTGAGGATAACATCCCCCCCTCCCACGACAATCGCACAGCACCCTTCACTGTGCACCACACGTTGTAGCTGCGGTAAGCCCCACAAAAAAACACCCTCAGTAGAGGTAGGTAGCCAGGTATAGGTGCCCCCAGTATAGGTTTGCTAGGTACAGTTGCCCCAGTATAGGTTAGCCAGCCACTCTATTCACTTCCTGTTTCTGCCTGGTGCCGCTCCCAGACTTCTGCTGCCTGAGAAAGACGCCTCACTTGGCATCATGGGCGAACCGGTCCTGATTATTGGCAATAAATTAGCTTTAAAGAGGACCTCTGTTGTAAAAAAAAATCCAAAAATAGTACAGGCAGCTGAAGTTATAACAAAGTAGCAGGACAAAATGTCTAAGAACTGCCCACTTATATAAAATCCAGGTTTTGTTGGTTTGCTACACCCCCTTTTGGAAAAACTGCCATGGCAGTTTTGTGGCTTTGCAAAGACTGCTAAGAGGTTGTGTCATCTGTGGGTGGGAGGAGCCTCATAGTGTGGCCTGATGGTAACTCTGCTTCTGCCTGTGCCTTTGAGCCGGCCTATCACAGAGAAGAGAGGTGAAGAGAGATGTAGTGCAGTGACAGTATATTGTATTCTACTGCTACCACAGTCCTTCTCCGCTGATTAATAAAGTAGTCAGCTGCTGCTGCATTGGGTAGAAAAAAAGAAGGGGAACAGTCATAGCTAGGGTCATTCTGGCTCCTTTTCACTTTGGAATTTACAGCAGAGGTTCACTTTAAGGGCTCAAACCCACTAGCAGCCACTTCTAATGATGTATGTTAGTGATTTGAAAAAGCTCTTGCTAATGCACTGCTATCACATTGCTCAAGTGGGATCATATCAATAGCATTACATTAGCTAGAGCTTTTCAAATCACAAAGGGCTCAGAAAAGCGCATCTAGTGGATTCCAGGCCTAAGTGAGTAAAAAGTGTGGCATCTTTTTTTTTTTTCTTTTCGGTAAGAGGACTTTTGGTCTATTTTATCCCTTTATACTCCCCTAGCGGTTCTAGGTCACCATGAACTATCTGGGTACTCGGATAGGGTAAATCTTACTGTTGATTTAACAGGAAACAGCAACAGCCTTGTACTTGTATTACTGGGCCTAACTAACCAACCCAAAATCACATGATGCTGTATTTTGTACCCTGTTTGCCTTGTATAGCTTTGTCCTATGTTGTATAACCTTGTTACATCTGTCATCCTCTGTATCATTGTATGTATTTATTGTCCAGTGCTGCGTAATATGTTAGCGCTTTATAAATAAAATAAATAATAATAACTATTTAACTGACCTCATATAAAAAAGGGAAGAAAGATAACAGCTGCCTATTCCTCTCACTACAGGATTCTTTTTAGTCTTTTGCTTTGCTGCATGGTTGGAGGATTCTTTTTAGAATACTTTTATTTGTGCTGGTAAAATCTTTATTAAAATATGTCATTTTCCCCCCACTGCTTTTACAGGAAATGATAATGTAGCGAGACTGGAATCTCTATGTACATTGAAAAGGCTTGTTCGGATGTACGTGACAGCTATGGAAGACAGGCCAGTGACCAGTAATTTTCCTATCAGTTTTGATGGGATTATAATCAGTCATGCACTATGCCTTTGACATGAGGCTAATTGCCCGGTGTCACTTGAAACATCGCAGAAACTATAGGAAAAAATAATCAAATTGTGTTCAGTATTTTAGGGAGAATGCCATTTAAAGTAACTCAAAGCATGTGTTTAAAAACATAACAAATATTGGGCTTGATTCACAAAGCGGTGCTAACCTACTTAGCACGTCTAAAGTCTTTAGGCACGCTAACCAGGGTGCTAAGATAGTTAGCACCGGATTTCTCAATCAGATCGCGTGCAAAGTTTTACGCGTGCAATGTCTTATGCGTGCGCTAAGTCCCATAGGCTTTAATGGGCACTTCGCGCTCTGCGCTCTGTGCAGTGCGCACAGTTTTACACGCATAAAGTTTTGCGCGCGAAAAGCTGGTTTAGACGTGCTAAGGGGGTTTTCACAGGCGTACTAACAGTTAGCACCGCTTTGTGAATCAAGCCCATTGTGTTTTGAATTGTTGGATATTCTATATGTCCTGCTCAGTAGAAAATGATGTGTTATTATTATTACCCTCAACCGCAGTAAAAAAAAAAAACAACCACAAGATGTCACTGTGTGTAAAATTATCTTTATGGGATTGTTATGTCCTGAATTATCAGTTGTTCCTCCCTGTACTACTTTGCATTTCCTGATGATGGTGTATGATATATATCTGTATGTTTTTCCTATCTGCGTGTACAGAACACTCTGTTCCATCATCTATAACAGAGTGTTGTTGAATAAAGAAGTATAATTAATAAGGCAACAACCCAGTTGTATGACTAGGGCCTGATGGGTGCTCAGAAGCTGGGCTGCCACCTTCTCAGATCCCCTTGCCATAAACTGCACCTTAGTTGAGATTCTGTTACTGTTAACACCATTCCATGGCATTTGATGTGTCACTGCTGCTGGTTAGATCTTCAGTCACTAGTTCATTGAACCATTTCAGACTATCCTCCTAGGTGCATAGTTGTACTTGAAGGAGGAACTGTAGTGAAAATACTAATAAATAAAACTGATTATTTTGTTTTACAATATGTATTTATAACTGATGTTGTCAGTGTTTGCTCATTGTAAAATCTTCCCTCTCCCTGAGTTACAATCTGAAATGTATTACAGGTGGTAACATCTTTAGTCCTGCCAGTTGATCTCTGCGGAATGTTTGTTTACTGAAAGTTCTATACACAGAGGGAGATAGAGTATTGCTTGCTTGGCAGTTGAAAACAGCTGTTATTTCCCACAATGCAACAAGGTTCACAATCAGCAAACTGTCAGGACTTTGGTCATGACATTACACTGTGGGAGGGGTTTCACCACAATGTCAGCCATAGAGACCCCCTCAATGATATATTTGAGAAAAGGTAAAGATTTCTCGTCAGGAAGGGGGTGTCGGCTACTGATGGGAATAAAGTTCTATCCTAGGTTAAAGTTCTTCTTTAAGTCACAATTACTAAGTTTGTAAAGATCACTAGAAGTATATATTCAAAAGGCACCAAGGGCCGCGTCTAGCTACAAGCAAAGCAAGCAGTGGCCTGGGGCCTAGCCCTCTGCAGGGGCCTTGAGCTGGACTGCCCTGTGCTCCACGGCCTCCTTCTACCCCGAGTTGCGAGTAGTAATTCACATGTCCCCGATCCAGCATCGATTCCGACTACTCTCCTGCCGCTTATGGTCGTTTGCTATGGTTACTTCCAGCTGACTACCTATACGGGCCTGGGGGGGGGGGGCAGGCAGGACATCTAACTACCTACACCAGGGGTGCCCACACTTTTCCGGCTCGCGAGCTACTTTAAAATTCGCTGAGGCCAGGAGATCTACCGCCATTTAAATGCACGCTAAACACCCCCCCAACCCCCCCTCCCCCCAGAAAGGTAGTTAGGTATAGGTGCCTTCAGTATAGGATAGCTGGGTATGGGTGCCTTCAGTATAGGATAGCTGGGCATAGGTGCCTTCAGTATAGGATAGCTGGGTATATGTGCCTTCAGTATAGGATAGCTGGGCATAGGTGCCTTCCGTATAGGATAGCTGGGCATAGGTGCCTTCAGTATAGGATAGCTGGGCATGGGTGCCTTCAGTATAGGATAGCTGAGCATGGGTGCCTTCAGTATAGGATAGCTGGGTATGGGTGCCTTCAGTATAGGATAGCTGGGCATAGGTGCCTTCAGTATAGGATAGCTGGGTATATGTGCCTTCAGTATAGGATAGCTGGGCATAGGTGCCTTCAATATAGGATAGCTGGGCATGGGTGCCTTCAGTATAGGATAGCTGGGCATAGGTGCCTTCAGTATAGGATAGCTGGGCATGGGTGCATTCAGTATAGGATAGCTGAGCATGGGTGCCTTCAGTATAGGATAGCTGAGCATGGGTGCCTTCAGTATAGGATAGCTGGGCATGGGTGCCTCAGTAGAGGTAAGCAGTGCCTTTAGTGTAGGGTGGGCACGCTTACCTCCCTCCAGCGGTGGCGTCCTGGCTTCACTCCCTCAGCCGCGGCTGCCTGGAGGGCAGATATGCAATTCGGCGGCTGAGGGAGGCTCCGGCGGGAAGCGTGAGTGGAAGTCTTGCTTCAGGCGCCGCCCCCAGCCATGACACTGTTCTCCCGATTGGCTGCGTCTCTCTCCTCCCGATTGGCTGCATAGCGCAGCTATCAGCGACCAGCAGCAGAATCTAATAGGACGCGGCCAATCGTCCGCGTTCTACAGCTGCTGGCCACAAAATGCAATGGGACACGGCCACGAGGCGGCGATCTACCAATCAGGCGCCCGCGATCTACTGGTAGATCGCAATTGACCTATTGGGCAGCCCTGACCTACACTGACTGAGCTAGGGGAGGGGGCATCTGACTACCTATATTGGGCTGGGGGGCAGGGGCAGGACATCTGACTGTCTACACTGTCTGGGCGGGGGGGGGGGGGGGTGTATCTGCCTACCTATATTGGGCTGGGGGGAGCACAGGACATCTAACTACCTACACTGACTGGGCTGGTGGGGGGATATCACTACCTATACTGGGGTGAGGGGCAAGAAATCTGACTTAATTTACTGACTTTGCGGGGAATGGGGGGCATCTGACTAATGACGCTGGGAGGGACATCTGACTACATATACTGGGCTGGGGGAGCAGGGGGAAGGACATCTGGCCACCTGCACTGGGCTGGGGCTAATATACATGAACCAAAAGAGACACAATGACCAGAAAATTGATATATTTGGCTAGCCACTTTATTAGGTACATCTTGAAAGTATTGAGTATGACCTTTTTTGCCATCAGAACTGCCTTAATTTTTTTATGGCATACTTCAGAGATTTTTGGACCATATGACATGACAGCATCATGCAGTTGGTGCTGCCCACATCATGTCATGGGGACGCCACAAATTATGTGCCGCTTGGGACCACAAAAACCTTACCAGCACCCCTGAAAGCACCAGTAATAATTATTATTTTTGGATTTATACAGTGTCATCATCTTTCTTTTTGGATTTTTCTAATTCAAAAACCCAGTTTTATGGATTATTTTTTATATACTTGACTTACATTGCTTTTGCTTACTACAGTATTGGCTCTTGGTTGTGCCTCTGCTGAATATACGCGACTATAATTAGTCTAGAAATGTAGGTCAGACTCACTAAATAAAAGTATAGGGGTCGACTTATACACGAGTTACAGGCAACGCTGAGCACACTGAGTAATGTGTGTACTATTAGTGACATTCCCATTTGCAGCAATTTACCTAGTGGTAAGTGACACTTTCTTGATAAAGGAAATGCCAAGGAAACACAGGTAGTTCTGGCCACAACCATTAAAGGAATACTTAAGGCAAAAAAAAAAAAATGACATTTACTCACCTGGGGCATCCCTCAGCCCCCCGAAGCTGGATGGTGCCCTCGCAGCCCCGCTCCGATCGTCCTGTCCCCGCCGGCGGCTACTTCCGGTTCGGCGACAGCCGCCGACAGGCTGGGAACGCGGCTGATTTTCCGCGTTCCCAGCCGCTGCCATCACCCTCTATGCTGCTATAGCGTATATATAGACGCTATAGCAGCATAGAGGGTGATAGCATACTGTACTGTAGCAAACAACAGGTCCGTCAGACCCTCCCGCTGGGCGGACTTTCTGCTGACAGTAGCACGTGTGTACACGCTGTCGGCAGACTGATAAGACTGTTTCTGAAAGATCCGCTTAGGCTGCAGGAAGGGGAGTGAATAATTGCTGCACTTTGGCACCTGGAAGTGTTACTGGCTGCACTGAAGGGACAGGAGAGGTTCATGGCTGCAATACTGTATGCAGTGCAGTCATTTACCCCTTCTGATCCCCAAGTGCAGCTGTTATTCATGGTCCCTAAGTGCAACCATTAACCATTTGCAGACCGACGCGGTTGAAATCTACATCCTGCATGTGGCAGCGCGGATCTGATAGGACGTAGATTTCCCGCTGAATGCGCCATTTTCTCCCTGCCACAATACACTCGCTCTGTCATCTCTATGACGGCAGAGCTCTGTGAGCCATTCAGGAGCCATTTTCATTGGCTCCTGTCCTTGTCATCACTGTAATCCAATCCTATTGGCTTACATTGATTGACAGGGTCAGGAACCATTGTGATTGGCTCCTGATCACGTGATCACTACGATCACTGGCGGATCGTAGTGATCACTATTAGAGCAGCGGCGGTAGGAGGGGAAGAAAAGGATCAACTCACTTTCCTGACGTTCCCCTGGTGATTGTCGCTCTCCTGCGCTCTGGCCAGCACCTCTGCTCGCTCTGACGTAAGTGTCGGGTCCCAGCTTGATGACGTCATCAAGCCGTGACCCGGAGCTTAACGGCAGTGCGAGCGGGGATGCCGGCCAGAGCGGAGGGGGCTAGAGCTGCTCATTGATGGAGCCTGAGAGGTGAGAAAAGGTTGCTGGCAATACACCATGCCCAGCTATCTGTAGTAGGGATCCGGATGCCTGACCCCTTCAACCCCCCCCCCCCCCCCCCCGCATGTAAATTGGGCTTGCCCTTAAAGTGAACCAGAGACAAAGCACCCTCATATATTTTACCATATATATCAGTGGGAACATTAGAGAAAACACCTACCCTGCTCTCTGTTTCATTCTTCCCTGCTCAGCCTGCTTGTTATCAGCCCTGATAAAATCCCAGACTAAGCATTCATTCTGGCTTTGCTCAGGAATCATTATAGCTGAGTCAGAAGGGGGCAGGCTTGGGCCTGAAAAGACATCAGAGAAGACAGTCTCAGCTATAATGATTCCTGAGCATAGCCAGACTGTAACGATCGGTGTAACACAGAGAGGGTCTGATTATTGGTGATCTGCAGTATCACCAAGAATACAGATATATACCCGATTATTGATGATCTGCAGTATCACCGATAATCAGATATATTACTAACCTCTGGACACCTGAGAGATATGAGTGTTTGGTGCAACAGTAATACTTTGAGAACAATACCAGGAGGACAGGTACAATCCGCAGCCTGAGACTCTTCCGCAGGGAGGAGTCAGACTGGGAGAGGGAAGGACCAGAGCGTGAGTGACACTAATAGGAGGATGTCACTGACTGATCTGTGAACTATCTCTTAACTGAGGAGATAGCTCTCAAAGTCGGACAAGCCAGGTCGGCAACACACGGACATACAAAGTACAAAGACAGGAGGCTGATTTGGTAATCCTAAGGCAAGCAGGGTTTGGCAACAGAGTATCAGATATAGCGAAGTACCAAATCAGTGGACAGAAGAGTGGTCAGGAAAGCAGAAAGTCATAACAGATAATAAACAATGCCTAGTCTTGGGTGTGAGCTCCGTGATCATCAACACCCTGGAACTAGTCTGAGGTATAACAGAATGATAACACAGATTCCTAATCTTGGGTGTGAGGTCCTTGATCATCAACACCCTGGGACTAGTCTGAAGTATAACAGAATGATAACACAGATTCCTAATCTTTGGGTGTGAGGTCCTTGATCATCAACACCCTGGGACTAGTCTGAAGTATAACAGAATGATAACACAGATTCCTAATCTTTGAGTGTGAGTTCCTTGATCATCAACACCCTGGGACTAGTCTGAAGTATAACAGAATGATAACACAGATTCTGACAATAAGGTCTGAGTGCTTCCACGTAGTGATCGCAACGGCAGACAACCAGTGAATGACCAGTAAATATAGCCCAGCGCTCTCCAGCGCCTCCCCTAAGTGCTGGACCAATGGGAACTGGTACAATCGTCAGCTGACCGGCTTGGTCAGCTGACTCCCTTGTGGCTTGGCTGTCATAATAGTTCTGCCTCTCAACGCGCACGCGCGCGTCCTTCTGAACCTGTGTGGACTATCAGTCCCAGCCACACCAGACATGTCTTGCGTACCACCCGCCGTGCTGGACGCGAAATCCGTCGCACCGCTATCAAGGCATGCGGCGGTTTCTCCGCGTTCGGCCATACTAGCAGATGTAGGCCCACGCGTGCAGACCACTGAGTTGGACACAGAAACAGCTGCCTTACTCTGAGCGCACGCGGCGGCTTTTCCGCATTTTCTCACACAGACTGAATGCTCAGTCGGGGATTTTATCAGGGCTGATAACAAGCAGGCTGAGCAGTGAAGAATGCAACAGAAAGCAGGGTAGGTGTTTTCTCTAATATACAGCAGGAATCATTATAGCTGAGTCATTATAGCAGAGCCAGAAGGGGGCAGGCTTGGGCTTGAAAAGACATCAGAGAAGATAGTCTCAGCTATAATGATTCCTGAGCAAACCCAGACTGAATGCTCAGTCAAGGATTTTATCAGGGCTGATAACAAGCAGACTGAGCAGTGAAGAATGAAATAGAGAGCAGGGTAGGTGTTTTCTCTAATGTTCCCACTGATATATATGTTAACGTACATCAGGGTGCTTCGTCTCTGGTTCACTTTAAGGGGGTGTTAGGCAGCTGGTCCCCAAAGGGTTAAGAGGGTCAAATATGGGAGTCGACTTAAACACAAAGTCAACTTATATTATATCTCTTTATCTTTTAAAAATGATTTGCTATTGGGAGGAAAAAAAATGCTACTCTCACCTAGGCCATATCAGAACATACTGGAGGTTGGTGAAAGGTTAGCACGTTAGTCGTTACACAGATGCAGCTGCTTCGTTACACTTGCACCAGTGTGTTTTGTTTTGCTGTACAGAGAGGTGGAAGAGGAGTTGAAGTGAGCTGCTAGTGCCTGCCAATACATAACAGTAGCAGTTGGGCATGGTTTACAGCATGAATACCTCTGCACACTTGGAAAAGGCAACTGTACAACTGAGCAATTGGTTATTGCTACCTAATTTGCAATGTTTATGGGCCATTAGGGCCATTGTTTCTCAATTGATATACTTCATTACCTGACTGTGGCAACCAATGCTTGAATTGCAGCCCAGTCGGCAGATGCGGGTGGGTCCTTACTGCCGGCGGGCCCCATCCCCGGATCGGGGGTCCAATGCGGTCCATCTTTTGGGCTGCACAGGCCCTCCCACGTGCTCCCGCCAGCCGCTGGGGGAGCTCCGATCCCTCCTGAGTGGTCCCATTCTTTGCTGTGGCCCCGGAGTGGGGTTGTGCTCGACACCGGTCACAGCCAGCTGCATCTCCTCGACACACCAACATTGCTGCCTGGGGGCATTGCCACGTGGGGAAGGGACGGCCCCTGCACCATCTACAGGACCACAGCAGCTCTCGGGCAGGACCTAGTCGCTGCATCAGCCTCCTGCCTCTTCCTCGCAGCACTCGCACAGCCAGTCCACAGGATGCTGCCCTCTGAAGCTTCTCCGAGCAGTGCAGGCAAGACCTGGCCGCACACAAGCAGCTCTCCATCGTCGCTGCCAGGACCGGTACCAGCCTCTGTCCATCCACTGGCACGGTGAGCCACTGATCCCCACATGGCCCGGTCCCAGTCTCAAATAGCCCAGCATGGTCCCCGGGTGTTCTCCTCCACCGCTGCCAGAGCCACAGCACCACAGACACTGAACGCCTGGGTTCCTCCATCATGCCAGGTCTCCTGCGCCCACAGCCCTTTGTTGCTCTCTAGGCCTCCAGTCCAGCCTAAGGCCATGAACCAGGCCGCAGCCACCAGAGCCTCTACACCATAGGGACATAAGGGGTGCCAGAGGCCATATGCTCCACCATCAAGCTGGGTGCCCGCAGCCCCTCTGTTGGACCTTATACTGCCATACTGACCGACCGCACTGACTAAGCCACAGTAATGGCTAATGCCCAGCCACTGGGACATGCAACTAGGCCACTAGCCAGCTACGGCACTGCTGCAACCCATAGGGACTTTCTCTCGCTCTTTCTTCTCTATCTCTCTACACTACTTTTTCCATAGGCATTCTGGGGGGGCATCCGAATAGCTGCAGAACTGTTGAGCGCTGCAGAGAAGGTAGCGGCTCCACTCACATAGCACTTGGATGTCCCCTCTGGACCTTCCACTATGTAACTATGTAACTAAGTATGTTCAATGCACTGTGTACTCACTACTAAATATTAATGTACATTACTGCTTGCGTTTTGCTGATCCATCACCGACCTTGTATGTGCCAAAAATAATTCCGGGTACAACCCCATTGTACTTGGCGAAATAAATAAATGATTCTGATTCTGAATTGATCCTTTCACATGAATAGGGCTGGATTTCTGGAAAGGCCACAGAGGCCCGGGCCTTGGGCGGTTGCAGCCCAAGAGGGCACCGGGGCATGAAAGAGGGGTTGCTACATATGAAAAAGGAGGCTAAAAATGAGGAGAAACACATGAAAAAGGGAAACTGATGGTCATGAAAGAGAGGGGCTGCTATACATGGATATTGCACATGGAGGAGGGGGCTGCACATAGAATAGGAGGGGCGCTGCTGCACAAGAAAAGGGGGCAAAATCCTACTTGGCCTAGGGGCACAAAGAGTATAAATCCGGCCTTGCGACATGAAGAAAACTTAGTGTTTGGCTGCCCAGCAGCATCATTAGAACTCAGTGAAAACACTGCAATGGTTTCTTGAGGAAAGTGTCTAGAAGTCGTGCTGATGAAGCTAGTGATTATGGCGCACACGTTATTTTGGGCTCATTTTCTGCTGCTCTTTGTAGCATACAGGAAAAAAGGCAAGTGTCATAAGCATCCCCTCCGAACATCTGAATCATGTGCTCTACGCTGGTGTCCAGTGGCGTAGCTAAGGAGATGTGGGCCCTGATGCAAGTTTTACATTGGGGCCCCCCAAGCACTCTATACATAGCAATTGATACGGCGCAGCAAAACCTACCAAGGACAACCACAGTGTAAGAGGCGCAAAAAGGGGATGGGGAACAGTTTGTTAATAATTACTGCTATTCTAATCATCTATAGAAGTGATTATTATGAGCACAGGACCAATAGAGAGCTAATACTGTAGTTGAGGGAGGGCCCTTCGGGGCCCCTCTGGCCCAAGGGCCCCGGTGCGGTCGCTACCTCTGCACCCCCTATTGCTACGCCCCTGCTGGTGTCATTGTCCTGAGATTGGTACAGGCCGTTCCAGAGGGGAGGGACATTTAGACATTATTCTCTGAATCTGTAAATTATATACGGTTAACAGAGCCCTTCTGAAAATAGCTCACAGCTCCATCCTCCCTCCGTCACATAAGAGAGAGAACATTTCATGCTTACAAGGAAAAATCCTTAGATAAAAAGAGATTCCAGGGCTGATGTGACATTAGACTCGGCTACGGAGAAAAAGCTAGATTTATTTATACTCTTCAGATGAAGTCAGCAGTTATTTGCGTCGGATGAATTCAGGGAATGTTTTCCTAACTTGTATAATTAACATCACAGGCAGCCTGAATGTGGGCCTGCAAGTGCATTCAATATTTAAGAAAACCTTTTATGTAGTTAGAGAAGTCTCTAATCCCAAAAGCTGCTGACTGGTGTGTGGCAAAGCTGCTAGGCAGCGCAAAAGCTAAGATCAATATGCAGTGGACACCTTAAAATAGGAGGTACTTTGGGTGAACCAGAGTAAGGACAGTAAAGTGAATGCAGGACCCTCTGTTTTTTTCTTTTGATATTTTAGTTTAGTTCAGTGGATTAGAACTATGTCATAGTGTATGGCACTCTCACCTTGCAGCGCAAGGCTTTAGTTCATATCCCAGCCAGGGCACTGTCTGCATGGAGTTTGTATGTTCTCTCCATGTCTGCATGGGTTTCCTCCAGGCACTCCAGTTTCCTCTCATACTCCCAAAAAATATAAATTATTGAATTGGCGTGCCCCTACATTGGCCAGGGGTGGACCTACCTTATTACAGCCTGAAGCTCCTGCTTGCAGATTACTTGGGAGCAGCACGGGGCAGTGACATCATGAGTAGGGGCGAGGACTTGGAAGGGGTGACACCCGCCTGGCAGAAGTGGGGAGGTAAATTGTGGATGAGAAGGAAGCTTGTCATCTCCCCTCCCACATTTCTGCTCCTCACCGATTGGCTGAGGGTAGTTCAGTGTGACATGAGGCTATGTCACGGTCACTAACCTTGGTCTGGCGGCAGGTACACACGGGGGTCCAGCGCATGCATGTGTGTTTGTGTTGACATGCTCTCCTTCCGGGGGGTGTATTGATGCACGTCACGTTCGCTGGCACATGCATATGGGGGTCCGCGTTGGACACGGATTCTTTGTGCACGTGTGCTGGCGTGACGCGTAAGCACGTCGCATCTGCTGGCGCATGCGTATGGAGGTCCGCGTTGGACACGGATTCTTTGTGCGCATGTGCTGGCGTGACGCGTAAGCACGTACGTGCATGCGTACACCATTTTGGCGCCTAGAGGCCTATTTAAACCAGGAAGCAGCACTCACAACGTGCTGTAGTATTGCAGCTTGTGTTGTCACGTGACCTGATCGTTATCTGCCCTGATTCCTGAACCCTGTTGATGACCCTGGCTTATATGACTATCCGATGTGTTGCCGACCTCTGCTTTGGCCGACTTCCCGCTCTGATATTGACCCCAGCTCGTCTGAGAATCCGATCCGTTGCCGACCTCTGCTCCGTCCGACTTCCCGCTCTGGTACAGACTTTGGCTTGTCTGAGGATCCGATCTGTTGCTGACCTACGCTGTGTCCGAGTTCCTGATCTGCTGCCAACCTCTGCTAAGCTAACTGACCGAGAGCTGTGCTGGAGACTAGCCGTTTATTCATTAAGACTCCCTGGTGCTGGTTCAGTCTGCCCACCGTTCCTTCATCAGAGATATACTTCATCAGCCACTGAAGTACACAGATCATCATCTGCATCTCCAGCTCTCCTGCCATTCGCTGCCTTGCGCTTCCTGTTCCAACCTCAGGGGCAATTGGCAGTGACCTGCAAGAGAAGCTCAGGGATGCCCGGATGTGCCTCATCCACGAATTCGGCAATCCGCGTGGTTGCAAAAAAAAATCCGCATTCGGCCCCGCCGCATGCGGATTTTCGTTCACGTCCACGCAACCACGCGGATTTTCTGCCGTGAATGGCGTAATCACGCGTGGATTCCCGCCCGGAGGTGGATTTTCTTTTAACGTTAATAACAAAGCCCCCATACATGCTACAATCCCCCAAATTGCATGGATTATCGAGGTGATAAGGGGCAACATAACTTCAACATAAAAAAATCCCCCCAAATTTTTTTTTCTAGAGAAAATGGATTTTAAAGTGAAATCAACACTTTAAATGGGGCTATTAATTGGTAATAAGTGGTTTTAAAAAGGGATATACGCGTTAAGCAGTCAAAGAGGTGAAGGCGAGTTCCAATGGCACTTGGCGGCGAAGGTACCGCTGGAGGAGGATGAGTGGCTGACGCCAAAAAGGCCCCAGAGAGGTTTTTGTAATTTTTGTTTTTGTTTTTTTTGCAGCAATTAGCAATGACATCGCAGCAGAGTTGTCAGTGGACACGGGCAGTGTGAACGCAGAGTGCAGTGGTGGTAGCGACTGAGTCAGGAGAAGGACTATGCGGGCGGTCAGTTCAGCAGCACAGAAGGACCACGGCAACATACTGGTAGTAGTAGTAGTAGCAGCACAGCGTCATAGTGCTGGCCAAAAAATTAAATGCACCCGGTGACCCGGGCAGTGTGAACGCAGACAGAGTACATTGGTGGAAGCGAGTGAGTCAGGAGGAGGAGGACAATGCCGGCGGTCAATTCAACAGCACAGAAGGACCATGGCAACATACTGGTGCTAGTAGTAGCAGCACAGCGTCATAGTGGTGGCCAAAAAATGAAATGCACCCGGTGACCCGGGCAGTGTGAACGCAGACAGAGTACATTGGTGGAAGCGACTGAGTCAGGAGGAGGAGGACAATGCGGGCGGTCAGATCAGCAGCAGCAGCACAGAAGGACCATGGCAACATACTGGTGCTAGTAGTAGCAGCACAGCGTCATAGTGCTGGCCAAAAAATTAAATGCACCCGGGTGACCCGGGCCGTGATAACGCAGACAGAGTGCATTGGTGGTACCGTGGTAGCGACTGAGTCAGGAGGAGGAGGAGGACAAAGCGGACGTTCAGTTCAGCAGCAGCAGCAGCACAGAGGGACCATGGCAACATACTGGTGCTAGTAGTAGCAGCACAGCGTCATAGTGCTGGCCAAAAAATTAAATGCACCCGAGTGACCTGGGCAGTGTGAACGCAGACAGAGTACATTGGTGGTACCGTGGTAGCGACTGAGTCAGGAGGAGGAGGAGGACAAAGCGGACGTTCAGTTCAGCAGCAGCAGCAGCACAGAGGGACCATGGCAACATACTGGTGCTAGTAGTAGCAGCACAGCGTCATAGTGCTGGCCAAAAAATTAAATGCACCCGGGTGACCCGGGCAGTGTGAACGCAGACAGAGTACATTGGTGGTACCGTGGTAGCGACTGAGTCAGGAGGAGGAGGAGGACAAAGCGGGCGTTCAGTTCAGCAGCAGCAGCACAGAAGGACCATGGCAACATACTGGTGGTAGTAGTAGCAGCACAGCGTCATAGTGCTGGCCAAAAAATTAAATGCACCCGGTGACCCGGGCAGTGTGAACGCAGACAGAGTACATTGGTGGTACCGTGGTAGCGACTGAGTCAGGAGGAGGAGGAGGACAAAGCGGGCGTTCAGTTCAGCAGCAGCAGCAGCAGCAGCACAGGAGGACCATGGCAACATACTGGTGCTAGTAGTAGCAGCACAGCGTCATAGTGCTGGCCAAAAAATTAAATGCACCCGGTGACCCGGGCAGTGTGAACGCAGAGTGCAGCAGCGGGAAGCGACTGAGTCAGGAGGAGGAGGACAATGCGGGCGGTCAGTTCAGCAGCAGCAGCACAGAAGGACCGTGCCAACATACTGGTGGTAGTAGTAGCAGTAGCAGCACAGCGTCATAGTGCTGGCCAAAAAATTAAATGCACCCGGTGACCCGGGCAGTGTGAACGCAGACAGAGTACATTGGTGGAAGCGAGTGAGTCAGGAGGAGGAGGACAATGCCGGCGGTCAATTCAGCAGCACAGAAGGACCATGGCAACATACTGGTGCTAGTAGTAGCAGCACAGCGTCATAGTGCTGGCCAAAAAATTAAATGCACCCAGTGACCCGGGCAGTGTGAAAGCAGAGTGTAGTAGCGACTGAGTCAGGAGGACAAAGCGGGCGGTCAGTTCAGCAGCTCAGAAGGAGGAGCATGGCAACTTACTGGTAGTAGTACCATAACACCAAAAAATTAACCAAGGTAGGCACTAGGCAGGTAGTAACTGTCTTTATAAAGGCAGGCATAGTTAACAACAGCACATGCAGCAGCCACTTCATGTCCCCCTGTGTCCGACAATAGGGGCCAGGAACTCATCTTCCACCCAAGCCTGGTTGATTTTCAGGAAGGTGAGTTTGTCCACAGAGGCGTGGGAGAGCCGAGAGCGCTTCTCTGTGACCACGCCACCGGCCGCACTAAAGCATCTCTCTGAGAGGACACTGGAAGGAGGGCAGGATAGGAGTTCCAGGGCGTACTGGGAAAGCTCGCTCCAGATGTCCAGTCTCTTGACCCAGTACTCCAAGGGGTCCACGGGGCTGTCGGTGTCATTGAGCCCGCTGGATGACCCCATATAGTCAGACACCATGGTGGTCAGTCGTTGCTTGTGCTGGTTGGTGGTGGATGCTGTGGCGGGCACCTCTGTTCTGGGCTGCTGCACTGCATACAGGCTCTTGCTTAGGCTCTTCAGGTCTCCGGGGCGCCAGTTGCTGCTGCTGCTGCTGGTGGTTGTTGTTGTGCTGCTAGTGGCAATGGCAGGCACCTCTTGCTGGCTTGGCAGAGCAGTTACAGTGGGGGTGGAAGGCTGGGGGAATGCTTCCAGTAGTCTGCGCACAAGGGCCTCCTTCAACTCCCTTGTGCATTGCTCAGTGGTGGATGGCGTCATTAAGTCTCCCAGCTTCCCCTTCAGACGGGGATCAAGCATCAAGGTAATCCAGATGTCCTCCCTTGAACGCATCTGGATCACCCGGGGGTCCCTGCGAAGGCAGCGCAACATGTGCACAGCCATGGGAAACAAGTGGGCCCTGCCAGCAAGATCTTCCTCGTCCTCGCCATTGTCCCATAACGCATGCCTGTCCTCTTCCTGTGCCATGTCGTTGTCCTCCTCAAACCACCATCCACGTACGACGCCTGCTGCACTCTGCTCCTCCTCCTCCTCCTCATTCAGGTTAGGGACCTCCAACTCTTCCACTACCTGCTGAGAGCCCTCCTCTGAGCTGGACTGTGCTGCCATCTGCTCCTGTTCTTCCAACTGCCTCAGGGCTTCATCCCCACGCTCAATTAAATTGTCCATTGCCTGCTCCAGTAGACAAACCAAGGGCACCCACTGGCACACAGAGGCCCACTCCTCACTTTCCATCTTGGTTGCCTCCAGGAAGGGACTCAGCACCAGGCATACTTGCTGCATCAGTGTCCACTGAGTGGCAGTAATCATGGGGACTTGCTAGTTGCTGGGGACACTTGGGTCTAGCATGTAGGCCCTAAGAGCCAGCCTGTGCTGACACAGCCACTCCAACATGGCCAGAGTCGAATTCCAGCGAACTGGCATGTCGATGATCATCCGGTGTTGTGGCCTTCTATACTGCTGCTGTAAGGTGGACAAGAGTGCAGAGGCAGTGGCTGACAGGCGGAAAAAGCGTACCACCGCCCGGGCATCCTGCAGCAGCTCGCTCATCCCCTGGTAGGTGCGCAAGAAGCGCTGCACCACAAGATTGAGCACGTGGGCCAAGCAGGGGATGTGCTGGAGGTTTCCCTGCTGCACTGCTGCCACCAGGTTTGCCCCGTTATCGGCTGCCACATACCCCACTTCCAGGCCTCTGGGGGTCAGCCACCTCCGCTCCTGCTTCCTGAGGGCGGCCAGGACGTTGGTGGCCATAAGCCTCTCCTTCCCCAGGGTCACCAATTTTAAAAGGGCTTGGCAGTGCCGAGGCTTGGCGCTGCTGCTGCCGAGGCGGGCTTGCTTTCCGGGTGCAGAGGGAGTGTCGTGACAGGACCCTTCTGCATCCCCCCTGATCCCGCGTGGTGGCACCACTAGCTGGGCTGATGCGCTCTTGTCCTCCCTCTCTTCCATCAGTGTCACCCAGTGGGCCGTAAAGGACAGGTAGCGACCTGTCCCAAATCTGCTACTCCACGAGTCCATGGTCACGTGGACCCGCTTGCCCACAGAGTAGTCCAGGGAACGGGCCACGTTTTCCACCGCAAACTTGTGGAGTGCTGGGATCGCGCTCCTGCTGAAATAGTGGCGACTGGCGACTTGCCACTAGGGGATGCCAAATTGGAGCAGCGTCCGCATGGCGCTCCCCTCCTGCACCAGGGAATAGGGAAGCAGCTGTGATGCCATGGCCCGGGCCAGCAAGCCATTTAGTTTGCGGATCCGCCTGTGGCTTGGAGGCAGAGGCTTGGTCAGACCCTGAAAGGTGTCGCTCAGCAGGGTCTGACGACGCTGGGATGCAGGGGAGACAGAGGAGAGAGACGAACACTGGCTGCCAGCCTCAATGTCTGTGTCCTGAGTAACCGAGGTGGAAGAGCGCTTGCGTGCTACTACTGCTGCTGCTGTGGGGGATTCACGACCCTGAGGGAGGGATGATGCTGCTGCGCTGGTGGGCCTTCTGCTCTCAGGAACCCCTGCCAGCAGTGACTGCTTCCTCTTAAACTCCGCATACTCGCGGCAGTGGCGGCTTCTCAGGTGGCCCTGGAGGGATGAGGTACCCATCTTGCTCAGACTTTTCCCACGGCTCAATCTTTTGCTGCATAACCTGCACACCGCATACCTTTTGTCATCAGTACATTCGTCAAAGCAATTCCACACTGGCAGAGGGTGCAGCGGAACAATGTGTGGTAGTAGTTGCCGGGGGTTGCATGGTGGTGGTGCCGGCTGAAGCAGTGTCCTGTCTACTTCCTCCACGCCCACTGCTGCCGATGCCCCTGCCTGACATATGGCGATATCCTTGCCTAGGCCGAGGTGACTCGTCATCCTGCTCTGCCTCTGACCATTCTTCCACGGACTCAGCAGGCTGCACATAGTTAGGGTCCACAACGTCGTCATCATCAGCAGCATCTTCATAATCCAGCTCTTCCTCTGACTCCACCGCCTCCTCTTCTGTCCCTACATCCCCAAACACAGACCCCTCTTCTTCATCACCAGAACTCAACAACGCTTGTGATTGTGGCCCGATCTCAATCTCTGCCACATCAGTCCCCAGTAAGTCCTGAGCTTCTTGCATCAGCAGGTTCCCAGAAGCCGGACTGAGGGACAGAACGCTGTCATCCTGGGAGGGCTGCTGACCAGTGGGTGCTGGGGTGGATGTCACAACAAGTGTGGGACGTTGGCTGCTGCTGCTGCTTGGAGTGGTGCTCACAGTAGAGGTCTGGGAGGAAGTCATGATGTCCATGAGTACGTCAGGTTCCATTTGCTCAACCACCACATGGGGACCAGAAACTTTAAAATATTTGGACAATGGCGTCCGCTGACTCGGCCCAGGCTTTGCTGCCCCCCTTTCTGCTGCATCACGACCACGTACAGCTGGGCGTCCTCTCCCTGGACGTGGAGCAGTCCCAGAAGTGGCTGAGGCAATTGAACTCCCTTTCCTCTCACTCCGCGAAACCCTGCCAGACATGTTGCTAGTAATGAATCACTGGATGCAGTGGGCACAGTACAAGGTCACTGAAGGATGCACCAGGCACAGTACAACGGCACTGAAGGATGCAGTGGGCACAGTACAAGGTCACTGAAGGATGCAGTGGGCACAGCAGTGGGCACTGGATATACAACTAGGTCACTGAAGGATGCAGTGGGCACAGTACAAGGTCACTGAAGGATGCAGTGGGCACAGCAGTGGGCACTGGATATACAACTAGGTCACTGAAGGATGCAGTGGGCACAGTACAAGGTCACTGAAGGATGCAGTGGGCACAACAGTGGGCACTGGATATACAACTAGGTCACTGAAGGATGCAGTGGGCATAGCACAAGGTCACTGAAGGATGCAGTGGGCACAGCAGTGGGCACTGGATATACAACTAGGTCACTGAAGGATGCAGTGGGCACAGCACAAGGTCACTGAAGGATGCAGTGGGCACAGCAGTGGGCACTGGATATACAACTAGGTCACTGAAGGATGCAGTGGGCACAGTACAAGGTCACTGAAGGATGCAGTGGGCACTGGATATACACCTAGGTCACTGAAGGATGCAGTGGGCACAGTACAAGGTCACTGAAGAATGCAGTGGGCACTGGATATACACCTAGGTCACTGAAGGATGCAGTGGGCACAGTACAAGGTCACTGAAGGATGCAGTGGGCACAGCAGTGGGCACTGGATATACAACTAGGTCACTGAAGGATGCAGTGGGCACAGTACAAGGTCACTGAAGGATGCAGTGGGCACAGTACAAGGTCACTGAAGGATGCAGTGGGCACAGCAGTGGGCACTGGATATACAACTAGGTCACCGAAGGATGCAGTGGGCACAGTACAAGGTCACTGAAGGATGCAGTGGGCACAGCAGTGGGCACTGGATATACAACTAGGTCACTGAAGGATGCAGTGGGCACAGCACAAGGTCACTGAAGGATGCAGTGGGCACAGCAGTGGGCACTGGATATACAACTAGGTCACTGAAGGATGCAGTGGGCACACAAGGATGTCACACTGTGTAATGAGATGCTCATATGCCAGCGAGCGAGCAGTGGGCACTGAGCACGGCACAAGGTCACTGACAGAATGAATGAACAGCGCTGGCAGAGAGTGGCGGCGCTGGTGGTGTGACTGGCTGCCTGCAAATAGTACAAGTGTATAACTGTCACTGGAATATACAAGTGAACACTGCAGTTGCACTAACCTGCCTGCCTGCGCTACACACAGATAATCCCCACTCCCACTACACTGACTACACTGCAGCACTGAACCTGCCTGCACTACACACAGTTAAATAATCACTAGACTCCCACACTCCCACTACACTACACTGACTACAACTAACTACAGCAATCACTCACTGACTAGCTAACTGTGTACAGTATAAGAGCAGTGTTAGCAAAAAAAACGCTTTGTTTTTAACACAATAAATGCACTTGCTCAAACAACAATGGCCTGGAGATAATCCTCTCAGCACCACAGTCTAGCAAGGACAGAGCTTTCCATCATGGCCGCCGCTTTATATTCAGGAGGGGAGGGCATAGCTCCCCTCCTGTGATTGGTTGCTAGGGCCTGGCTGGGGCACTCTGATTGGCCTGCAATGTGTCACTTCCGCATAGTTTGACGCATTTCCGCAAACCACGACTTCAGCGCCGGGTTTCACGAGCGTGAATGCGGATTTCTGTTCGCATTCACGCGAAGCCGAAGTAGATTTTCGTGGTTGAAAATCTATTCACGGCTTAGCGTGTCCGAGGCGGAATGCGTCAAAATGGTCGTGAATCCACGCGTAAGCGTGATCACGACCTGGCGGTGAGCACCACTGGAGAAGCTGTCCTCCACAACTCGGTATATGAAGATTCAGGTACGTGAGTTCAACTAACCTGACAGGCTAAGAACTGAGAAAGGAGAATCTGCTGAAATTTGATCTTTGCTGTGCACATATGTGTTTACAAAGCAAGCTAGATATAACATTGCAGTTTCTAGGAGAAAAAAAGAGTAAGGGAGAAAATGGTATCAGGATTGCCTTTAATCACATAGAATAAAGATGGTAAATGCCAGGAACAGTTTTCTCTTTATTTACTATATAAAATTCACTGAAATCAAAATGTGGACTGTACAATACATATGTTTTGTAAGTAGAACAAGTATTTATCTACTGATATATGTTTTATTTTTCTGGGATAGTATTGCTGTCCATGCTGCTTTAAAAAAAAACGTTATTTCTGCAGAGACCAAGAAGTGGCCCTTATGCTGCATACACACTTGAGATAAAAGTCTCTTAAAAAGGCAAGATCACAGACCAATTTTACCCCATTCCATGTAGTATGAGAGCCATACTCTACACAGTCTATTCTATTGAGCTGAACTCCCCATCAGATAGAAATCTTTGCAAGATGCTGTACACATTCAAAAGATATGTATCTTTAAAGATCTGTTCCTGCAAAAGATCTGTTCCTGCAAAAGATCCGTTCCTCCAAAATGCATTCATAGTCTATGATATCTGCAGATCCTCATACACACCTTGTTTAACAGACATTCATCTGAAGATCCATCCTGGTGGATCTGATCTGCAGATGAATGTCTGTTAAACAAGGTGTGTATGAGGATCTCCAGATATCATAGACTATGAATGCATTTTGCAGGAACAGATCTTTTGCAGATACTTATCTTTTGAATGTGTACAGCATATTTGTGTGCAGCATCTTGCAAAGATTTCTATCTGATGGGGAGTTCAGCTCAGTAGAATAGACTGTGTAGAGTATGGCTCTCATACTACATGGAAGGGGGTAAAATTGGTCTGTGATCTTTCATTTTCCAAAGACTATGGTCTGATGTGTGTATGCACCCTTAGTGTTTGGAAATGTCCCTTCTTTGGAGAAACATAAGGTCAGAGGATTGATAGGGGAACATTCCACTATTCATGGTCTGTTTAAAAAGACGAAAAGGTGTTTTGAGTGGTAGTGGTAAATTTGGGGGCTGAAGGCACATTGGAAGTTTAAGCGCCTTATAGGTTCCCATGTTAATATTACCTCAGCTATAATCAGAAATTCAGGCAACCTATAAAGTAGCAAGCCTGTGGCCGCTCGCTATACAAATTGCAGCTAGCAGGACCACTATTTGTAGTCACAGTCTGCACTGCAGTCTGGCCCCCGTGCGTGCTATTTGATAAAGTGCCTTCAGCGTCCACATTTATGATTATAGCCGATATAACTGCTATTAATTTATTTTATCATTTAACAGATATTGACAGCTTTGGGGGGAGGGGGGAGAGAGGTTAGGCATTGGTGGGGGTTACTTAGGGTCAGGCACAGGTGGAGGTGGTTAGGTTAAGGCACCGGTTGCGCGGGGGGGGGGGGGGGGGGAGAGGGCAGGTTGTTTAGGTTTAGGTGTCGGTACAAGGAGGGCTCGTGTAAGAGTAGGGTTAGGTTCAGGGTTAGTAAAATATTTGTAAAATATGCCTATATTTTACTTTCCGAATTACCACTGCCCAATAGTATAATATCTGTAATTTTAACGATATTGTACTAGTGGCAGTTTCCAGCACCCACATTTCCCCATCGCCCTTTTCGCATGTACACCTTGATCCATTTCTCAATAGTAAGCTAGTGGGGAAATCAAACCATTTGTAATATATTTTGATTGCATAAACTTCATAATTTTACCATCCTTTCACAGTGAAATTATACTCAGTGTGTTGGTGCCAGCCAAAGACTCCTGTTTGTGAGAAGAATGATCTTCTAATTGTCTGCTGCGAGGCTATCACTGTTATACTGTACGCGCTTGTGTTTTATTTTTGGGTTTGTTTGTTTTTTTGGATGCGTGTGATACCATTTTCTAGTTATACAAGCAGACTGTATATACAAGCTAGATTGTGTCCCTTGCATCCTGCCATCATTTAATGCCTAAGACAAAGTAATGAAAACTTGAGATCCTTAACATGGTTTCTTATGTGATATTTGGGATAAAACTTCGGTTGATATTTTGGAAATCCACAAACTCTTTCACCCGCCTGGTAAATGGATACTGCCTATGAACTAGAATCTGTCAAACATGCATATATATATATATATATACAGTGGCTTGCAAAAGTATTCGGCCCCCTTGAAGTTTTCCACATTTTGTCACATTACTGCCACAAACATGAATCAATTTTATTGGAATTCCACATGAAAGACCAATACAAAGTGGTGTACACGTGAGAACTGGAACAAAAATCATACATAATTCCAAACATTTTTTACAAATAAATAACTGCAAAGTGGGGTGTGCGTAATTATTCAGCCCTGAGTCAATACTGTGTAGAACCACCTTTTGCTGCAATTACAGCTGCCAGTCTTTTAGGGTATGTCTCTACCAGCTTTGCACATCTAGAGACTAAAATCCTTGCCCATTCTTCTTTGCAAAACAGCACCAGCTCAGTCAGATTAGATGGACAGTGTTTGTGAACAGCAGTTTTCAGATCTTGCCACAGATTCTCGATTAGATTTAGATCTGGACTTTGACTGGGCCATTCTAACACATGGATATGTTTTGTTTTAAACCATTACATTGTTGCCCTGGCTTTATGTTTAGGGTCGTTGTCCTGCTGGAAGGTGAACCTCCGCCCCAGTCTCAAGTCTTTTGCAGACTCCAAGAGGTTTTCTTCGAAGATTGCCCTCTATTTGGCTCCATCCATCTTCCCATCAACTCTGACCAGCTTCCCTGTCCCTGCTGAAGATAAGCACCCCCAGAGCATGATGCTGCCACCACCATATTTGACAGTGGGGATGGTGTGTTCTGAGTGATGTGCAGTGTTAGTTTTCCGCCACACATAGTGCTTTGCATTTTGGCCCAAAATTTCCATTTTGGTCTCATCTGACCAGAGCACCTTCTTCCACATGTTTACTGTGTCCCCCACATGGCTTGTGGCAAACTGCAAACGAGACTTCTTATGCTTTTCAGGTAACAATGGCTTTCTTTTTGCCACTCTTCCATAAAGGCCAACTTTGTGTATAGTTGTCCTATGAACAGATTCCCCCACCTGAGCTGTAGATCTCTGCAGCTTGTCCAGAGTCACCATGGGCCTCTTGACTGCATTTCTGATCAGCGCTCTCCTTGTTCGGCCTGTAAGTTTAGGTGGACAGCTTTGTCTTGGTAGGTTTACAGTTGTGTCATACTCCTTCCATTTCTGAATGATTGCTTGAACAGTGTTCCGTGGGATGTTCAAGGCTTTGGAAATCTTTTTGTAGCCTAAGCCTGCTGTAAATTTCTCAATAACTTTATCCCTGACCTGTCTGGTGTGTTCTTTGGACTTCATAGTGTTGTTGCTCCCAATATTCTCTTAGACAGCCTCTGAGGCCATCACAGAGCAGCTGTATTTTGTACTGACATTAGATTACACACAGGTGCACTCTATTTAGTCATTACCGCTCATCAGGCAATGTCTATGGGGAACTGACTGCACTCAGACCAAAGGGGGCTGAATAATTATGCACACCCCACTTTGCAGTTATTTATTTGTAAAAAATGTTTGGAATCATGTATGATTTCCGTTCCACTTCTCACGTGTACACCACTTTGTATTGGTCTTTCATGTGGAATTCCAATAAAATTGATTCATGTTTGTGGCAGTAATGTGATAAAATGTGGAATACTTCAAGGGGGCTGAATACTTTTGCAAGCCACTGTATATACAGTTGGCACATGCAATGGCCAGAAAGCTACCAAGAAAGGCTACTGTTGCAGAGTAGTTGGCCTTGAAGTTTGGCGAGACCCACTCTTGGGCTGACATTTTTTGCTGAGCAAGCTCAAGGGACACAGATGAGAAAATTGTACTGCATGTGAAAAATCTTGTGCAAAAATGTAATGTAAAAATGCAAGGATTGAGAAATGGTAACTATTGTGAACAAATTTTCACAAATAACATATTTTTCGGACTATAAGACGCTCTTGACCATAAGACGCACCTAGGTTTAGAGGACAAAAACCAGGGAAAAAAATATATACTAAACCTGGTGCATAGGGGAATCTTGTAGATTATGCCCCCTTATACCTCTTGTGTCTCCCTGTGTCCTCCTCTGTCCCCTTTGTGTTCTCCTGGGTCCCCCATGTGTCCTCCTTTATGCCCTTTTGTGTCCCCATGTCCTCCTCTGCATGGGCACAGTACAGGGAGTCTTATAGTCCAAAAAATACAGTAACACGCCATATCTAATCTTATGGTTCATGCGAAAATATATTTGCAATAAATTACAACTTTGCAATTTTACAATGCAAACATGCTAGAAGATTACAAATATTAAACAACTAGCTGGGGGTGTGCGCTGTGCTCCTTGGGGCAGGAGTATGTACCCTTTGAAAGGTCGCCACGGCCAATCACAGTGAGGCAGATGGACATGAACACATACAGCTGACAGCTTGGAAATCAGGTTTACCAACATCCTTTGAATCCGCAGAGTGATGGTGGAAGGAAACTGCAAGCATTTGATTAATGCTGTCATAAAACCCCCTCTAGCCTACAGGCATGTGACCAGCAATGGTGTAGCAATAGGGGATGCAGCGGGTGGGACAGCACTGCTGTTCCTGGACCAGAGGGGCCCCATTAGGGCACCTCCTTCATCCACCTTATTTGCGTTCTCATTGGTTCTGTGCTGGTAATGAACACCTCAATATGTAATCCTTAAACTGTTTCCTTGGTCTGATTATACTTCTCTAATGGTGCCCATACATGGTACAATTTTTCCATTTTTTTCAATTAGATAATTTTGTTCGATTATTCTTTTAGATTGAATATAAAGATTTTTTCCAACATGTCCGATCGGATTTTTATTGAAAAAACGGTATAATCGTTAGTTTTTCTTGGTCGAAAAAAAGATTTTTTTTGATTTTCATTCGATTTGATCGTTTTGGTCGAATAAATGGGAAAATCAAAGGTTTTTATTGTACCGTGTATGGGCACCATAACACTGCAGCTGTCCTTGGCAGGTTCTGGGGCTCCATATCGATACAGTGGTTGGGGTCCCATGGGAAACTCGCACTGGGGGCCCCAAGCTCCTTTGTTACACCACTGGTGACCAGTTTGGCAGGATAGCCATTACATCCATATATGGGAATAGCTTTATTCCCTAGTATGCACTTTTGTGTACATTTCAGTATTGAATTTCCCACATTTGAGACTTTATGGCTTCCATATGAATGCCGTCCTGTGCCACACGGTGCCTTTCTATAAAAGACCAAGGAAAACTGTATGTATAAATATACTGTACATGACAGCGTTTATGCCGCTCTATATAAAATGTGTAGGATTTTATGGTGCACTGGACAAACACAACCAATGTTCCTGATGTTTAAAGAGACCTAATTCTGGAAGTGAATACCCAGGGTGCAGAGCAGATGGCAACAAAGGAAATCCTCAGGAGCCTGGATTAAAAAGCAATTTTGAGCTTCTTTAAAAATGCTCTTTACATTTAGGTCAGGGAGATTAACTCCTTTATTGCCACCCGGCCAGTGCGAGCATTATTGTGGACTTCAGCGCGTGCCTGCGTGCCGACTATTACCTCCCCGGTGCCAAAAAGCTGCATAAATATTAAAGTAGATGCTAAAGATAGCCAGAAAGATTATAAATGTACTGTACCGTGATGAGACAAGCAGCTCTATCCAATTTCCTTGTGACAGGAACATTAATATATTCAAGACAAAATCTTGTTAGGCTAAAAAGAAAGAAATACACACAGCTGAATAAACAATTTCACTAACAAATAACCTGGAAGCTGACGTTGTTGCCACTTCTACCACAGCAACAGTGTGAAGGAATAATTTGTCAGTGGTGATTAGCTGGCCCCTGAGTTGCAATGTACAGTATAGTACAGTCCTGGTTATCTGGAACTCAACTAACCAGTAGGCTCAACCAACCAACCAGCACAAATCGCCGGCAGTACAGTACTCACAGTGGTGAAAGACAACTTCTTAGGCTGTTTTTGGGCTCTGCTGTGCTTAAAGCGCACCTGAACTCAGAACTCAGTAACTCTACTCTAAAAGATAAGTAACAGCATAATAACCTTTAAAGAAAAAAACATTTATTTGTTAAAGCTGATACAAATCCTGCAATAAATCTACAGTGTGTCTAACTCCTGCTTTTATGGAAGCAGACATAGGGTTAACATCCTGTGTTTACAAATTAGCTGCTCTGCCGAGGCAGCCAGCTGACAAAGTTGATAAGTCAAATTACAGTTGTGATTAGTCAAAGATGAGGATAACCAGTTTGAGGATAGGTAATCAGTTTGTCACTGCTTTGTCACCTAAAATTGTAAGACTTCATTAGTTGCCTAAGTCAGTTCCAACAATCGCTAGCATTGAGGATCTAACGATTGTTGAATGTATGAATATTGCTGCTAACATGATTCAATCAATAAAACAGTGTTGGGTGTATTGCTGTACTGTTGGATCATGATTCTCAATAAAAATCCACTGTTGAAAAACAAAAAAAAACAAAAATCACACAAAGCGGATTGGGAGACTTTTCATTACTCCAGTGTGCTTTCTCCTGGTGTATTAAAGAGGAGCTGTTAGGTATAGGGTCTCAGAGAAAATAAACACATATATCAGTAGCTAAACATTGGCTGTACTTACATTACATATGCATTTCACTGTCCACGTTTGGATTTCACAGAATCTTTATATAGTATTTGCAGAGAATGATGCTCCTGACAGCTCATGGCAGGTTCCATGTTTGTCTGTCTCCTATGAAGCCAAATGTGTCCTCATGTCCTGCCTGCTTCCTGATGATTAAGACTCACACAAAAGATCGGTAATGTAAAACACTACTGTGCAGTGAATATTAATTAGCCATGTGGCTAGGAACAATAGCGGACTCCTGCAGTGTACTCTGCCAGGAGTTTTTTCAGTGCTGTGAGCTGCTGCTGTTGTTACACTAGCCCTGTAACTTATCACTAGCAGCCGAGGGGAGGGCCCCAGAATGCTTTGCTGTATGGTATGCGGCTCTCGGCTTCTTAAGAGCTTGGGTCTAACATCCTTGCAGTTCAGCACACATCAAAACTAAGAGAGATTTTTAACTTCAGTATTGCCTTTTTGGCTTCCTTCTAAACTGTTTAACACGAGAATAGAGGTTTAAATTAGCTTTTGCAGCCTGACAGCTACTCTTTAACTAAATCTAGATGTGGGAAGGCAATGGGCCTGATCCAATTTTTCCCTGGAGTTAGACTTTGAATATGCCATTCAATATACTGGGTTTAAGCTTGAGATCAAAGAGCCTGATTTCGTTGTTGCGTGTGAGTTTTTTTTTATTGCCCCTGTCTAATCTCCTAGGAATTCTTCTATTTAAAGGATACCAGAGCCCAAAACATTAGGAAAAACGAAGGGAGCAGGCATGTATGGGTAGCTGTCCTGATGCCCACCGCTCCCCCGTTCTCCTCTGCATTTCCCCTTTTATACCTAAAGCCCCTCTGGCAGCCTCTTCTGGGTCGCTGGAGTCTGGCATCACTGCACCTGCGCTGGCCCGGCTGCATGCGCCTTACAACGGGCGGCTGGGTGACGGGAGCGCTCTGTGCATGACATTATAATTACATCATGCACAGGCGCAGAGCACTCCAGGCCGTGGTCGCACGTTGTAGGACCACTGCAGCCGGGCCAGCGCAGGCGCAGTGATACCCGACTCTTTTTTTTCTCCTAGTGTTTTGGCTTCTGGTATCCCTTAAAATAACTTTTCAGCACTTTGCAACTCAAAAGGTACCAAAAAGTAAGTAAAAAAGTATTGTAAAATTTATTCTGAGTAGTTTCTTGCTTGCTGGTGGTTTAAAAGGCATTTTATTGATAAAATCTGAAAATATCACCTAGCAGAAAACGTGGAGAAAACCTAAATTGTATCAGGCCAAATGAGAGCAGGTGAGTGTTACAATTATCACCTGCTCTATCCAAGCTACACGTATAACTCAGTTCGGACATTTTTGTACCAAGCTGATTTTTTTTAATAATTAGTCTTAATTTTTAAACATTTTTAGTAAAACAATTTTAAGAATCTAGCAAAAGACACTATTAGAGGCGCCCTCAATATTATATATCTAAATAGATAGACAGAATATATGGTAAGAAAGGTAATTTATTACCTCTTTAAAGGGACTCCGAGCTCACCCAAAAAAAGAAAGTTGTACTCACTAGGGGCTTTCTCCAGCCCAGTGCTGGTCGGGAGGTCCCACGCCGGCGTCCTGGCTCCTCTCCTTCACCCCGCTCCGGAATGGCTGACAGGCCGCAGCCCGGGCGACACTCGGCAGAGTGTCGGGCTGCTCCTTCCGCGTATGACGCGGCTGACGTCACACGCCGGCCGCCTCGCGTCATCACGGCGGCCGGCGTGAAAGTACTGCGCATGCGCGATTTAGTCGCGCATGCGCAGTACTTTCACGCCGGCCACCGTGATGACGCGAGGCGGCCTGCGTGTGACGTCAGCCGCGTCATACGCGGAAGGAGCAGCCCGACACACTGCCGAGTGTCGCCCGGGCTGAGGCCTGTCAGCCATTCCGGAGCGGGGTGAAGGAGAGGAGCCAGGACGCCGGCGTGGGACCTCCCGATCAGCACTGGGCTGGAGAAAGCCCCTGGTGAGTACAACTTCCTTTTTTTGGGTGAGCTCAGGGTCACTTTAAGAAGACTCGTGGGTCGATATATAAAAAATATAACAATTTATTTATACTTGCACAGACAATGTGTTTTGCAACCTAACAGTTGCTTCATCAGGTCAATTAAAGTGCTTGAAAAACAGAGAAACAAACATGGTGCTTAGGCTATATCATAAAAATCATATAAAACTCATAAAACATATACATAAAAAAGGGCAATTAAAAGCTTATGTAGCATATATAAGGAAACCGTTCATAAAAAGTGGGGGAAGATCATACATATAATGTATAAATAAGACCAATTCTGCAAAAAAAGATATCATATATCTATAAAAACATATCATATATCTATAAAAAGGTATAGGGAGCAGAACATATCAACTACATGGTGGGATTATCAATTAACTACCAGCAATCAACTGTTTGTCAACAGTTATCAATTAAAACAAGCACAATTTTCTGTCACGTAAACATAATCAGTTGTAACCCCACTTATATTTCCCTATTCGGTGGAACTCTTCTAGGGATTAATGGTTTTCCCTCCCCCCTAAGATATCTTACCTCCAATTGTTTCAGCCCCTGACCCCAGGTTCCCACATACATATAGGTGGGCCATCTAAATTTACATGAGAGGGGGGTCTTGTTCAATATTGAATTCCAATATACTACAATTGGTCCAAAGCACCTAAAAACTATATAATTTGCCTGCCCACAACTACCCTATATAACCATGGCACCATTAATCCCTAGAAGAGTTCCATCGAATAGGGAAATATAAGTGGGGTTACAACTGATTATGTTTACATGACAGAAAATTGTGCTTGTTTTAATTGATAACTGTTGACAAACAATTGATTGCTGGTAGTTAATTGATAATCCCACCATGTAGTTGATATGTTCTGCTCCCTATACCTTTTTATAGATATATGATATGTTTTTATAGATATGATATATTTTTTTTGCAGAATTGGTCTCTTTTATACATTATATGTATGATCTTTCCCCACTTTTTATGAACGGTTTCCTTATATATGCTTCATAATCTTTTAATTGCCCTTTTTTTATGTATATGTTTTATGAATTTTATATGATTTCTATGATATAGCCTAAGCGCCATCTTTATTTCTCTTTTTTTCAAGCACTTTAATTGACCTGATGAAGCAACTGTTAGGTTTCGAAACGCGTTGTCTGTGCAAGTATAAATAAATTGTTATATTTTTTATATATCGACCCATGAGTCTTCTTAAAGAGGTAAGAAATTACCTTTCTTACCATATATTCTGTCTATCTATTTAGATAAATAGTGTCTTTTGCTAGATTTCACCCTACCTATTAGGGTACTCGCCTCTATAAGTTATACGGTAGAGTTTTTTTCCCTGGAGCTGCGACCGACAAGGCCGAGCAGAGACGGTACTTCTCCACAAGCACAGTCCAGTGGTTGCCGTCAAAAGCAACCCAATTTTGTGAGTATACTACAAACTAATTATTTGTGGACCAATTGGTTATACGATAACACACGATAGTGGGCTCCTGGTGTCCCTGTGTTTTTTATCTCTACTAGTCTAATACTGTTTTACCACTTGCCCCTCATGTCTGGTATTGCCGGAATAGATTACCAGTGTGGGACTCTCCACTGTCTGAACAAAACTAGCCTACCTAGTTCATGACTTGGGATAGGATGCTGCAAAAGGGGGGGCACAAGGGGGACTACACCACATGTTCATGGTGATAGTCTCTGGGAAGAAGGACAGGGGACTTATACCCCCCTTACCAAGCAGTACCGCTTGCCCATTCCTGCAAAGGGTTGAAAAACACTCAACACTGTAAGGAAACGCGGAAAATCAGCCGCCTCCACTCAGCGTGAGGCGGCTGTTTCCATGGAGAGCATGGCGGAACGCGGAAAAACCGCCGCGTCTGACGCGGCGGTTAGCACGCATGGTCCTGTTGCTGACACTTTGACCCAGCGCGGGGAGGCAGCCGCCGGTGCAGATAGCGGTGCGACCAACCCCGCACATGGGTCAGCGGAGACATTGCAAAGCAGTACTGGTGTGGCTGGGACTAATAGTCCACCTAGGTTCAGAATGACGCGCGTGCGCGCGGAGAGGCAGAACCTTTATGGCAGTCAGAGAAAGGTCAGCTGACCAGGCCGGTCAGCTGACAATCACAGCAACTTTCATTGGTCCAGCACTTGAGGGAGGTGCTGGAGAGCACAGGTGTATATATACTGGGTGCTGGTCATTCTCTGATTGTCTATCATTGCGATCACAACGTGGTAGCACTCAGGCCTTGTCTGTATCTGTGTTCTAGCATAGTTTCCAAAGGTGTTGACGATCACGGACCTCACACCTTAGCGTTAGGAATATTAAACTGTATTATTTGTTGAGACCTTCTGCCTGCCTGACTATTCTCCTGTACTCTGATTCTGTACCTTGCTATCTCTGATATCCTGTTGCCAAACTCTGCTCGTTCCTGGACTCTGTATTTGCCTCTCGATTCTGTACCCCGCTATTCTGATACTCCGTTGCCAAACCCTGCCTGTTTATTGGATTTCGTATCTGTCTCCTGAATCTGTACCGTATCTGTCTGTGTGTTAACGACCTGGATTGCCCGACCTCGAGAACTGGCCTTACTGTTAGAGGCAGTTCCCAGACCTGTTAGTGACACCCCCTTCCTGGTGTCACTCACACTCTGTCCTTCCTACTCTCAGCCTAGCTCCTCCCCCGGGAGAGTCTAGGCCTTTGGAAGGAACTTCTACTGTGCTATACTCTATATATTACAGTTGCACTTGAACACTCACTTGCTCTCTCAGGTGTCCAGAGGTTAGTAGATATATCTGATTATCGGTGATCAGGGGCGTCGCTAGCCCTGTTTTGGGGGGGCACGTGACCCCAAACTGTCCTGGGGTGCCCGCCCGGCCGCCCCCTCTGTCAGACTCAGCGGCTCCATCCAGCCGCCGCGTCACTGACAGTCTCAGACCTCAGGATCAGGCAGCGAGCCGGCGACCAATCGTGCGGGCGCTAGGACCCAGCACCCGCACTGATATGCGGAAGTGACATCACTTCCGCATATAGAGCGGGTGCGTCCAGCGCCCGCTCGTACAACTGGTCGGGTCACCGCTGATCCTGAGGTCTGCTGAGAGGTAGGGGGGGAGCGGCGGCGGTGGCTGGAGGGGGGGGCTCCCTGTCACTCACTCACTCACTCCCTCCCTCCCTAAAGGGCCTCCCTGTCACTCACTCACTCCCTAAAGGGGCTCCCTGGCACGCACTCACTCCCTAAAGGGGCTCCCTGTCACTCACTCACTCCCTAAAGGGCCTCCCTGTCACGCACTCACTCCCTAAATAGGCTCCCTGGCACGCACTCACTCCCTAAAGGGGCTCCCTGTCACTCACTCCCTAAAGGGGCTCCCTGGCACTCACTCCCTAAAGGGGCTCCCTGTCACTCACTCACTTCCTAAAGGGGCTCCCTGTCACTCACTCACTCCCTAAAGGGCCTCCCTGTCACTCACTCACTGCCTAAAGGGCCTCCCTGTCACTCACTCACTCCCTAAAGGGGCTCCCTGTCACTCACTCACTCCCTAAAGGGGCTCCCTGGCACTCACTTCCTAAAGGGGCTCCCTGTCACTCACTCACTCCCTAAAGGGCCTCCCTGTCACTCACTCACTCCCTAAAGGGCCTCCCTGTCACTCACTCACTGCCTAAAGGGGCTCCCTGGCACTCACTCACTCCCTAAAGGGGCTCCCTGGCACTCACTCCCTAAAGGGGCTCCCTGTCACTCACTCACTTCCTAAAGGGGCTCCCTGGCACTCACTCACTGCCTAAAGGGGCTCCCTGGCACTCACTCACTGCCTAAAGGGGCTGCCTGTCACTCACTCACTGCCTAAAGGGGGTCCCTGGCATTCACTCACTGCCTACAGGGGCTCCCTGGCACTCACTCACTGCCTAAAGGGGCTCCCTAGCACTCAATCACTGCCTAAAGGGCCTCCCTGGCACTCACTCACTGCCTAAAGGGCCTCCCTGGCACTCACTCACTGCCTAAAGGGCCTCCCTGGCACTCACTCACTGCCTAAAGGGGCTCCCTGTCACTCACTCACTGCCTAAAGGGGCTCCCTGTCACTCACTCACTGCCTAAAGGAGCTCCCTGTCACTCACTCACTGCCTAAAGGAGCTCCCTGTCACTCACTTACTGCCTAAAGGGCCTCCCTGGCACTCACTCACTGCCTAAAGGGCCTCCCTGGCACTCACTCACTGCCTAAAGGGCCTCCCTGGCACTCACTCACTGCCTAAAGGGCCTCCCTGGCACTCACTCACTGCCTAAAGGAGCTCCCTGTCACTCACTCACTGCCTAAAGGGGCTCCCTGTCACTCACTCACTGCCTAAAGGGGCTCCCTGTCACTCACTCACTGCCTAAAGGGGCTCCCTGGCACTCACTCACTACCTAAAGGGGCTCCCTGTCACTCACTATCGGGGTCCCTGTCACTCACTACCTAACTGGAGGCGCCTGTCACTCACTAGCTACCTGGGGGTCCCTGTCACTCACTACCTAACTTGGGGGGCTACCATATTAAGGGGGCATTCTGCCTATTTATGTGAAATGCTGTCTATTTATGTGCCTCATGACTGCTGAATTTGTCTTGTTGGGAGCCTTATGATTTGTTGGGGGCCTCAAGATTGCTGAATTTGTCTTGTTGGGGGCCCCATGATTTGTTGGAGGCCTCATGATTGCTGAATTTGTCTTGTTGGGGGCCTCATGATTTGTTGGGGGCCTCATGATTGCTGAATTTGTCTTGTTGGGGGCCTCATGATTTGTTGGGGGCCTCATGGTTGCTGAATTTGTCTTGTTGGGGGCCTCATGATTTGTTGGGGGCCTCATGATTGATGAATATGTCTTGTTGGGGGTCACATGATTGCTAACTGCGAGACTATGGGAAAAGCTGAATCCTTATCATATGAGACAATAGCATTAAACCTACTTTTTTAGCGTTTTAAAACAGAAAATAAAACTGGGAGGTTCTAAAAAATTGAATACATTTTTCAGGAGTAGGATGGATGAAATTGTTTATCTTCACAGTTTATTTTCAACTTGGATTTTCTATAATGTTCATGTATGAGTTAAAACATTTGTACAGTATTTAGTTTAAATTGCTGTTGCCACTTTGCGATAGATAAGTGACTTTTGGGTTGCAGTTTGGGCACTCGGCCTCCAAAAGGTTCGCCACCACTGTCCTAATCTAATGTCCCACCATTGCTAGGTTCATGTAAATTTGTCTCCACCCGTTACCACACCTATATTCTGGTCCATGGCCCACCCATTTTTTGGTGCGGCGCGATAAGCACGCCGCCAGTGGTGCTCAAATACCCCTTTTAAAAATTCGAATTTGGTCGAATTCGAATAGTAAATTATTCGAGGTCAGTCGAATATTCGAGTCGAATATTTTTTACTATTCGATTCGACCTCGGACTTCGAGCTCACTATTCGAGTCGGTATTCGAGCTCACTATTCGAGCTGACTATTCGAATTGGCCCAAAATAGCTTCCAACACTTGTTTTGAGGGTGAATGATGCAAGAAACATCTTTTTTTCCAAGTAACAACAGCAAGTGATTATGTGGGGATGTTCCTTTAAAAAAAAATGTGGAAAGAGAAGTTGTGTCCTTAATTTGGTTCAGTAGTGTAGTGTTACTGTATATACTTGTTCTTCTTCTTCTTTATCTTTCTTAATCTTCTTCTAGATCTTCTTCTTCTTCTTCTTCTTCTTCTTCATCATCTTCTTCTTCTTCTTCATCTTCATCTTCTTCATCTTCTTCTTCATCTTCTTCTTCTTCTTCTTCATCTTCTTCTTCTTCTTCATCTTCTTCATCTTCTTCATCTTCATCTTCTTCATCTTCATCTTCTTCATCTTCATCTTCTTCTTCATCTTCTTCATCTTCTTCATCTTCTTCATCTTCTTCTTCTTCTTCTTCATCTTCTTCTTCTTCTTCTTCATCTTCTTCATCTTCTTCTTCTTCTTCTTCATCTTCTTCATCATCTTCTTCTTCTTCTTCATCTTCATCTTCTTCATCTTCTTCTTCATCTTCTTCATCTTCTTCTTCATCTTCTTCTTCTTCATCTTCTTCTTCTTCATCTTCTTCTTCTTCTTCTTCATCTTCTTCATCATCTTCTTCTTCTTCTTCATCTTCATCTTCTTCATCTTCTTCTTCATCTTCTTCTTCTTCTTCTTCTTCTTCTTCTTCATCTTCATCTTCTTCATCTTCATCTTCTTCTTCTTCATCTTCTTCTTCATCTTCTTCTTCATCTTCTCCTTCTCCTTCTTTTTCAATATCGTCTTCTTCTTCTTCTTCACGTATTTCTCTTTTCAAATTTTTTTTTAAAGAAATGCAGCTATTTTTGAGCGTAACAAATAGCTGGTGGGCGCACGCATGTTGGAAGCGCCATTGTATGTGCTCCCTGGCAGTGGAAACACAAAGACAGCAGGAGGTAAATTCAGCAGCAGGAGGAGGAGGATGAGTGTGTGGCAGCAGGCAGTCAATGAGGCAGGCAGCTCGCCGTGACATAATAGCCCTGGTACCTAGCGGTGATACCAGGGCTGTAAATAAACACAACAGGAGGTCCCAGACAGCGGTCGTGCAGCCCACATTGTGTCCAATACACAACTGGGACAACACAGTTTTCAACCCGGGCACCTCAGAAAAATTAAACCTTTTTTTTTTTTTATTGGTTTTTTTTGGTTTTGGTTTTACAACCAATATAGCTATTGTTTTGACGTAATAGCTGGTGGCAGAGTGGCAGCAGAAGGTAATTCTGTGTACCCTGGCAGTGGGAAACACAGACAGACAGCAGCAGCAGGAGGAATGGAGGAGCAGTGTGAGCAGCTATTGTTGTGACGTAATAGCTGGTGGCAGAGTGGCAGCAGACGGTAATTCTGTGTACCCTGGCAGTGGGAAACACAGACAGACAGCAGCAGCAGGAGGAATGGAGGAGCAGTGTGAGTGTGGCAGCAGGTAGGCAGCGTGACATAATAGCCCTGGTACCTAGCGGTGATACCAGGGCTGTAAATAAACACAACAGGAGGTCCCAGACAGCGGTCGTGCAGCCCACATTGTGTCCAATACACAACTGGGACAACACAGTTTTCAACCCGGGCACCTCAGAAAAATTAAACCTTTTTTTTTTTTTATTGGTTTTTTTTGGTTTTGGTTTTACAACCAATATAGCTATTGTTTTGACGTAATAGCTGGTGGCAGAGTGGCAGCAGAAGGTAATTCTGTGTACCCTGGCAGTGGGAAACACAGACAGACAGCAGCAGCAGGAGGAATGGAGGAGCAGTGTGAGCAGCTATTGTTGTGACGTAATAGCTGGTGGCAGAGTGGCAGCAGACGGTAATTCTGTGTACCCTGGCAGTGGGAAACACAGACAGACAGCAGCAGCAGGAGGAATGGAGGAGCAGTGTGAGTGTGGCAGCAGGTAGGCAGCGTGACATAATAGCCCTGGTACCTAGCGGTGATACCAGGGCTGTAAATAAACACAACAGGAGGTCCCAGACAGCGGTCGTGCAGCCCACATTGTGTCCAATACACAACTGGGACAACACAGTTTTCAACCCGGGCACCTCAGAAAAATTAAACCTTTTTTTTTTTTTATTGGTTTTTTTTGGTTTTGGTTTTACAACCAATATAGCTATTGTTTTGACGTAATAGCTGGTGGCAGAGTGGCAGCAGAAGGTAATTCTGTGTACCCTGGCAGTGGGAAACACAGACAGACAGCAGCAGCAGGAGGAATGGAGGAGCAGTGTGAGCAGCTATTGTTGTGACGTAATAGCTGGTGGCAGAGTGGCAGCAGACGGTAATTCTGTGTACCCTGGCAGTGGGAAACACAGACAGACAGCAGCAGCAGGAGGAATGGAGGAGCAGTGTGAGTGTGGCAGCAGGTAGGCAGCGTGACATAATAGCCCTGGTACCTAGCGGTGATACCAGGGCTGTAAATAAACACAACAGGAGGTCCCAGACAGCGGTCGTGCAGCCCACATTGTGTCCAATACACAACTGGGACAACACAGTTTTCAACCCGGGCACCTCAGAAAAATTAAACCTTTTTTTTTTTTTATTGGTTTTTTTTGGTTTTGGTTTTACAACCAATATAGCTATTGTTTTGACGTAATAGCTGGTGGCAGAGTGGCAGCAGAAGGTAATTCTGTGTACCCTGGCAGTGGGAAACACAGACAGACAGCAGCAGCAGGAGGAATGGAGGAGCAGTGTGAGCAGCTATTGTTGTGACGTAATAGCTGGTGGCAGAGTGGCAGCAGACGGTAATTCTGTGTACCCTGGCAGTGGGAAACACAGACAGACAGCAGCAGCAGGAGGAATGGAGGAGCAGTGTGAGTGTGGCAGCAGGTAGGCAGCGTGACATAATAGCCCTGGTACCTAGCGGTGATACCAGGGCTGTAAATAAACACAACAGGAGGTCCCAGACAGCGGTCGTGCAGCCCACATTGTGTCCAATACACAACTGGGACAACACAGTTTTCAACCCGGGCACCTCAGAAAAATTAAACCTTTTTTTTTTTTTATTGGTTTTTTTTGGTTTTGGTTTTACAACCAATATAGCTATTGTTTTGACGTAATAGCTGGTGGCAGAGTGGCAGCAGAAGGTAATTCTGTGTACCCTGGCAGTGGGAAACACAGACAGACAGCAGCAGCAGGAGGAATGGAGGAGCAGTGTGAGCAGCTATTGTTGTGACGTAATAGCTGGTGGCAGAGTGGCAGCAGACGGTAATTCTGTGTACCCTGGCAGTGGGAAACACAGACAGACAGCAGAAGGGCAGTACACAGCAGCAGCCCACTGTAGGTGTGAAATGTGTGGCTGCAGGCGACGTAATAGTCAAAGTGAACCAGGCTGGCTTAGTGAGCAGGAGCCAGGAGGTGGTAAAGGGTGGTAAGGCACATTAACGATGGTACTAAGTTCCGGCAGCCAGTTCATGTCCCCCTCTCGCCGACAACAGGGGCCAGGAACTCGCCTTCCACCCACGCCTGGTTCATCTTGAGAAACGTCAGTCTGTCCACAGACTTGTGAGACAGACGTGAGCGTTTCTCGGTGACCACGCCACCAGCTGCACTGAAGCAGCGCTCGGACAGCACGCTGGAAGGGGGGCAGGACAGCACTTCCAGGGCGTACTGCGCCAGCTCGCTCCAGATCTCCATGCGCTTGACCCAATACTCCATGGGATCAACAGGGGCATCGCTGTCAAGCCCGCTGTAGGACCCCATGTAGTCAGCCACCATGCGGGTCAGGCGCTGGCTGTGACCGGAGGAGGATGCTGCTGCATGCATCTCCTCTCTAGTCACTGCTGCCGGAGCCTCTACAGTCCTGTAGAGCTCGTGGCTGAGAGACAGCAGGTCTGTGGGGCGCTTGCTGCTGCTGGATGCAGGCACCTGCTGCTGCCTCTGTGCTGGCTGCTGGACAGTGGGGGTGGAAGGCTGGGGGAAGGCTTCCTCCAAGCGCTCAACAAGGGCCTGCTGCAAGCTCCTTATTTGTTGCGCTGGGTCTCCTCCTGCAGGCGGCAGGAACTGGCTCAACTTCCCCTTGAGGCGTGGGTCCAACATCATGCTGATCCAGATGTCCTCCCTCTGCTTCATCTGGATCACCCTGGGGTCCCTGCGCAGGCACGTCAGCATGTGCGCTGCCATTGGGAAGAGGCGGGCCACGTCTGCTGGCACATCGACGTCAGTGCTGTCCTCCTCATCCTCCTCCTCTGCTGCCTCATCCTCTCTCCACCCCCGCACCAACTCAGCTGCACTGCGCTGATCCCCCTCATCAGCAGCCAGGTCAGGGACCTCCACCAAGTCCTCCTCCTCCTCCCCCTCAGAGGTGGACTGTGCAGCTGCTTGCCGCTCCTGCTGGTCCAAGGCTGCCGCTCCCTGTGCCAGCAAAGCATCGAGTGCCCTGTTCAGCAGAGAAACCAGGGGCACCCACTCGCAGACCATAGCATGGTCCCTGCTCACCATGTTTGTGGCCTGCAGGAAGGGAGCCAGCACTAAGCACACCTGCTGCATGTGCCTCCAGTCATCATCGGGGACGATGGACGGGATGTTGCTGGTCTTGTCCCTTCTCTGAGCTGCGGAAACAGTGGCCAGGGCAAGGTAGTGGTTGACAGCGTGCTTCTGTTCAACCAGACGCTCCAACATCGCCAGGGTGGAGTTCCAGCGAGTCGGAACGTCAATGATCAGCCGATGGCGTGGCAGATCCAGCTCCTTTTGCACGTCTTCCAGGCTCGCACAGGCTGCAGCCGAGCGCCGGAAGTGACGCACAACGTTCCTTGCCGTTTCCAGCAGCTCGTCCATCCCCTGGTAGGTGCGCAGGAACTTCTGCACCACCAGGTTCAGCACGTGGGCAAGACAGGGGATGTGGGTCAGGTTTCCCCTGTCTATGGCAGCAACCAGATTGGCCCCATTGTCGGACACCACCTCTCCGACTCTGAGGCCTCTGGGGGTCAGCCAAATCCGCTCCTGCTCCTGGAGTTTGGCCAACACGTGGGCTGCCGTCAGCTTGGTCTTGCCAAGGCTGACCAAGTGCAGCAGCGCTTGGCAGTGGCGGGCCTTCACACTGCTGCTGAGGCGGGGGGTTTGGCCAGGTGTGGCGGAGGATGGCAGAGGATCGGAGGAACCCGCTGCAGTTCCCCTGACCCTGCGGGGTGGCACCACCCACTGTGTTGCTGCTGCTGCTGTGCCCGCTGCTGCTCTCCCATCCTCACCCCCTTCCACCAAGCTGACCCAGTGGACAGTGAAGGACAGGTAGCGGCCTGTCCCGAAGCGGCTGCTCCAGGAGTCCATGGTGACGTGGACCCTTTCACCAACCGCGTGCTCCAGCCCTCGCTCCACATTGGCCATCACAAAGCGGTGCAGTGCAGGAATGGCCTTGCGGGCGAAGAAGTGTCTGCTGGGGAGCTGCCAGTCTGGGGCTGCACAAGCAAGCAGCGCCCGCATGTCGCTCCCCTCCTGCACGAGCGTGTACGGCAGGAGTTGGGAGCACATGGCCCGTGCCAGCAAGCCGTTCAGCTGCCGCACGCGACGGCTGCTGGGAGGCAGAGCCCTAACCACCCCCTGGAAGGACTCGCTCAAAAGGCTCTGGCGTGCCTTTTTGCTGGCACGGGAATCAGCAGACGGAGCAGAGGAGGCCACTGAGGACTGGCTGCCAGAACAGGCCTCAGTGTCGGCGGCAGGAGTTGCAGAGGGGGGAGGAGCAGGGCGTTTCCGCACTCCTGCTGGTGCTGCTGGAGGAGCAGGAGGGCGGGTGGCTGCTGTTGCTGCTGCTGCTGCTGAAGGCTGTGCAGTGATGGGATTGGTGCCACTGCCAGCACCAGATGCCTTCAGCCTCTGGAACTCCTCATGCTGGTGGAAGTGTTTCGCAGAAAGGTGGTTGATCAGCGAGCTGGTGCTGAACTTCAAGGGGTCTGCACCTCTGCTCAACTTCCGCTGACAGTGGTTGCAAGTGGCGTACTTGCTGTACACTGTGGGCATGGTGAAAAACCGCCAGATTGGTGACAAAAACATCCCCCTACGGCATGGAAGCGCTGCTGCCTGTTTCCCTGTGGTGGTTGGGGGGGGGGGGGGGGTCTTGGGTGCGGCTGGTGGTGGTACTGGCTGATGCTGCTGCTGCTGCTGCTGAGCCTGAGACACCAGCAGGCTGTGGGACGCTGCCAATGCTTGCAATGATGCGCCTCCTTGCAAGGCCCACAACCGCATCCTCCTCCTCCTCCTCAGAGCTGCTGAGGACGACATCCTCTGGATGTGTTGGCACCCAGTCTCTGTCTGTCACCGGGTCATCATCATCATGCCCCTCCTGAAACATGTCCTGCTCTGATGATGACCCCCCAAACTCCTCTGCTGATGCATGGATGGGACGCTTGACTGTCGCCACAGTCTTGCTGTCCAATCCCTCCTCCCCCAAAGTGCCCATCAGCATCTCCTCCTCCAAATCGCCAACAACAGCATTCAATTGACTCATCATGCCTGGGGTCAAAAGAGTGCTGAATGAGAGGTCGGCGACTGACGGTGAACTGGCCTCCTCCCCAGACCCTGCTGGGCGGCTGCTGCGAACAGGGGTGGTGGTGGTGGTGGTGGTGAGGGTGGAGGCCTCGGATGCAGAGCTGATGGCGGGCTGCTCATCCTCCGTCATGAGTTGCACCACAGTGTCTGCATCCTTTTCCTCAATGGGACGTTTCCGACCCGGCTGGAGGAAAATGGGAGCAGGTGCTACACGCTGCTGCTGCTGTGTCTCTGCAGCGTGAGTTGCAGATGCTCCTCCTGGGCGGCGCCCAAGGCGTCCACGGCCAGTGGCTATGGGAGGAATGTTAGCCACTGACGCTGCTGCTGCTGCTGCGGAACTGTGCATGGTGGCGCGCCCGCGGCCGCGGCTTGCCACAATGCTGCTCCCTCTCTTCCTGATTCCCTTGCTGCCCTTCCCCTTGCCCAAACCGCGCTGGCTGCCACTTCCAGACATCTTCAATGTTTTGGGCGTATAGACAAAAGTTTTGTAAAAGGGCGGGTGAAAAGTGGGGTACTTTAATGGAGTGGGTTGGTTGGTGAGGTGACTGAGTGAGTGTCCCCTAGTACAGTAAGTAAGTATTAACAGTCAGGAAGTACAACTAGCAGTTACAATAATCAGTAGTAGTAATCACAAGTAAATTTAGTGTGTGTACACTCAGACAGTGAGTGCACGCACGCAGGAGCTAGTAGCCTATGGACACAGTGACTGAGTGTCCTAGACTCCTAGTACGGTAAGAGTAAGTAAGTAGTAACAGTAAGTAGAACTAACTAATAACAATAATCAATCAGCGATCAGAAGGAAATGGAGTGTGGGTGGTGTGTGTGTACACTCAGACAGTGAGTGCACGCACGCAGGAGCTAGTAGCCTATGGACACAGTGACTGAGTGTCCTAGACTCCTAGTACAGTAAGAGTAAGTAAGTAGTAACAGTAAGTAGAACTAACTAATAACAATAATCAATCAGCGATCAGAAGGAAATGGAGTGTGGGTGGTGTGTGTACACTCAGACAGTGAGTGCACGCACGCAGGAGCTAGTAGCCTATGGACACAGTGACTGGGTGTCCTAGACTCCTAGTACAGTAAGAGTAAGTAAGTAGTAACAGTAAGTAGTAGAACTAACTAATAACAATAATCAATCAGCGATCAGAAGGAAATGGAGTGTGGGTGGTGTGTGTACACTCAGACAGTGAGTGCACGCACGCAGGAGCTAGTAGCCTATGGACACAGTGACTGAGTGTCCTAGACTCCTAGTACAGTAAGTAGTAACAGTAAGTAGTAGAACTAACTAATAACAATAATCAATCAGCGATCAGAAGGAAATGGAGTGTGGGTGGTGTGTGTACACTCAGACAGTGAGTGCACGCACGCAGGAGCTAGTAGCCTATGGACACAGTGACTGAGTGTCCTAGACTCCTAGTACAGTAAGTAGTAACAGTAAGTAGTAGAACTAACTAATAACAATAATCAATCAGCGATCAGAAGGAAATGGAGTGTGGGTGGTGTGTGTACACTCAGACAGTGAGTGCACGCACGCAGGAGCTAGTAGCCTATGGACACAGTGACTGAGTGTCCTAGACTCCTAGTACAGTAAGAGTAAGTAAGTAGTAACAGTAAGTAGAACTAACTAATAACAATAATCAATCAGCGATCAGAAGGAAATGGAGTGTGGGTGGTGTGTGTACACTCAGACAGTGAGTGCACGCACGCAGGAGCTAGTAGCCTATGGACACAGTGACTGGGTGTCCTAGACTCCTAGTACAGTAAGAGTAAGTAAGTAGTAACAGTAAGTAGTAGAACTAACTAATAACAATAATCAATCAGCGATCAGAAGGAAATGGAGTGTGGGTGGTGTGTGTACACTCAGACAGTGAGTGCACGCACGCAGGAGCTAGTAGCCTATGGACACAGTGACTGAGTGTCCTAGACTCCTAGTACAGTAAGTAGTAACAGTAAGTAGTAGAACTAACTAATAACAATAATCAATCAGCGATCAGAAGGAAATGGAGTGTGGGTGGTGTGTGTACACTCAGACAGTGAGTGCACGCACGCAGGAGCTAGTAGCCTATGGACACAGTGACTGAGTGTCCTAGACTCCTAGTACAGTAAGAGTAAGTAAGTAGTAACAGTAAGTAGAACTAACTAATAACAATAATCAATCAGCGATCAGAAGGAAATGGAGTGTGGGTGTGTGTACACTCAGACAGTGAGTGCACGCACGCAGGAGCTAGTAGCCTATGAACACAGTGACTGAGTGTCCTAGACTCCTAGTACAGTAAGAGTAAGTAGTAACAGTAAGTAGAACTAACTAATTACAATAATCAATCAGCGATCAGAAGGAAATAGAGTGTGTGTTGTGTGTGTACACTCAGACAGTGAGTGCGCACACGCAGGAGCTAGTAGCCTATATGAACAGTGACAGTGAGTGTCCCTACGGGTACAGTAAGAGTAAGTAGTAAGTAAGTACAACTAACAATAATCAATCAGTAATCAGAAGGAAATAGAGTGTGTGTACACACAGACAGTGAGTGAGTGCACACACGCAGGAGCTAGCTAGTAGCCTATAAACAGTGACAGTCAGTGAGTGTCCTACTCCTAGTACAGTATAACTACAATACTATTAGTAAAGGACAGCAGAAATACTGGTATAGATGATGAGAGAAATAAACAGAGGACAGCTGCCCACAGAGGCAAGGCCCCCCTGAGGCCTAAACCTGTAAGCTTGCAGCAGCTGCCTGTCTCTAATGTAACACACAAGCTACTAACTAAAATACAATGTCTATCTAAATAACAACAATACAGGTGTATATGGCAGGTGTAGGTGAGCAAAAACGCTAGGTAAATGAACACAATAGAGCACTTGCTAAGCCAAAGCACAAAGGAGCAGATCTCTCTCTGTACAAGTCTCAGGCAAGCATGGAAAACCCGAACATGGCGGCCGCTATTTATAGGGTAGGGGCTGGCCAGGGTCCCCCTCTGTGATTGGCTGCCGTCAGAGGGCCTGGGAGCCCTCTGATTGGCTCTAAGCACATCAATCTGGGCTATGACGCTATTCGAGCTCGGTACCGAGCTCGAATAGCGCCGGTTTGCTCGAATAGCTCGAATAGTGAATGGGCTATTCGAGTGTTCTCGAATAGCCCATTCGAATAGCTACAGCTATTCGGAGCTCGAATACCGAGCTCGAATAGCTGAAAAAGAGCTCGAATATTCGAGCTACTCGAATATTCGAGCTCTGCTGAGCACCACTACACGCCGCACAACGTGATCCTCATATTTTTGGCACGCTAGCTGCAGTGTGCTGAATTCTGCTGCCTACAGTGTGTACAGTATACGCTGTTCTCTAGTGCCTGCACTGTGTGCTGATTTACCTACAGTGTGTACAGTGTAAGGTGTTACTCTGTGCCTTTGATTGTAAACCAGCTGTATTGTATGCTGATCCCTGCTACTTTCAGTATGTACAGTATTAGCTGTAAAGCCTGGTACACACATACAATTTTGATTAGCCAATTTTAGCTCTGTTCATAAAATTCATTGTCTGTTCGCCCACTTACTGCACGGGGGTGGGAAAATTGGTGGTCAGTGATTGACCAATCAAAATTGTATGTGCGTATACATCTTTGATCTATGCCTATACTGATTGTAAATTATCTAAATAAAGGACAGGGGGCTCCGTCCAATATTTCGATGGGCAGGCCCGTTATCCGTAGCTTACACCGCTGCTAAGTTCATGTACATTTGGCCCCACCCGTGGCCACGCCCACTCACCGCATGGCCACGCCCATTTTTTGCCCTCCCCGCCTGGTGCCCACAGGTGCCCCCGATCTCCAGGGACCCTAGAAACACCCCTGTCGGTGATACTGCAGATCATCAATAATCGGGTATATTCTGCATTCTCGGTGATACTGCAGATCACCGGTAATCAGACCCTCTCTGTGTTACACCGATCGTTACAAACACCATTTAAAAAAAAAAAAAACATTTTCCAATGCTGTAAATCAACATGTTGCAGTCTTCCTAACCACTTCCCTACCCTGGTCGTTTTCTTAGTTCTGCTCAGCTCTGATTACTTTGGCAATAACTTAATCAATAATTATCACAACTAAATAATTCATATATTGTTTTTGTCAGGATAAATTATGCTTTTTGTGGCCTGAGATTTGTTTTTAGTAAATACCTTACTTTCTATGCATTTTTAAAGGAAAAAAGTGAAAAATACATAATGTATCCACTTTTATAGATTATAATATAGATTTTTATATTATAACTTTAATGTAAACAGTTCTATTATACATAAAACCCACACATTTTATTTGTCTATCTCTCCTGTATTTAAACAGTTCATTTGTTTTCGTAATGTAATTTATTAGTAACACACACTCACTTGTTACATCTGTCTGCTCCTGGAGTGTTTATTTTACTCTTGTTTACTCATCAGCCCCGCCATTGAGTTCCCTTGAGGGAGGAGAGGGGTTTGCTGTTATTCCTTTTCAGCTGTATAATGTTTTTATCAGGTCAGAGATAAATAAACAGTGTTATGTAGGATTTTGTAGGGAAGAGAGTGCAGAGACTTATTTTCACGTCATGGGGCAGCAAATGGTTAATCCTCTTCTTAAAATCTTGATTTAAGAGCCCCCAATGATGCTCTGATCCAGGGAACCCCTGTATATTCATGTTAACATCTTCCTCCTAGGATTCCCATTGGTCAATTGATATGGGTCAATGCTGGTATTCCTTCCTGATGAGGATTCTCATTGGTCAGATCAGTAGAGCAAGAAGCCCTGGCAGAAAAATCAAAGACCAATTCTTTCAGACCAGACATCCATATACTTATTCCAAGCTTCTAGGGGTGGGCAGGTAACTGGAAACCCCTTATTAAAAATTGTTACTGTATTCTACCAAAAGTCACCCGTCTTCTCAGGGTCTGTCTCCACAGGTGAGGGGTATTTATTCACAACTCCCTTAGTAAAACCTGGGGCTAAGTCCAATGTCCTTAACATGGACAAGATGGTTATGCAAGAGGATGGAAGATTTGGCCACACTCCTGCAGAAACCCCCATGTCATAGACCCAGTGGGTTGTTTTTTTTAGAAGCAAGAGATCACCACATGGACCAGCTTAGATGTTCTGGTTGTACTTGCAGATCTATCTATCTATCTATCTATCTAACTATCTTTCTATCTATGTTAAGCGGTAGAAATAACAGATTCTACTAAAAGCATATTGCGTGTGGTCTGGTATTAGTCCTAGAGAGTGTCTGAAGACATAACAACAAAAGTTATTTAGGTGATGCCTTTAGTGACTAACTGTACAAGATTTTTCTGCAAGCTTTCAACACTTGACGTTTCTTTGTCAGGCATGCTTCAGAGCTGGTTCCTAACCAGTTCTCAGACATGCCTGAAGAAGAAACTTAAAGTTTTGAAAGCTTGCAGAAAAATCTTGTACAGTTAGCCACTGAAAGTATTACCTAAACAACTTTTGTTGTTATGTCTTCGGATACTAAAAGCATAAAAATGTCAGTTGATTCCACCAGGTAACTGTGTGTGATACAGGGGCAATAAAAAAAACCTCACATGCAACAACCAAATCAGGCCCTTTGATCTCAATATTAAACCCGGTATATTGAAGGTCATATTTGGTGTCTAACTCCAGGGAAAAACAAACATATTTGTTACGGTTAGAATTTCATTTCTGTTTTTGACTGCTGTTCATTGCTGCTGTTGAAATGTCTTCTGACTTCTTGTTTCTGGCACAACTGTGGAAAAGGTGCAGTAAAGCAGGGAGCCGGGCTCCTGCAAGGAGGACCAGCACTGCTTATTTAGTGAAGGGGGAAGTTGATGATCCTGTAGGGGATAATGAGAGAATTGGGATTATATCAATCTATTAGGGAAGAGGTCATAAAGGACAACTGTAGTGGGAATAAAATGGAGGCTGCCGTATTTTTTCCGTTTTAAACAATACCAGTTGCCTGGCAGACCTGCTGATCTATTTGGCTGCAGTAGTTTCTGAATAACACCAGAAACAAGCATGTAGCTAATCAGGCAGAGGATCCGCAGGACAGCCAGGCAACTGGTATTGCTTAAAAGGAAATAAATATGGCAGCCTCCATATCCCTCTCGCTTCAGTTGTCCGTTAAGGACTCTTCAACAAAAACAAATACCAGCAAAGTTATTCAATGTTTTATAGTTAAATTTGGTAATGTAGCATACCTCTAGGAATGTAATGAAAAGTCCTGTTCCAGCACCCTTATCATCCAAAAAAACCTCTAAAAAGATCAAAATTATACCAGCACTTGTGCAGTGCAGAAGCATCCGACTCCCTCTAGCCGTGCCATGCAAGGCTATATGCTTCGGATGTGTGATGCAATATTATTCTGCTGACTGTGTTTCCTGCAGGCAAATTCGGATGCAGCCTATTGATTTCAATAAGTTGAAAAATCACACCTGAATGTGGGAAATCGGCAGAAATCACATAAATGGAAACCCGATCTATCAATTACACCTCTAATTCCTGGCAGGCATGGGCTCACAAGTACTTACGAGTCCCTAAGGACATTTAAATGAAGCTTAATTGCCTCAGGTGTGCGGCTGGATCTGAAGGGGTTAGTTACCCATAAGACCATTGGACACGTTGCAAACCTCACTACGCGCACTTCCTCCTTCAAGCCGGAAGGAGGAAGTCCGTAGTGGTGAGGGTTGTAGCCTCATTTAAATCACAAATTCGAGTCCTTATGGACTTGTAAGTACTTGTGAGCCCATGGCTGATGCCTGGTACACACCATGCAATTTCTTGCCAGATAGAGGTTCCAATAGATAATTTCTGACAGATTTAGATGGAATGGGACCCTAGGCAACATAACCGTTTTTGCCCACCACTTGATGGCCAGCTGGTGCTTTTGTTTAGTAAGATTTGATTGGGGCTAGCATCCACTAGGCCCCTAGACTTTGTCCAGACCGTAAGCAACTGCCTAGGTTTTGTGGATGATCTGACTCTGCACATAGGTGCCTTACGTGTACCTGCTTGACACTGGACATAGAGGATTAGAAAGAATAATACTGAAAACAAAAAAGTCACATGACTCATTTTTTTTCTTAGGGCTCTTTCACACTAGGAGCTGATCCGTGTGTTTTGACGGATCGATCCTAAGATGTGGTTAGAAAGGTAACAGGTCTATTTCACATCAGACAAAGCGTTCCAGAACATTATGTGTTAACGCTTCTGGGAGCTTTTAATCGTCCAGTCGCTGCGTTGTCCCGTTGGGGTGAATTAGAACTAGTACTGCAGATCAGCGTAGAACCGCAACTTCCCGGCGTCACGCCGTAGGTCATAACGCGTGCAAATGAGGTTTGTGCACTTGTTATCTAATGTGAAAGAGCCCTTAGGAAGGTTTTAGGGAGTAAAAACGACATGTTAATTTGCTACTAATATGGTATGTGTGGATGGTGAGCTCCAACCTACAGAACACGTTTCTGATTATAATTAGTAAATTATATATAATGTGCTTGGGAAATCCATATCTAATTACAGTCAATAAGCTACCTGTATTCTGCCAGTAGGCTTAGTATGCTTATTTGTACAGCACAACTGAAGATGTTGGTGCTATATAAACCAATAATAATAATACGTTTGAGAAACCCACAACGTTCCCAATAACAGAAACTGTGTAATCTTTTTCCTAGACTATTTCCCATAAGGGAGACCAGGACCTGCGTTTTTCGTTACGTTTCATAACAATAAGAAAGAAGAATGTTATTGAGTAATGTTGATTTGTCTTGTTCTTCTGAAAGGTGAATTTTATGGGCTGGATTCACTAAACCGTGCTAATTCATAGTATGGCTACCCTAGCGTTTTTGCGCCCAATCGTGATTGTGCACGAAAATTTGTGATTGCACGTGAAAACGCGTGCAAAACGCTAGCGCGGCCGTGCTATTAGTTAGCACAGTTTAGTGAATCAAGCCCTATGTGTGGTATAAGACACTATACAGCTCACTATAGACTTCACTTAGGCATGCAGGAGGCAAGTGTGAAAAGATATTCTGAAAGAAAGATATTTCCACAAACAAGTCTATTTTTATTCAGTTGAGCATACATGTTCACAACTTTAAAGTGTACCTGACATCTAAGATTTAAGAATATGAACGTTTTATACATACCTGGGGTTTTCTCCAGCCCCCTCCACACAGATCACTCCCTTGCCGTCTTTCTACACCTCCCCATTTGCCCGGTAGAAACCCTGTTATTTTGGCCAGCCCGCACAGACGCAGTCCGCCCGCTACCCCCTTCTCGCTTGGAGCATTCTGCGCCTGCGCAATAGGCCACGGTAGCACGGCGGGGCCACGAACACATGGCCAGGCCACACATGCGCAGTATGCCTTAACTGACCAAGCTAACGGGGGGAATTTGTGGTGTATGAGACCAGCTGCCTGTGTCGCAGATATATCAGAAAGATGACCAGGCAATTAGATACTAATCTTCAGGAATATTAGAGGTGTGTTCAAATGGGAAAAGGGGCAGGAAGAATGTTAGCCCAATAAAACAAGCCCATGGAAGTGTTCCCAGTGGCCTAAGATTTACAGGCCTCAAAGTGTGTACATCACAGGATAGGAAGCATGAACTGGTGCCTGCTCAGAGAGGAGGCAAGATGCATATACCAGGCGGTGGTGTGTGGCCGTTTAGGCTTAAACAAGCAAAAACAAACTTCACTGCTTACTTGATAAACAGTGATGCCTGTATTAATCCCGAGCTGGGCACCTCTTATACTGTATATGGTGAACACACACACACACACACACACACACACACACACACAACGTTTTTCTACTTTCCACGTCAACTTTTTCCACTATACTTTATTGTTGTTGTTCAACTCTTTACTCTATTGATTCTATTAAGGTCTATTTATGCTTTTTTTCTTTAATCTAGCAATTATGTTTGTTGTTATTTGCACTGTATGTTTTTAATTGCCACATTTACTGCTGTTCTATACATGGTCACTATGGCAACTGCAATCCATGGACTTCAATACCCGGTGTCTAGTGGTCACTCCTCTGTCTCCCATACAGCATACCCAGTAGGGAGGCTGGCTGGTATCTCACTATTTTGGCAGTTAAACGGACGTTCAGGAAATGCTTTTGAAAACAAACAAAACCCTGAGAATCCCCCATGAGGAGATGGACTAGTCCAAACTGTTGGTTCTGTCAGATTTTAACTGCTTACTTTTTTCACTGGAGTGGTCCTTTAAATGACAAGACAATACAGTATATTCTGTACAGCGCTGCGGAATATGTCAGCACGATATAAATGATAAATACGGTAATAATAACATTTTTAATAATTTTAATAGCCTGGATTAGTAAGAGAATCTAGTCCAGATTTGCACCATAACTTGTTCTCCAACCTTAGCAATTCAGCCCTCTTGTATCCCAGCAATGACTGAGAGGTTTCATAGGAGAACTGCAACTATGCAAAGCAGGCATCTGTTGTGGTTTCAGTCTGAGCTAGCTCTGGCAAGTGACAAATGTACTTTAAAAGCTGGTTCTGTTCCTTTTTCAGTAGACCATAGAAGGCAGAAAGTCTAACCTTGTAGGAAATAAACCCTATTATCTTTAGCATTGATCAGCAGCAGCAGATCCCAATTAAAGACTTAAGACAGACCTGAACTGTGTGCGAGAAATTGAAAGAACTGACGTTATTTCTATCTGTATAGGAATAGCACCCTCCATCATGTCTTCTAGTCATTGCACTGTGTCCTGGGTGCAACCTGGATACCAATATTTTATTACAGCTAAACCTAGCCGTAGTCACTCACAGAACCCTCCCCCGATGCTAAACTTTAACCATCCCCTCGCACAAACCCCTTCCCTGATGCCCAACCTTAACCCCCCCACACCCGCACACACACACAAACACCCTCCCTGATGCCCAACCTTAACTGCCCCCCACCCGCACACACACAAACACCCTCCCTGATGCCCAACCTTAACTGCCCCCCCACCCGCACACACACACAAACACCCTCCCTGATACCCAACCTTAACCGCCCCCCCCCCCCCCCCTCACCCACACACACACACGAACTCCCTCCCTGATGCCCAGCTTTAACTGCTCCCCCACCTGCACAAACCCCCTCCCTAATGCCCAACCTTAATTAACTGCCCCCTCCCCCCACACACACACACAAACCCCCTCCCTGATCACCAACCTTAACTGCCCCCCCCACATACACACAAAACCCCTTCCTGATGCCCAACCTTAACCGCCCCCCAACCACCTGCACAAACCCCCTTCCTGATGCCTAACCTTAACCAGCCCCTGTCCAAACCTCCTTCCTGATGCCCAACCTTAACTGTCCCCCTCCATAAACCTCATTCCTGATGCCTAACCACAACTGTCTTAACTGTCCCCATTCCTGATGTCTAACGTTAACCCTCCCCCCCCCCCAAAAACTCCCTTCCTGATGCCTGATCAAAACTTACCCCCCCCCCCCCTCGCACAAACCCCCGCCAATGCAAAACCGCACCAAAGAAGCATAAATAAATTCAGGAAAAAAAAATATTTGGTAGGCTAAAACGGCCCAAAAACCCTGCTGAAAATGTTAAGAAATCCTGCAAAAGACAAAAAATGTTGGGTGCCTGGATTTCTCCTTTGGCGACCACTTTCCAGTAATTTGTATTACTATGAATGGTAGCGCCCACATTTTTCCAGGAGCTGCATGCACCCAAATTTACTGATACTGTGCAAGCACCCAACCCCCACCCAAACGCACAGATTAGTGGGGAGTCAATGGGAATCAGCAGGAGAACATTTTGAAGCTAGCACATAGAGGTAATAACCAGCAGCCTAATGCATCTTTACTGATTTTCCATTCTGCTTCAAGGCTCTGGCTGCTTCTGTCACTTAATGACGCAGCCCCAGTGGACTTCTGACCCTTGGAAACTGCAGGATGCGTGTTAAAAAACTCCCTCACTACAGCAATTCGCAATCAAGAGCATAAAAGGTGAACAGAATAAATGTTATCAAGTCCTGAAACTTCCTGCAGACTACACTGTTGTCATCTCTGGTGTTCAAATGATTAAAGTAAATATACTGTACCGGCTACTCATCCCGATGGCTAACTAATCTGATTAGAATTCAGTATTATCCATTAACACATGTCACATACGTCACATTATAATCTGCAGCCATGTCTTCCAGCAACTGTTATATCACTGAACGGAGGGACGTTTTAACTGTGCGTGCTCACACTCTCACTGAAATGTAAACAGACATTAAAATAATCTATGTTCTGTGACAATTCCCAATTTGTTTACCTTTTCAGCCTTAAGAATTGTTAAAATTTAAGTTTTAGGAAGAGTTTAAATCTGCTGTTTGCCCCCACTCCATGTGTTATGAAATTGACATCCGAATACTGTTTTAAGATAAAACGCTGCAGTGCAGTGCCTTTTTCTCAATTCCAAAACAATAGTTATTTGACCTCTGGCCACTTTTCCCCTCTGTGCCATTTCCTCTGCTGCAGAATGAATGCTTGTTGTAGGGGTAACAACACAATGCCCCATAAATATTTATGGTAGAGTGCAAGTTAAAGAGGAACTCCTGCGACATATAGAATGTAGTAAACTATTCAGGATACCCACTTTTATGTTACGTGTCCTACTTTCAACATCAAAAACACTTCTGACCTCCCCCTTAACTCTGATGTGTGCCCCAGGGCCCATGCATTATAACAGCATTGGTATCTCACCTGTCCTGAGGACAGCGAGTCTGCCTCTAGTGATCCGATGCATGTTGTGTAATTATATGCGCCGGCATGGTCACAAGAGGCAGGCAGCGAGATATGAAGAAGGGGAGCATGAAACAACTGGAACAGGATGCTGGCTGCTGGGACAGGTAAGATACCAATGCTGTTGAAATGCAGGGGCCCTGGAAAGCATGTCAGAGGTAATGGGGAGGTCAGGGGTCTGGCAGCATGCGGGGGCCCGAAAGTGTTTGGGGGCCCAGGGGCTGTTGCCCCCCCTTCCCATTGCCTTCATGGAAGCGCCGGCCTTGATTCTGAGAGACTTCTAATGGCTTCAAAGCAATGGATAAAAAAAAAACAGAGGTCACCTGACATCACTTAAGATGTTACCCACCTGTGATGAATTACAGAATGTAAATTGGGGCGAGGAAAGTTTTTACAATGCACAAACACTGAGGGCTCGGGCACACTAGCACGCTTCTGTCCACTTTTCAGCAACACATCAGTGTTACAGAAGCTGAAAAGTGAACAGAGGTGGACACACTAATGCATTAATGTGCTCAGGCCCTGTCTAAATGATTTATAAAGTAATATTGTAAAAAAAAAAAAAGCAATTTTATTCTTTACCTTATTTACAGTACAGTTCCTCTTTAACAGACTAACAAGGACATACATTTTACCTGATAGTCCAGGATCAGATGAATGGGATGGCTATAGGTCCTGTTACTGCTATTTCTTGGAAGAAAACCTATACTTTGGTTTTTCTTAAAAAAATTTAATAAATGAATGCATCTGCAGCGGTCTAGTAGTAGGAGAGGTGGGGTGTGAACAGTAGGTTTATATTTCCTTCTGGACTATGGCTTTAACAATGATGTTTTTAAGCTATAATAATGTGTCTCATTACACAATGAAGTAAGGGTGGAGTTACTATGTCAGGAGAGCATAAGGATAATTGCTACTCTCCCTTGCCAACTCTGTTTTCATAAATTCTGGATTTGTTTAAAAATGTAATTAATAAAATATAAAGGAGTAGACGAGAGGTCACATTTTGTGCAAAATGGGTTGTGCAGCAAGACTGACATTTCAGATTAAATTGAATCAAAATGAACATTTCTCAATTTCATGTCGATTTTTGCCTTACTGTAAACAATTAAATTAGTCCTGTATAATCTATTTAGCAGTGCAGAAGAGGTACCCCTGAAGATGTACATGGGTTTATTGTGCATTGATCCTTCACGGGGTCCGTGAAAACCCTGCAAACCCGGACCCTTCGTTTAGTTTTTCAAAGCGGATGCCCCGGATCGCCCACGGATCAGTTTTTGAAGTGGGTGAAGACTGCCGCTATTTTGTGCACAAATTATTTCTTACTAGACTCTTCCACGACGTTGATGTGCCCTCACAGAAGAGACCTAGCCACTAGTCTAACAGTTAAAACAATTAAATTCTTACCTGGTGCTGCATAGCCATTTTATGAAAAAACAGCAAACGATTGGCAGCGCTCCTAGGCTGCAATAGAAATGAACCCAACAGAGGTGTGCAGAGCCCCCTAGGGGCTTAAATACACACCTTGAATACAAATCAGATACAAATTATGCACTAATCCCTAATCTAAAAATGTGAATGCAAACTGAAGCACATGGATGCAGCCAGCCATAAGTATACTTACATTTTTTTTGAACAGCAGAAGATATTGGCAGCGCTTCCAGACAAAGGCTGCACCTGAATTAACTACCTGCATAGATATGCAGAGCTCGAAATATGGCAAATTACACAACTTGCATTCAGAACAGGTACAGCAAAAGAGAATGTTAGCTTCAGCAAAACAATATGTGCACAAATTATTTCTTACTAGACATTTCCCCTAGGGGGCTCTGCACACCTCTGTTGGTTTAATTTCATTTGCAGCCTGGGAGTGCTGCCAATCTTTGGCTGTTTTTTGAAAAAAAATGTGTATACAATTTATGGCTAGCAGTGCCAGGTAAGATTTATGTTTTAACTGTTAGACTAGTGGTTGGGTCTCTTACGTGAGGGCACGTCAACGTCGTGGAAGAGTCTAGTGAGAAATAATTTGTGCACATATTGTTTTGCTGAAGCCAACGTTCTCCTTTGCTGCACCTGTTTTGAATGCAAGTTGTGTAATTTGACGAATTTCGAGCTCTGCATATTTATGCAGGTAGTTAATTTGTGTGCAGTCTTTGTCTGAAAGCGCTGCCAATATCTTCTGCTGTTCAAAAAATGTAAGTATACTTATGGCTAGCTGCATCCATGTGCTTCAGTTTGCATTCACATTTTTAGATTAGGGGTTAGTGCATAATTTGCATCTGATTTGTATTCAAGGTGTGTATTTATGCCCCTAGGGGGCCCTGCACACCTCTGTTGGTTTAATTTCATTTGCAGCCTGGGAGTGCTGCCAATCTTTGGCTGTTTTTTGAAAAAAAATGTGTATACAATTTATGGCTAGCAGTGCCAGGTAAGATTTATGTTTTAACTGTTAGACTAGTGGTTGGGTCTCTTACGTGAGGGCACGTCAACGTCGTGGAAGAGTCTAGTGAGAAATAATTTGTGCACATATTGTTTTGCTGAAGCCAACGTTCTCCTTTGCTGCACCTGTTTTGAATGCAAGTTGTGTAATTTGACGAATTTCGAGCTCTGCATATTTATGCAGGTAGTTAATTTGTGTGCAGTCTTTGTCTGAAAGCGCTGCCAATATCTTCTGCTGTTCAAAAAATGTAAGTATACTTATGGCTAGCTGCATCCATGTGCTTCAGTTTGCATTCACATTTTTAGATTAGGGGTTAGTGCATAATTTGCATCTGATTTGTATTCAAGGTGTGTATTTATGCCCCTAGGGGGCCCTGCACACCTCTGTTGGTTTCATTTAATTTGCAGCCTAGGAGCGCTGCCAATCCTTTGCTGCTCCATTAATTCTTAAGGGGTAATTCGCTTTGATACAAGAGTGTTTTGGATTACAAGCATGTTTTCCGGTTGGAAATTAAAGGATACCCGGACTGAAATGTGACATAATGAGATAGACATGGGTATGTGCAGTGTCTAGCACACAAGTAACTAGGCGGTGTTCCTTTTTTTATTTCTTTGCCTGAAAGAGTTAAATATAAGGTATGCAAGTGACTGACTCAGTCCTGACTCAGACAGGAAGTGACTACAGTGTGACTCTCACTGATAGGAAATTCCAACTATAAAACACTTTCCTAGCAGAAAATGGCTTCTGAGAGCAAGAAAGAGGTAAAAAATGGGAATTTCTTATTAGTGAGGGTCACACTGTAGTCACTTCCTGTCTGAGTCAGGACTGAGTCAGGTTACTTACATACCTGATATTTAACTCTTTCAGGCAGAAAAATAAAAAAAAGGAACACAGCATAGTTATTTGTGTGCTAGACACTGTACATACACATGTCTATCTCATTATGTCACATTTCAGTTTGGGTATCCTTTAACCTCCTTGCCGGTTATCCCGAGCTCAGCTCGGGGTAACCTGCGCAGGAGGATATCTCAGGCCCCGCTGGGCCGATTTGCATAATTTTTTTTTTGTTACAAGCAGCTAGCACTTTGCTAGCTGCTTGTAACTTCCGATCGCCGCCGCTCGCCGCCGATCCGCCGCAATCCGCCGCGCCGAGTCGCTCCCCCCCGCCTCAGAGCCCTGCGCTGCCTGGCCAATCAGTGCCAGGCAGCGTTGAGGGGCGGATCGGGATTCCCTATGACGTCCCGACGTCCATGACGTCGGTGACGTCATCCCGCCCCGTCGCCATGGCGACCGGGGAAGCCCTGCAGGAAATCCCGTTCTCAACGGGATTCCCTGCATACTCTGATCGCCGAAGGCGATCGGAGTGGGTGGGGGGATGCCGCCGCTTAGCGGCTATCATGTAGCGAGCCCTTGGCTCGCTACATGATTTAAAAAAAAAAAATTAAAAAAATGTGCGGCGCTGCCTCCTTGCCGGATTTTTTAGACCGGCAAGGAGGTTAATGCTTGCAAACCAAGGTTCTACTGTAATTAATAAAATATAAAGGAAAAGGAGTAGACGAGAGGTCACATTTTGTACAAAGTGGGTTGCGCAGCAAGACTGGCATTTTAGATTAAATTGAATCAAAATGAAAATTTCTCAATTTCATATTGATGTTTTGCTTTACTGTAAACAATTAAATTACTGGCAGTCTTTTTAATCTATCTAGCAGTGCAGAAGAGTGGCCATAAATATATATATATATATATATATATATATATATATATATATATATATATGGGTTTATTGTGCATTGATCTTACCGGATTGAAAAAGCGATTGGTTGAGAAGTGATCAGTCCATTAGTGGTTCATTGCAACATTCAGTCTTGATTGGATTTATGCTGAAGTTTGATCAAAAATTGATGAAACTGCTATTCTGTTCATTCTGTTCTGCTCAGTGTACCACAACATTTTGTGGCTCTCGATTTGCCCACTGCCTGATGGGTAAAAACGTACCCTCCCCTACAGATTACACTTCCAATTAATAACTTCATCTAAAATGCATTGGAGGTGAGGTGGCAGTGAAAAGAGTTATTGGCACAATCAACCACAATCCGCTAGGATCTTTTCACATGGCATGACTTGTGTTGAAGAATAATTTTGCATGACAATTCAATGCCCATAACATTCTATGCACCTGTTCACATCTCTGCATTGTATCTGATCACGTTATTCTAACTCCCTTCATGCAGGTTTTGAATTAAAGCGGACCTGAACTCAGAACTTCCTCTCTGCTTTACAAGATTAAGCAGCAGCATAATAACCTTTAAAAGAAAAACTTTAAAAACCTTACTTTTTTACAGCTGATACAAATCCTGCAATAAATCTGCAGTGTGTTTACTTCCTGCTTTCATGGAAGCAGACATAGGGTTAACATCCTGTGCTCACAAATTAGCTGCCAGCTGACAGATCAAATTACAGTTGTGATTAGACACAGATGAGGGGGGACTAGACAGGCTAAACTCTCTAAATACATGCAAGGTGCATTTCTTTATTTTCCTTCTGTCCTGTTCAAGAGTTCAGGTCCACTTTGACATGTAAACCGTGCAGGTTAGTTCAATTTTTTTATTGTTGGCTCAATAAAATAAATATTGTTAGCTGAATATAATAAAAATGAGGCGCTACTTTTCATTTGAGTATCTAATATCTCAAACCAGGTTCTTGCTGAGTTTTGCTTTTGCTCTTTGTGATTGATTTATTGCTGAATGTGGGGGATTGGAGTGGGCTGTATCACTTGCATGTTGATGATTTCTGATTACTTGCCCAGCCGAGCTGTTATCGGCATTTCAAATATCCTTTCCACACTGAACTTGGATGCCTGGACGAAAACACAATTCGCTGTTTTCAGGTTCACTTAGACGATGAAAGTTCAGAATGAAAGCACATGTCAGATTGCTGAAACAGAGGATATGTGATCCAGGCCTCGGTGTTAATGCTGTATGGGCACGCATGTGGATGATATATCTTCCCAGAAGGTCAGGGAGGCAAAACGAGAAGCTTTTCTGTGTCTGTAAACAATAAAAATAACACACCGATCCACTGAACGCTCACCATCAGCACATTTTATTGTATTTTGCAGTGCTATTGGGTTTTGTAATATTCATACTAAAGTGCTGATTGTCCATTTTACGTATTAGTTACTGCCTGAGTGAAATAAAAGTGGACCTATTATTAAAATGCACATTTAACATGGAACAATAAAGCCCATGTCAACATTACCAAATAATATTTATTTCTGCAACTCACTAACTCTTTCCAAACATCAATACAAGTTGGCCAAACACAATTGTGTGGTCTGCAGCCCTATCAAGAGAGTCTCTGATGGAAATTATCAATGAGATGCAAATATATCCGAGTATGTAGGAATATGTAAATTTGTATGCAAATATAATGTGGTATGCAACTCAGCATTTCTTTTTTGCTCTAAAAGGTTATTTACAGCATGAAATCTACTACCACAAAAAAAGTTGTAGCAGAACAGCATTCAAACAGTTAAACACTTTGTTCTTCAGTGGAAAGCTCCTTACTTCAGTGGGCAGCTTCTGGCCGCATCTGAAGAGGTGATAACATTATCTTTTGCTTACATTCCTTTGTCAGATACATTTAGTAAACATTAGCAAAGTGCTAAAAACTGAGCTCTCTCTGCTTCTAGTATGTGTGCAGCTGAGAAGTGATCACTAGATAAGATTTGAATATATAAGTACAGCAGCTATGCATTAAAATGCAATGGCAGCTTTCAGAGCAGATAACCTACACTTTGGGAATTTGTAATTTGTAAACAGACAATATAACTTGTGCACAAAAGCAAATATGAAAACTGTATGGGTAATAAAGAGTAGGAAAACACAATTTTATTGAATAAGTCATTTATTGTCAGAATTTTTTTCATGCTGTAAGCAGTCAGCGTTTAAGTTGTGTAAATTTGCAGTCACATCAAAATAACTCAACACACAACCATTGATGTCTAAACCGCTGGCAACAAAAGTGAATATATACCTTAGTGAAGAATGTCAAAATTGTGGCCAAATTGTCAATATTTTGTGTGTCCGCCATTATTCTCTGGCACTGCTTTAACTCTCTTGGGCATATAGTTCAGAAAAGCTTTACAGGTTGCCACTGCAGTCTTCTTCCACTCCTCATGAAGACATCTCTAAGCTGGTGCAGTGGCGTCCCTAGGGGGTGAGGTAGGTGCGGACTGCACCAGGTGTCACCCGCGGGGGGGGGGGGGGGGAGGCACCAAGCTCCAGGCTAAGGAAAAGTGGAGTAGGTTATGTAAATACAGAACAGGCTAGTGCCTGATGTATTGTATGTACAGTTCTTCTCCCTCCTGCTCTTCTCTCTTCTTGCTACTCCATGTTGAGCTAATAACGGAGTTCAGATGCCACCAGGGCTACATGGTGATCATCTTAACATAGCCCATAACAAGCCACATTACTACCTGATGAGGTTGGAGGTTCCTGGGGTAAGAGAGGTTGTCACCATCAGTTTCCACACCGGGTGACACCAATCCTAGTGACGCCTCTGAGCTGGTGGATGTTAGAGACCTTGAGCTCCATTTGAGGAAGCCCCACAAATGCTCAATAGTGTTTGGTCAAGAGACATGCTTGGCCAGTCCAGCAGTACCTTTATTCTCAGCAAGGCAGTGGACATCTTGGAGGTGTATTTGGGGTCATTATCTTGTTGGAATATTGCCCTATGGTATATCTTTTGTGAGATCCTATATATACCTTCCCTCCCTTTCAGCTCCCTCTGCATATATTCCACTCGTCATATTAGCCAGCTTCATGTGAAATATACCAGTAATATGCAGCTATGCAGACTTAGGTCAAAGATCTGATGCCCTGGAAATTCCAGCTAAATCACATTTGAATAATCTGAATAATTCAAAAGTATATTTGCTTCAGATTTGATTAAAAATTCACTTTTCTTCCTTGCTATAATTTTTGTTATATATCTCCTGTCATTGATTTCCTTTTCTTCCACCCAGCAGCTACAATTCAATTACCCTACAGCAGAATAGGGGAAAAACGCAATGGCACTATTATTAAATACAGAAAATGCTGGGCATTTAATCATTTGTTTAATTCCAGCATTTAAAGAAGCACTTAAGCATAGTGATAGCGCTTTGGAACACACACAGCCATTAAGTGCCATCTGCTGTGTCATACAGCGGCCTCACATGGCTTGTGTATAGATGGAACCCTCTTTTCCTTTTATATGAAAAGTCATTTGTGCTGCAAATGTAACTGACTCCTAATACATTAACTTGCAGCTGAAAATGTATAGTTCTATTTATGAATGAAGTGCAGAAAAGGACTCATGTACTGCATAAGTGCCTGTCCATAAAATAAAGAGAGAACGGGAAGGTATGCAAGCCAATGATCTTCATTGGTTCAATTATCCTTGCTTTAAAGGGACACTTAAGTCAAACAAAAAAAATGAGTTTTACTCACCTAGGGCTTCCAATATCCCCCTGCAGCTGTCCGGTGCCCTCGCCGCCTCCCTCCGATCCTCCTGGCCCCGCTGGCAGCCACTTCCTGTTTCGGTGACAGGAGCTGACAGGCTGGGGACGCGAGTGATTCTTCGCGTTCCCAGACACATTAGCACTCTCTATGCTGCTATATGGTATATGATATATGCTATAGCAGCATAGATGTTGCTATTGTGGCCAGGAACGCGAAGAATCACTCGCGTCCCCAGCCTGTCAGCTCCTGTCACCGAAACAGGAAGTGGCTGCCGGCGGGGCCAGGAGGATCGGAGGGAGACGGCGAGGGCACCGGACAGCTGCAGGGGGCTATTGGAAGCCCCAGGTGAGTAAAACTCATTTTTTTTGTTTGACTTAAGTGTCCCTTTAAGTCCAACTAAAAACTGAAAAGGAACAGTGAGGTAACTGCACAACATCGAGACAGTAAGACAATGTGTGGAACTTTAGTTACCAGCCCTTCAACTGGAACCTCCTACTAAATGTATCTTTGTGTTTTTTCTGCTCTTTGTTAACTGAGCTTGCCTTGTTTTCTCTTGTTTCTAAATTACAACCCATTACCTGACATCTTGATCCTATCCTTTCCAACCTTGTTCCCCATGGCTCCTTTTCCTTCTCTCCTTGCTCTTCAAGCCTTTGCAATATCTTCTCTAGGCCCTACTGTCCTCCCAAACTACCATCCTGCGTCTGTTCTTCCGTTCTCATCTGAACCAATTGAACTTGTTTAATCAACTCTTGCTTCCATCCAAGTCACTCCATGGAAACAGTCCTTGTCAAAGTCACCAAGGACTTACTGACTACTAAATTTAAAGGTTTGCACTCCTTTCTCATTTTTCTTGATCTCACTTAAGCTTTTGGTACGGTGGACCATCCTTTGCTCCTCCAGACCCTTTTTGCTCTTGTATTCAGGATCTTCCTCTATTCTGGCTTTTCTCCTATCTCACAGATAGACTTTCACTTTCACACATTCTAACACCACCTCCTTCCTGCACCTTTTGGGGTACTACAAGTCTCAGTCCTTGGGCCCCCTCTTTTTAAACTACAATTTGTAATTGTAATTTTCTCTATTTGTAAAATTTTATTTTTTCCATAAGAGTCAACACTGATAATGCAGTTATGACCCCTGCCTTCCAAGCTATTTGCCTAGGTGTAATATTTGACTTGATCTCTCATTCAGATCAACACATCAGCTACCTCCTGTCCTCTCCAACTGAAAAACGTTTTCTGCATTCACTCGTTCCTTAATCATTACACAACTAACCTACTTGTGCATGCCTCCATAAAATTGGCTACTCCAACACCCTTTTTTTATAACCTACCTGTTAACCAACTAGCATCACTCTAGACCATTATGAATTTTGTTGACAGCTAAATCACCTCTCCTATTGCTTCTGCTCGGCTGTGGCTCTCTGTCAATCCCTTCAATGGCTGCCAGTCAAACAGAGATTACCATTCAAGACTGTAATGCCTGGTACACACATACAATTTTGATTTTCCAATTTTACCACTGCCATGTAGTATGAGAGCTTACCAGCTTAGTCTGTTCATAGTATTCAAAATTTTCTGGCTCTTATACTTGGAGGTGGTAACATTGGCCAATCAAAATTGGATGTGTGTTCGCACCCTCGCACTTACTTACATAGCAATTCATAATCTGTCTCAACCTAACATAACTGCACTTACCATATTTTCCTGCATTTAACCTTCTGCCGACCGTGTCACGCCAACAGGCGTGGCCGCGGCGGCAGCCCCAGGTCCGCCTAACGCCAATTGGCGTAAAGTCCTGGGGCTCTGTTTTGCAGGAAATTGCGCGCAGGCTGCGCGCGCAGCATGCAAGGTGCAGCGCTGCGATCAGCAGCAGCACTGCGATCAGCAGCAGCGCTGCACTGGGGACAGCCGTGTGACACGGCTGTCCCCCTGGGGGACAAGAGAGCGATCGGCTCTCATAGGCAGAAGCGTATGACAGCCGATCGGCATAATTGGCTGGCTTTGGGGAGGGAGGGAAAAAATTTAAAGAAACAGGGTTTTTTTTTTTTTAGAAAAAACAACAAACAATAATATTTATTCTAAAAAAAAATAAACATGGGGGAGCGATCAGACCCCACCAACAGAGAGCTCTGTTGGTGGGGAGAAAAGGGGGGGGGATCACTTGTGTGCTGTGTTGTGCGGCCCTGCAGCTTGGCCTTAAAGCTGCAGTGGCCATATTTACTTAAAATGGCCTGGTCACTAGGGGGGTTTAGCACTGCAGTCCTCAAGTGGTTAAGATGCTTCGGCCTATAAGACGCACCTCGGTTTAGAGGGCAAAAATCAGGGGGAAAAAAATACTAAACCTGGTGCGTCTAAATAGGCGTCTTGCCCAGCTACACTGACTACACTCCCTGCTTCTCTTACTACACTGCCAGCTACACTGACTACACTACTACACTCCCTGCTTCTCTCACTACACTCCCTGCTTCTCTCACTACACTGCCAGCTACACTGACTACACTCCCTGCTTCTCTCACTACACTCCCTGCTTCTCTCACTACACTGCCAGCCACACTCAGCACACTCCCTGCTTTTCTTACTATACTGACAGCTACACTGACTACACTCCCTGCTTCTCTCACTACACTCAGAGTTACACTGACTACACTCCCTGCTTCTCTCACTACACTCCCTGCTACACTGGCTACACTCCCTGCTTCTCTCACTACACTCAGAGCTACACTGACTACACTGCCAGCTACACTGACTACACTCCCTGCTTCTCTCACTACGCTCCCTGCTACAGTGACTACACTTCCTGCTTCTCTCACTACACTCAGAGCTACACTAACTACACTGCCAGCTACATTGACTACACTCCCAGCGACACTGACTATACCAATCCAGGGACGTGCTCACAGTCCTCCGCTCGTCTCCTCTGTCTGTCTCATCCGTTGTATACAGATGATTTTGCCACGCCGCTATATACACTTGTCCTGCATGGCTTCCGGCTTTCTGGTGTCACTGGTGCCCTACGGTCATGTCATCATGTGTGACCTAACAGTGCAAGTGCGCCTTGCGCAGCTTGAGGGCACCAGTGAACCCGGAACGATGGAACCCACGCAGGGCGAGTGTATACAGTGACGGAATCGTCTGCATATATCAGAAGAGACGGATGGTGGAGATGGGGCGCGCCACTGGATCAGTAAGAGGTTTTGAGGGGATACTTGGCCAGACCTTCGGCATACAATATGCAGCGTTTTGGGGGAGGAAATTTTTGGGGAGTGAAAGAACATCTTATATGTTAAAGAATACGGTATTTCCAGATACCATCCTGCATGCAATATCCACTCTGCTAACAATATTCTTCTTTCATCCTTTCTAATTACTTTTCCTCGTTCTTGCAACTTGTCTCCACATTCTGCCTGGCACAGAGACACATCTCTACAGGCAGACATTTAACCTTACCTAAAACACTCTAATCCGCTTTACCTCCTAGATTGTAATCTGGAAAGGGCAGGGTTCTCTCTCCTAGTGTGCTCTCTCCTAGTGTGCTTTATAATGTACAATACTTCAGCTGACCTGTTCAATTTTGTATTCCGTCAATGCTTACATTCCTGTATATACAGTATAATATGCAGTGTCTGCTGTACAGCACCATGGAAGATGCAGGTAGTGGCATTTTGTAAATTGTTAATAGTAATGATAACAATACATAAAAATACATTTGTGGTTGGATTTATTAATTTAGCCCTCCCCCCCCCCCCCCCCCCCCACACACACACACACACCAGTTTTCTTGTGCTGACATCACCACCATTAATGTACATCAGGTGTAGCAGCCCCTTCACCTTCTGAATGCAGCAACCTCCCCAGCAGTCCCCTTGTATGTATAGCTCCATCCCCAATGCCCATGTGCAGCCCCCTCTTCCATGTGTATAACATGTACGGCAGACGCTCTCATCCATACTCTTCATGCAAGTTGAACCAGGGTGCTTGAATTTGCTATGGGGGGCTCCAACTACTAACCTTCCCTTCCTCTGACACAAGGGACTATACTTCAGGTCAGCTGTTTGTGTGGCTACATTTGTTATGTGTGTGAAGACCATGATGGCCACACTTGATAACAATACATAAAAATACATTTGTGGTTGGATTTATTAATTTACCCCCCCCCCCCCACACACACACACACACACACACCAGTTTTCTTGTGCTGACATCCCCACCATTAATGTACGTCAGGTGTAGCAGCCCCTTCACCTTCTGAATGCAGCAACCTCCCCAGCAGTCCCCTTGTATGTATAGCTCCATCCCCAATGCCCATGTGCAGCCCCCTCTTCCATGTGTATAACATGTACGGCAGACGCT